>NC_089782.1:9082370-9412370 GCF_040412425.1 Macrobrachium rosenbergii
ACTCTGAAAAGTCTCTCTCTCTCTCTCTCTCTCTCTCTCTCTCTCTCTCTCTCTCTCTCTCTCTCGTGCTTTTAGACATACGCAGAGAGGGAAGTGTTGGGGGGGGGGGGCGGTTACATCCTCCGTGGACTCTGCATCCCGAAAGACTTGGAAAGAACGAGAGTCGGGCCTGGAAACTCTTATGACATCTCCCAGGAGCTAACCTACTCAATTTTCTTTTCAACAATTTGGTTTCACTGTGTTCATCGTGTGTGATCTCTGTAATAATAATAATAATAATAATAATAATAATAATAACAGCCTTTAGATCTTTTATATACTGTGGTAATGTAAGGTTACTGTTTGTTTTCACCCTGCTTCATGGAGTAGTTTCTTGCAATCTTTGGGCAGTGATTCCTTTATATTGCATCTTCCCATTTTACATTTTAAATCTGTTTCATTTTCTGTGGCGGTGTTATTTTAAAGCTGCTATTTTATCGAGGTTGATGATAACGATATGAGTGTTAGTTTCATCAAATATCTGTATGACAAATTTATTGGTTGTTATTTGCGAATCTCTCTAGAAAAAAACCCTCGTAGTAGATTTGCCCCACACGAATAAAATTGAGCTATCAAACATTCGATATGTAAATAGAAAAGGGAAAGAAATCGTGTTGTTGACTTGAACGAGAACGCTGAAAACGTCCGAGCAATCTACAAGGTCACAAATCGTGATGTGGGTTAGTTAGGAGATGTCGTGATCGAATGAGGTGAGGGGAGTCGGCAGGATAAGGGCCAGAGGAGAGGGAGGACGTCTGTCTGTTCGTGAGGACGCCTGTCGTGCCTCCATTGCTACGGTGTTGTTTTGTTTTCTTTTGGAGAGACTCGTGCGGTTCTGGGGTTATCTTTCCATGTGATTTCTATGAAAGATGTTACCTGGACCATTCTCTCTCTCTCTCTCTCTCTCTCTCTCTCTCTCTCTCTCTCTCTCTCTCTCTCTTGTTCCCAATCCTAAGTTAAGATTATGCTCTTTTGTAATGCGCTTTTTCATACATAATTCATTTTCACAAAGCAGTATCGTTGAATGTTGACGAGACTGAACAAGAAAAGTAGAATCTTTCATTATGAAGTGATTTCACTTGTCTGCTCATGCTATTGCTTGCGCACCTACACTGCTGTGGCGCTTGATAAACAAGATTTCCAAATTCTGGCTTGAATTGGCCGGAAGGAAGGAGTGAAGAAGGTGCCCCCTCCTCTCTCCTATTGTTTTCCGTTTTTTTTTTTTTTTTTTTTTTATGCTGGAGGGGTCGACGCGAGGTTCTCACGCAATCTGCATCCCCAGTAGAACGATTCGTAGTAGGGAAAAGCCTTTGCATGCAGCTTCTTTTATTCCTTCGAAAGAGGTTCGTTTGCTTTTATTCCTGAAATTTGAGTCACCTGTATCACCAACCTTATTCATACTGCTATTATATGTGACTATTATAAGGATATCGAATCGATTTTGGGGGGTTTATTGATTTCAAAGTCCTTAGTTTTTAGCTCTGAGAAAATGCTAAAGATGGGTGTTTTTTTTTCGCTAAGCAGCTTTACTTTATTTTTATTACCCGCAGAAACGAATTGACATTTTAAGTGTAAGATTTATATCAGTCAAGGAAAGTTTATTTATTATGGGAGTTGTTCAAGAAAACTGGATTTTCGATTGTTTTGTATGCTGTTGCTTTCAGATCACACCAAGCTGCCGGCTGCATGACCATGGTGAAACTGAATTGCAAGTCGTGATAATAATAGCAGTCAGTTATCGTGGTGGGGATGGGTTTTGACTGGGATACGTACCACAGAGACGAAATTATTTCTCGTCTCTCTTGATAATCGAATGGATGATGTCGTTGCCACCCACATATCAACCCAAGAAGGCATATGTAGGTTCGAATGATGGTCACGGTAGATGCCCTGTCATATTTAATTTCCTTTGGGTGTCCAATATTCCCAAAGTAAAGCGTATTCGATATTAATGAGATTTTCGTGGCTTAATATTTGAATTTATGAAAAAATGTCCTGCATGAAGTTAACGTTAACAATATATATGTGTGTATATTATAAATTTTATATATATATATATATATATATATATATATATATATATATATATATATATATATATATATATATATATATATATATATATATATATATATATATGTATTTATATATTTTTTTATTTATCTGTGCATTAATGCAATTGTTGACAAGACCTCATTGAAACTGGATGGTATCTAGTGGAGATATTTCTTCAATAAAAGTTACAATCTTTCCAGGACTAACAGTCCTCATTGTCAAGTATCCATTCGACGGATACTTGACAATGAGGACTGTTAGTCTTGGAAAGCTTGTAACCTTTCTTGAATAAATATCTCCGCTGGATACCATCCAGTTTCAATGAGGTCCTGTCAGTAATATATATATTTGTGTATATGTGTGTGTTTGTGTAATTGTGTTTGTACAGGAATACGAAGTTGTATTTTTCTTTCAATTAATTTTTCAGGAAGAGGCATGATAGATGATGGAAGGCGGAACTTAATGGAAGTCAGTCTTTGACGAAGACATTGCTATCTATGACTGTGTACTATGTTGGCATGAATTAAGTAAAACTTAACTGTTGTGTGCTTGTCGCATCAGTAATTAGAAAAATCTTACTCGTTTGAAATCTTCTGAAGTAAATAAGTTGTGGACAGTATCCGTACTTGTACTGGTATTTGTAGGTTAAAAAAAAAAAATAAAAAACGCGGTAGCGTGTTGTACTTTCCGAAAAAAAGAAACCCTTTAGCTGCAAATTAAACTGTACCACCGTCACCAGCAAATGGAGTTTTCAAGGTGAAAAAGACTTGGTTAAGGAAAATTGAATGGCGTCTTGAATTCTGGCCGAAGAGGAGAGTGATTGGGGCAGATAGGCGGTTCAGCCTGGACAGGCAGCCGCAGATTGATGCTTTGGAGGAGAGATTTATCTGGATTTCTTTCTCTCGATTGAAATCAGAAACCTTTGTCTTCAAGAAATAAAACAAAAAAGAACTAAGGGGATGAATCTTTTTGCTTGCGGCAAAAAAGTCCCTCATATTTTTGTATATATATTATATATATGTATATATATTAATGTGTGTGTACTGTATATATGCATGTATACACACAGACACATGCACACACATTTTACTGCCAAGAATTATCTTCTCTTTCCACCAAACAATCATCCTCCATCCTTTCCAAATGACCATACTATCTCAAAATGTGATGATTCATCCTTTCCACTATACATGCTAACATGTCTGCCTTCTATCATATCAGCTTTTAATTGCACTTGGCGACATAATCTTCTATATGATACATCCTAACCGCCACCCCATTTCATGTAGCCCCATGCAGCTTGTTTTTAAGTTTTAGGCTTTTTCTTGTCTAAACTCACACTGTTCTTCCACTCCAATCCTTCTGCCCTCGGTTGAACTTTGTCAATAAAAGTCCTACCATACACCTTTTACTGGTACTCTTTCATACTGCCAAGTAACTTTATTAATTTTACTTCCGTTACCTGTTTCTTTTTAAAAGGAACGCGCGTGTGCACACGCGTGTATGTATATATATATATATATATATATATATATATATATATATATATATATATATATATATATATATATATATATATATATATATATATATATATATATGTGCGTGTGTGTGTGTGTTTTCACTGTCGCGTGCTTCCTTAATAAATCTTGGATCATGTGTAAAAACAGACAAACTGGTTAATCATTCTTTGTCGCTGATGCGATCGTTTATGTTAATAAGTATCAGTCCTTATTGATTTTTCAAGCTCCTTACCATTATATTATTAAGAGTCCAGGGACGCCATGTGTGATTGTAGTCCCTCTGTAAATACTGAACGGGCAGGAGAATTATTATAAATTCGATTCACAGCATTTAGTCACAAATGTCTAATCAATTTGTCCCCTATAATTTTTTTAACACAAATTATATATATATATATATATATATATATATATATATATATATATATATATATATATATATATATATATATATATATACATATATAAATTATATACTGTATATATATATTTGTCCTACGAGGTTCGATTGCTATGTCTGTTATTTCGTTTTGGATATAAATGTATCATATATCGTGATATGAATTGCTGTTAACTTTCATGCTTGTATCAATTCCCGTTGTAGTAAACTAATAACAATGACAAAATCCGTGTGGATTGGGGTAATATCATTGGCTGTGTCTCTGTGTAGCCTACCTGTGAGTCAGGGTATCTTCTTTGCTAGAAAGGGTCGTTCGATCAGCTTCTGCGTCATTGGAAACATAAAGGATGATTGGTGGCTCTCATAAGGATGGCTTCCCAATTTGCTGGTCTTTCAGTGTGACAGTGTGCCTTTAGCTCGTTAAGGTTCAAGAAGGGGGAAAGTAATTGGAAAGCGTTAATGGTGGGGACCCTGTCTCCAGGGGATGCCAGATGGGCGAGGGGAATGTAGGCCTCCAAATTGAGGATGCGTTCTGTAGTGCGTTGCAACTGGGTCAGGGAAGCGCTTTTCACGAACGTTGGCAAATGACGAATAGTTTTCTCTAGGGTATTTGGGTCCTAGGAACTGTATCGAGTACGTGTAGTAGAAGTTCACTCTCGTATCGAGTACGCATTGTATTGGAAAGAATAGGGAAGATTAAGTGGTCTAGTATTTTGTTTTTATTCAAAAGAATGGAATTAAACTCTCTCTCTCTCTCTCTCTCTCTCTCTCTCTCTCTCTCTCTCTCTCTCTCTCTCTCAAAATTGTCGATCCCTTTCAGCTAGTTGTGAAAATTTACAAAGAATATTAGTTGGGCTTTGTAAAAGGTGTTACCAGTTGTTGCCGCTTGATTAGTTTTCATAATTAGTTTTTCTCGTTTTTAGTTTTTTTTCTGAGTACTTTCATACCATATATAATTAGATTAGTGTGTTTGTGTATTAGTATATATTTTTGTTGAGAGAGAGAGAGAGAATATTTAGTTAAACTTATACCTTGGGCAGTACATACACAGTATATGCAAATTATTAGCATGTTATACTTGAAGTTTCCACCGACAGTGCAGCACTGCACGCATTTAGATATCCATTATGTATCTCGTTTCATCCATATCCTTGTGGTGATGCGAACTGAGTCGCGTCCAAACTAGTGATCATTGAATTAAGTTATCAAAAGTAATGAACAACAGCGAGTTACTGAGTGACACGTATCTGGAAGGTCTTTGAATAAATTATGTTCCGGAAGGCTCAATGCTGTATCTAGCCTATGGCTTCAGTGTTTTTAACTATTGCTCGTCTTCCTCATTCCTCTGCTTCACACTGATTTTAACGGACGGGCGTTTGTGTTATCCAAAAGAGCCCTCTGCTTTCCTTGATATTGAGTCAAAGTTGTTCTTACTGATATCAAGAAGCAGATATTATGTTAGTTGACTTTTCCTCGACTGAAGTTAGCTTAAAAATGCACCTTCGATATGAATTGTAAAAGTGTCACTGACAGACATATTCTGCAGTATTCGTCGCTATAGTAGCCGACTGTTTGGCCGTTACTAGCATATGTCGTGCTTCCGAAACCCCTACATACAGTCAGCAATAAAACGAGATCAGAAATGGAGTGGCAACTGAAAAATGAGAGAAACGAGAAGAGGGATAGCTCTCCGATTGATCGATACAGAATTATATCATTGTATCGGTCAATAAACGTTGTGATGCATTGTAGTCGGGTATGACTGCTGACGTCATACTCGAGTGGTGGGTGTGGGTGGCTTTTCACGTGTGTGTAAACAATTCCCATCCTCTTCACCCCAGCACCAACGCCACTTCTCTTCAGGTACGTACGGCTAAGAGAGAGAGAGAGAGAGAGAGAGAGAGAGAGAGAGAGAGAGAGAGAGAGAGAGAGAGAGAGAGACTAATTCGTCGAATTTGTTTGGCCTGTGGTCATCTAAACTTTCATAGACCGTATAATTATACCGCTTTTTGTTTTTTCCTTTTCCGTCTACACTGAAAGGATGAAAAAATTGTTTCAGAAACACCTTTTGGTTCCGTAGTCATGTTCACGACGCGTCATTTATCCAACTAAACTTCATTGGAATGTGATGCTTAGCATTGATTATTACTTGTGTTCGCTAACATTTCATAATACTTCGTTGTTTGTTTAGGTGTTCCAGAGTTGAAACGTTACTTAGTTTTGTTCTGTTAATGCTGCTGTTACGGAGGAGGTGATTATGCGAAGCCATATTTACAATATGGCTCAGATATCTCTGAGCAGGCTCACTTTAGAAGCACTTTTCAAAAGTAAGCTTGTTTGAAAATGCTAGAGCATTCAGTAGTTGAGGAGCATTCAGTAGTTGAGATTGGCGGAATGCAGGAATGCTTCATGTTTGATATTGAAAACGGAGTTGGAGAGACGGACGGAAGAAGGACGGAAATGGCGTGAAGAATCGATCGAATGTTGGTTAGTCTCTCTCGGGGGGTCAAAATACGCGTAACGAGTCAGCCTAAAGGGAAAGGGGACTAATTTGATTTAGTCTCCCCTATCGATTGGCTACGCTCCGGAAAGAAAACTGTAATGGGACTTGCTCCAAGGCCTGGGAGCAAGTGTTTCAGAGAAACGAAGTAATAATAGTACTGTATAGCAACTGCCACATGAGCATAGGGAGCTAGAGACACTTTCAATAATGAAGGGACTGTAGTATGATGGAAGCTAGAACACTTAAAGAACTGAACTGGAAGGCGCTGTTGAGATGTTAATCAAGATGTGAATTTTGTCTGAGGAAATGTCGTTCATGTTTTCTTGAATAATGCTACAATATTTTTGAGGGCAGGTGTCTGTCGATTTCAGGAAAGCAGCATTGGAAAGGAACTGCGCTCATTAGTTTTCGAATGTTCCACAAAATGTTAGGATTTTTAATGAACCTTCCCTCTGCGTCCATTCGTGTAGAATGTCTGAGTACAAAAATCTGCATCTTTTAGTGAAACAAAAATAAATGACGAAAAGAAAAGCCGGGGCTGGGGAGGCAACGCGGATTTATGAAGACGTCGAGCGCATACTGTAAAAAGGAGGCTATTGATTTTATTGCTGCAGACACACGAGTTGGTTATAATTTTCCACTGAAAGTTGTTTCGTTATTTTGGCTCTTCGGGATTCTAGCGTTCCAAAGAAACCTGATAGACTAACTCTTACTTTATATTTGTTTATTCTAAAGTCAGTTTTGTTTCAATGCTCAACAGTTGTTTTTGTGAATGCATTGACTAGTATAAAGTTCATTTTGTGTACAAAATTCATCATCATTTGTTGTTCTTAAGATTTAGCGAGAGCTTTAGCACACCTCAGCTGCTTGGGTAGTGACAATTCACAGGAAGAGGACCATCTTGGGAAGAGTTGTATAACGATGTGCTCCTGTAAGGAAGGAAATTTTGGACTGGAGGAATGCAGCCCCGTGCGAGTAAAAACGCCATGCATGGCTTCTGGTATGCTGAACCCCTCACTGAGGAAGGGGAGAGAGAGAGAGAGAGGGCGGGGCGTAGAAACTATGTATAGTAAATGAGGTAGCCTATGCATGCCCCTCTGTGGCCCCCACGGGCTACTGACAGCCATGACTCATCGTTCGTTGGATTGCTTCGCGAAACTACAGTAGGCGATTTTTTAGTGAATTCAGTTCACTTGAAATGTTGGCCCTGCTTCATTTGTATTTCACGTTAATGGTAAAGGAGCAGTTAATACTTCATGTAGCTTTTTTTTTTTTATTCATTAGCTGTGCACAGGAAAGTAATTGTTCTTGAATATTGTGCTTCATTATTAATTCACATATCTGCTATGATTGTTAATAAATTAGCCTGGCGCCAGACATCAAGCTCTGACCAAGCTTTTTGTGAGTCTCGGAGACTTTGTAGAGGTCTCGCAGGCGAGAGGGAAAGGTCTCTGCTTTCCTCGCAAGAGCCTAAAATTCAATCATAGTATAACAGGAACCCATACCAGTATAGATGTCTATTACAGGTGTATAGTTGGAATTTGAATAAATGCCTCAAGGCATAAATAATATTACAAAATTCGTCTATCCGAAGGGGATCCTAGATACCAAGATTTTGTTTATTGTAGGAGGTACAATAGATTAGGTTTGTCTGTCTGTTAGCAGGATTGTGTGAAAACTAACAAATAGAATTTTACTTAGTGTGTTGCTGTTGTTACTGATATTATTGAAAGAAAACTTCAGCGACCTGTTATTTGTGAAAGAAACCCAAAGTGACGCCGAGTAGTTGGGAAATTATGGAAATCACGTTGTTTAGTAAAACTATTGTTCGAAGTAAGTGCAGATAAAATGGAAGCCTTGAACAAAATTTAATCTAACTAAATATTATGTAGGATGTCAGTGTTGAAAGCCATTAAAATTAGTAGTAAAATTGCATATGCTTTTGCAGAAGTTTATATCTGTCGTATCTCTTTTTAGTGAATGCATACCATTATATTTCTCCAAAGTATTTGATTTTCTATGCTAACTATTTGTTTAGTGTCTTCCACAACGATATTTTGGTGTAGGGGCAAGATTTCACTTGCGTTTGTGTGTGTGTGTGGAGTGAGATTGCCGTCAGCTGTGGAGAGGATATAATGAACAAAAGGAAAATAATGAGAGTTAAAGCGCTCTTCAAAGGCTTACACGATAGAAGGGGAATTTATGAAATCATGTCGGGAATGTCACTCCCACTTATCTGGGCTTTTCTCGTCAGAATGGGCGACTCCGGGTTATGTCGAACGTTGTTTTTGCCCTTGTTTTCGTTGTCAACTTCAGGTTTATTTGTTTGCTCGCATGTAAACAAATCCCGCCAACTTTCCTTGGCGTCATTTTGAATTCCTTTTTCCACGCAAATAATATGACACTGTTCGTCTCTTGCTACACTGGACCTTTTAATTCTTTCACATGCACACATAATATGGCTGCTTCAATTTTTTTATAACTGCTGCTGCGTTTACCGCTAGGCTACAGTCAATGTTGATAAATGTGAGCCATTGTCAACTTTATCGTCTTCATTTTTTTTTTTTGTGTAAGTTACATTTCTTGGATCATTTTTGTAACAATAGTGATCGTTATCCGACATTGTGTTCGGACCCCTTAGGGTCCAATCGATACCATCGGCGGTGCCCACAACTTTTGAGAGATTTGGAGTCTCGGTTGGAATTCAGAATTCTAGCTCTTGTGTATGTGTTTCCTTATTTCCTTGTTTTGCTTCTATTATTTCTGTTACTGTTATCAATACATACAAGTAAAGTTGATTTTGAAGTTAAAAATGTTGATAATAATGGATCTGCTAATGATTATCCAATAATTCTATATCTTTTGTAGGCGGAAAGAAACTCCGGGGATTTTTCAGGATCTTTGTTATTTTTGCCCAAGTCACAAATTTTTAATCGGAAAGTCGCAGAAAATTCAGTCGCATATCTTGCCTATGAGGCCTGGGGCGGGGGGGCGGCGATTGTGATGACAGGTATCCCCAAAACTTTGGGTGAGGGCTGGGCATGAGAAGGAATGAGGGAAGAAGAGAAGACATTCCCTCTCTCGTAGGAGCAGAACCCCAATCATTCTGTATATGATTTTGTCTCTCTTTTTGAAGTTTGGACCAACTGTGTCATGTAGGTCAGTAGCCTCTCGGGAACACCAGCAGTAGGTTGGCCGAGGTGGTGTTGCAGGCTGGCCATCGATAAGAGAGAGAGAGAGAGAGAGAGAGCGCCAGTGCTTGAGTGGGTGTGATCACTCGCAAACTCCCTCACTCTTTCCAGCCTTCCCCTCACACGCTCACTGTCGCTCTTTTTCTCTTCTTTTTCTTTCCTAAATCTCTCTCTCTCTCTCTCTCTCTCTCTCTCTCTCTCTCTCTCTCTCTCTCTCTCTCTCTCTCTCTCTCATCCATTAACTGAGGTTTGTGCCTTCTTTTTTTCTGCCCTCTACCCATAGGAGAGCCCCACCGCTGTTGTCGTTGTTGCTTTTGGTGCATGTGACCCGTATTCTTCAGCACAGCCATCATCATCTCCACCATCCGCATCCCCAACACCACTTCTTCTCTCATGATGTACCGACGCTACGCTCGCACCTCATCATCCCAGGTTAATGACGAGTACGTTGTTGGAGACGATGACGATGACGCTGGTGGTCATTGGAATGGGAATGGGAAGGCGAGAGAGGCTGAGATAGAGAGTGAGAGTGGGAGGAGGAGGAGGAGTCTTCGAGGCGATGAGAAGCGAGAAGAACTTGATCTAGATGTTGTTGGTGCCGTTGGTTTTTGTTGTTGTTAATGTTGTTGTTGTAATCACGCAAGGACCCCTTCGATATCGCACACACTCATATCTAAGAGAAGTTAAATCAGAAAAGTATCACTTAAAACACACCTTTTCTTAGGTGATTTTGCCTCTCACACTTAGCCTGACCTCATTTTCCACGTTTTCTTTTTCATATTTGCAGTAGTAGCACATAGAGAAGGCATTTAGAACTGCACCGCTGTTGTCGCTACTGTTACTGCTGCCGTACTTGCTGCTGTTATGAAGTAGGTAGTGCCGTCACACCTTACGAGACCCTGAGGGCGTTGCTCTCCCGAAGAGGAGAAGTTGTTTCTTGGGCTTATGAAGGCCACCTTCCGGAAGGATGTGGCGCCTGAAGCTGCTGCTCTTTTACTTTTAGATCTTTCTTCTTTCTAACAAGACGAAATGAAAAGTAACAATAACAGATAAATTACTCTCTCTCTCTCTCTCTCTCTCCATCCCGTAAAGCAGGCTTTGCTGTGTAAAAATGAGCTTTTCTGGTTTGCCAATACCCTACTCTCGTGGAATCTTGACAAACCTTTGGCATTTATTTAAAAATGGAATTCAGTTCCCATATTTGCCGCACAATCTAAATAGTTGGGATGAAGTTTCATCTTTGCGTAGAGTTATTTTCACGTAAAACTTTATTTTATGAGGGCTTTCGGTTGTTAGACGAAACAAGGGGTGGCGAGATTCCAGGTGAGGAAAAATAATTCTCTCTCTCTCTCTCTCTCTCTCTCTCTCTCTCTCTCTCTCTCTCTCTCTCTCTCTCTCTCTCTCTCTCTGTTTCCTTGTACGACTAAGCAGTTGAGAAATACCACCAAAAAATCTTAAAAGTTTATTGGCAACGGTAGTGCAATGTATCCATTTTAAATTATCATTCGTACGATATGCTCAGGAGTTCTACCTGGTCATGAAGAAACGTACATTATATGCAATTCTGGTTAGAAAGGAAAATGTTATGAAAACGACAGAAGCTTTGCTTTGAGAGAGCAAGAGAGAAATTAACACTTGACCAGCCACCGTATTGCGAACTAGAGAGATCCCGATTGAAGAAGTTGTCAAGTGAGACGAGTGTCACCCTTTGTCCACCTCTCTCGCTGTATGTTCATTAGAAGTTGCTTGGACTGCTGGTTTATACACCCACGAGAAGAAATATTTCGTAGGGATAATTAACACTTATTATGAAGTGGTGGTAAAGGATTTTTTAAAGAACTTTTTAGGTTTTGGTTACTTTTATCATTGGGAATTTAAGATAGCAAACTGTGACTGTTCCCTTATGTTTTCGTTTTAATTTTTCTCTTTAAGTTTCGTTAGGATAGTTTTACCCCCTATGCTGTAATATTTATACCTTTTTTCTGTCGGCATCTTTGAAGGCTCTGGGGAGAGAGAGAGAGAGAGAGAGAGAGAGAGAGAGAGAGAGAGAGAGAGAGAGAGAGAGAGAGAGAGATTCCAGTAAAAGAAAAAGAAAAAAAGACTTTTTGTCATGACTTTTGGGTTGCCTTTGGGTGTTTTTATTGGGATGTGGAAATCGGTCACTGGCACACTGAATTGAACTCTCCCCGGCTGAAATTGGCAAAGACAACGAAGCTTCACTACTCCATGTGGCATCGACAGGGGAATGTCGATACTGTTGGGCTGCGTTGAATGGTGCCCTTTGGAGGCTGGAGGTTAAAGGTTGTGATCAAGGTCAGCCTTAAAGAGGAGGGAATGTGCTTCACACCCTGACGGAGAGAGAGAGAGAGAGAGAGAGAGAGAGAGAACGGGTGTGGAAGTCTCGGCGCGCATTGTCATGTCAATAATTTCTAAAGGCAGAATGTTCACTCCTTGCCGTCTTGCTACCCTTACCACTCTACGCTTGCAAGAAATACATTGCATCAGTGCTCATGGAAACGAATTTAAAGGAATGGTCCCCAGGGATGTACCAGAGGTCTGGGTACGTCTGAAAATGCTCGTTACTCAGAATATGATTGTATTTAGTGATGCTGTTGAATTTCTCCCTTGCCGCTTCTATCTAGCCGAAGTAATTGTCTCTGATATTAGTCGTCTCATGACTTTTTGAGACTGAATATTGAGACTAATGCTTTTCATGTATGATAAGTATGTTTATTTTTTTCGGCGACTGTGAATATACCGGTTTCTCAAATGTTGCACTTTTGATCATCTGAATGTGCATACGCGAGCGATCTCGGTGTAGACGTCTGCCGGGTCTTTTGTGGATGAAAGCAAAATGTAGAATAAAAATATTGGAAGGTTTGAGATTTAACACAAAAGTTCCAGTGGTTTCACTTGCTGCAGCTACGACCAACTCGCTACACCCGGACTGGTTAACTCCATTATGAAAACCATTCTCTTCAGTAATTTCACGTTGGCAAGATCATTATGGATTTTGTAGGGTTCAGATATAAAAGCCCTGTTATTTGGAAATGATTAATGTAGTTACACTTACTCATAAACAGGGAGTTTATTGGCATTTTTCGGATATTTACATTACGGACTGAAAGCATGCCACATCAGGTTCAGGAACATTCATCCTAAATCTTTGTTTTTGAGTAGTTTAGTTCTTGTCTGCATTGAAAATAAAGTTTTTTTCATAGTATTTTTTAATGAGAATGGCCTCTTTTAATTGTAGGTATTACATTTCAAAGGTATTTTGATTATTTCTTCATCTCTTTCTCTCGTCATTTATATGTATGTATTTTGTATATTTTCATATACTACAAATACAGTGATTGTTTATGAAATCCGAGGCGGCAATGAACATACACACGCGCTCAGACCTACCGAGTGCTCTTGAATTTTTAAAGGCACCTGGAAGAACGACGCCATCATGATTGATTGATTTGTTTAATTCTGTGTCAGTCATTGGTGCCGGAAATGTATAGCTATTTATGAATCCACATTTTTTCGCCTCCATTAACAGTATTCATTTCATACTGACATATACTTGAGTGCTCTACATCCGTAAAATTGTAAAATTAAACTCACAATCCAGAATCATATTTTCCGACATTTACTGTTTTATGATTTTATCATAATTTAAAAATGACTATGCAGATGGAGGCCTGAATTCAGTATTTTTAGCACTTGAATAATGATGCCTTTTCATTCTTGAATCTTATATCTTCAGTCGTGAACTTACATATTTTTCGAAAAAAACTGAGGGGAAGTGTATTGTAGCATTGTGAAATTCTCTTGGTGTTCTTTGTAGGTGGAAATTACACGTGTTCGATGATTCTCATCATTCATGCAGCATTTTTCACTCTGATCGGCAACCCTCATTGTACCAGAGTCCTCCAAATGAGAGGCGTCTTCCCGTGTGTGTGTGTGTGTGTGTGTGTGTGTGTGTGTGTGTATGTGTGTGTGTGTGGTGTGTGAAGTGTTTATAATGCCAAAGCTCAAAGGATTATACAATAGCTGGGCTAATTTTTGCGTATTCATCATACCCATTGATCTTTGCTCTGCATTCTGTAATTATGTAACAAGAAAATGTTTGACGTGGTCGCTGCTCAAGCTCGTCTAGGGAATTTCGGGTTTGAACTGTGCTTGAAGATTTCTTGTCATGACACAGATACCAAAGGACTGTCGGCTGCCAATCCTTTAATGTTGCAAATTGTTTTTAGACCCCAGTTGATCAACAACGCCATCATCTGACGCATAACCAGAGTCCGGAGACTCCATTCCTACCCAGGCAGATGACCTTTTCTTTACAGAGCGGGGGTCTTTGTGTATGAAAGTTTGAATGACTTAGATAATATGTTAGGCTTTGTCGTTGTAGGCACCAGTCACCCAGGACCAAGAGGAGGCATTTTCTGAAAAAGACAATTTATTGCAGTCGTTGTAACAATGCATCAGATGCTTTTGGTGCCAGTGGGTGGGGTTTTGGTTTTAACGTGCGTGTCGTCGTGTGAGGTTTGGGAGCATTAACCTCACGCACAACAACGCTGTCGCGACTGATTCTATTCTCTGGTATATCGACCCCGTGTGTGACCTGAGACCGAGACACTGCGGTAATACCCACAGACAAACTTATCAAGGAAATAACGCTACGGCCACCAGTACTTTTACTCGGTGAGATCTTAATCCCATCCCATTAGAGGAGCACCCTAACAGGATTATGTGCAGACGAGTTTGGTATGGATTTGGGTGGGGAAGAGAAAAACAGCCAAAGTATTTGCCTCCTGTTTCGAGATAACCGCCTCCCGCTTTAGTCTGCCGTTCTTGTAGGAGGGAGAACAGAATAGCTGGATAGTTTCCCCGACAACCCCTCCCACCACACACACACACTGCTTCAGCCAAGCGCCCCACCTATACCATCTCGCCTACTCCTCCTCCTCCTCCTCCTCCTCTCCCACTATCAGAGGGGTCTGCGAGACCAGACACTGCGGAATGATGGAGAATCGTTCTCGAGATATCTCCTACGGAAACCTGAACCGGTTCTGCCAGGTTTTCATGTCCGTCGATTCCCCTTACTTGGAGGTTTGCTCGAAAGTAAGAAGGCATCGCGATTCTGTCACCTTCATTGGAACTTGAAACGTGTGTCCGGATCTGAGGAAGGGACGTGTTGTGTTCACGGTGGCTGTAGGTGTATTGAGAATTGGAAGATATCGTTGCTTTGGCAAACGTCGCTTGTGACTCTCGACACCTGAATCTTATCGTGTGGCGTGAGACCTTAACATTCAGAGCTGTGAAATTTGTGAAGAGTGGCTTGGTGTGATGTGCGAGTCGGTGAATGTGTGTTGGCGTGTGTTAAAAGGGTTTTGATGGCAGCTGGAGGTCTAATCTTAAGGTTCTGTGCTGATGACGTAACGTATCGACCTTTTACTACGGAAGGACTGAATGCTAAGAGGGAAAATGCAGCTAAGTGGGGTGGGTGTTGCCTTCCCGGTGAGGTAATGGCTGAAAATGGCGCGAACGGAGGAAGACCTAAATGTTTTGCCTTACCGTTTTTGGCAGCCGAGGGGGAAACCAGTGTGATTGGTTTTTATTATTGTTGTGAGAAAACTGTGGTTTGGTATGCAGGTGCACCATTCACGTTATCATTTGAATTTCCCTTACATTTACCCGATTCCAGAGTGGAAGATTAGAAATCAGATTGAGTTGACTGTTTAGTAGAGCATGAAAATTCGATTAGGCTTTGGGGGACTTCAGATAAATCAACTGATCACAGCTTTTCGTTTTGTGAAATTCTTTGTAGCTTTTCGCTCAGCTTGATATGACGCCCTTGTTGATGGTGAAAAGAATCTTTTGTTTAAAATGATAACGAGATTCATGCTTATTTCTCTTCAGTATCATGTTAGCATTTTTTACTCTTTCATTCTAGTTCCGCATTGCTACTTTTTCTCGGCTTAACGTAACGTCTCAAACACAATTTGGTGTTTAATCGCGCACCGCACAAAAATAAAGTTTGTTTACATCACTTTAGTGGGTTTACAATAATCTTGGAGTTTGTTTGAAACTCAACAAATAAACAATGGTTTTCGTGATTTTCATTCTTTTCACGATTTGAGTTAAAACTTGTTTCTTTATCAGTGCCAGTATCATACTTGTTATAAGTCACATAGTTTTTCTGTCACGTAACAGTATTTTAGTGTTCTGCATCTTTGCGGGGGTTAATCCCTCCTTGTTGTGTTGCATTTTTTCCTTTTTAAACAGTGTTTTCACCGCCATTCATCACCATAACTAAAGACTAACAGATTGTGTTGTTTTTTCTCCCATTACAGAGCGACGGTAGCGCCAGCTTCCTGAGGGCGGCGCGTGCGGGCAACTTAGAGAAGGTGCTAGAGTTCCTGAAGACAAACACAGACATCAATACTTGTAACGCTGTAAGTATTTTCATTAACCGTCTCTCAGAGTCCTGTAAAAGCTGCCTTGTCCTCAGTTTAATGGTTATAAGCACTACGCGAGTCTTTCTCTGCCATGGTTTATTTACTGTATATCTTATGTGAGATTGGTGGTTGCGCTTCCATTTTTATGGTTGGTGTTACCCCTTGAAGAGATGCTTGTTATCATCTTCATTGGAGAAAGTTCCTAAGTTTGTTGAGGATATAGCAGACTTTTTCCGGGTTGGCCTGTTAGGTCCTTTGCACCTATAATGGAAATATTAACGTGTGTGTGCGCGCTTTGCTTCCGAAAACAAAGTAGAATCTTGTATTTCATAAAACTCATTTATTAGAGAGAGAGAGAGAGAGAGAGAGAGAGAATGATTCACTTTCTTCCATTGCGCCTTTGTTACTGAGATCATAGGATATGTATCTTAAAGGTCATATACTGTTCGTTCGTTCTTAATGCTAGCATCTCATGATCTGGTTGCCTACGCCCTCACAAACTCGAGATTAATCCAAGGGACGTTTGAAACTGGTAAACGTTACACATTTCGATTGTCAGTTCATTGTTAGTTTCAAGTTGTGCGCCCTTTTCATATTTCGATTCAACTTAGTTTTTGTAAGAGAGATTTTCTGTTTGCCATAACGAAATGTGTTTGCTGACCATCCTTGGAATAGCCGTGTCTTTCTGAAGTAGTAGCCCCTATACTCTTACTCTTGGGATCTTATTCAACTGGCTGGCACGCCTTCCAATTGTTAGTAATCGTAGCCCGCTGATTATGAATTAATGAAACCTTCATTGAATTGTTGTTCGTTGCATCAAGTTTGTTACATCAAGATTTGCTGCTGTGTGCCAATTAGGAAAGTGTATATGTATATATATATATATATATATATATATATATATATATATATATATATATATATATATATATATATATATATATATATATATTCACAAATATATTGTATAATATACAATTTTTATACCTTGGGAATAACTTGCACCCAAGTCACGTGTGTGTAAGAAGAGAACTTGATAATGAGTCAAATGTTGCATACTTTCCAGTTAGAGATCGGTTGATATCGATTCTAAGTATAGAGCCTGAATTTCTACAAGTAAAGTCGGTATCACCTTACATCTTCTTGATGGCCCAGTGGTCAAAGTCACTGTCTATGGTTGTTTCTAAACCAGGAAACGGTTCGAATCCTGCCTGTGACAAAGTGCTTACCAGTTATAATTCTCCTTGGGTGTAAGATTGTTCCCGAGGTATAGTGATTTGGGTATTAAACAATATTTGTGGTTTAATATCTCCGTTGAAATGAGGACTGCAACTAATAAGTCGATTAACTCCCCACTTACATATTTTTATACTTTGAATCCTTTACAAGGTGTCACGCATATCCCAAATTAACTTTCTCCATTAACATGAATTCTGCACGCTTTGTTTTCACATGTTTTAGCCTAATTGAATTAAGAGGTTTTCTCATCCTCTATGCGCTTTAGTAAAAAATATCAATAATAACGGTAGTGAAACGTCTAGCAGAATATGATATGGCAACGCTCACCCCAGGGCGCAGTAGAATCATTTGAACCACTTCAGATTTCATTCGTGAACATTTGCTCCCAGTATGCAGTGGAGTCACTGCGCTATTCTACACACTTTTTATTTTTCCGTTAAAGGAAACTATTGTGACGGCTTTGTCTGTCCGTCTGCATTTTTGCTGTTCGCACTTTTTCTGTCGATCTTAAAATCTAAAGAGGCTAGAGGGCTGCAAATTGGTATGTTGATCATCCACCCTCCAATCATCAAACCTACCAAATTGCAGCCATTTAGCCTCAGTAGTTTTTATTTTATTTAAGGTTAAAGTTAGCCATATTCGTAATCCTGGCACTGCTATAAGTACCAACACATCCCACCACTGGACCGTGGCTGAAAGTTTCATACAGCATTATACAACGAAGAAACTTCGGTACATTTTTTTTTTTTTTTTAACATTGACTATACCAACCTGGTCAAGAAGGCTTATTGCCCACATACAAATATGTTTTAATCGGCTTATGTGAGTCTTGGTTGATGGAATTTTCGTGTGTTCTGGTGCTTTTTGGTCAGCTTTCCTTTGAAAATGTATTAATTGGACGCTCCATCATTACATGCTTTATTTATAAATAAAACGTTATTGCTTCATTACAATGGTACCTTTGGTTAGTTGGAGCTTTAAGAGGATTCATGGTGACCATAAAAGGAAAGTAAAAAGATGCATCAAGAACTTTCTGTCAGGCGTCGACATCTAATGCAGATTTAATGCGAGTGAGGGGGAATTCCAAGGGATACTTGGCAGTAAGTAACTTGTTTTGATCTTGCTTCCAACGAGAAGGCGCCTCTTTGTACCGGGACTGGTTTGTTAACGCGGTGCCGTGGCGACTGCAAAGAAATCACTTTTTCCTCGTTTGCATATCACGAGTTTATTTCCTGCTTGAGTAGCACGCTGCTCCTTCACTTTCTGGTATTCAAATTTCTAGAGATCTCTCTCTCTCTCTCTCTCTCTCTCTCTCTCTCTCTCTCTCTCTCGTTATAAAATACAGCTAGAGTGTAATTTGTACATTTAATTTAATTTATTGAACGAGTATGCGACTCCGCTACCTGGCTCGGCTTTGCATTAACTTTCGATGAAAAAGTTAAGTATACCTTAGTTTAACCAAACCACTGAGCTGACTAACAGCTCTCCTTTCGATGAAAAGCCAATTGTGCATCTTAGCAAAAAATGTATTAAAACAGTTCATGGTATTTAAAATCTGTATTAAAAAAATAAACAATTAGTGTGAGAGTATCGCGTTTGGGGAATCTTAATGTAAAAAAGTAGTTAGAATTGTGCTTGAAACACCTGAATGAATATATTTTTAGCTGATGTCTGAGCTGAGCATGTTTCTTCCAGTGACGTCATCCAGCAAGAATGGTGCTCTATAGTCAATGCTGTATGAGTCTCCGTCCGTCTCTTTACATTTTGTTTTGAAAAATTTTCCCCTTTATTTTAACATGAAAATTTCTCCCTTGATTTGTCATTAAAATGCTGAATTTTTACATATATGCTAAGCAGTGCGGATGATATTACATAATATCTGTTAATAACATGGCACACACTTAAAGTTTGTACAATGACCACATACTTCATCGTGAAAAGACAGCGTCAAGTTCTGTCGAACACGTAAAATTCTGCTCTCTGTAGCTGTCAACATGAACAAAGGTTTGCTTCGAAAATTGCAATTACAATTTATTAAGTTGTAGAGCAAAGAAAACAGATGTGGAATTGAAGGGATTGCTTTGACATTTAACTGGATGGTAAGCGTTCAACTATCTGTAAGGTGTCATTTCCAAGACGAACATTTTTGATGATATGAATGTTGTCGGTTTTCCAGACTTTAGATCTTTGCTCCATGGTTGTGTTAGTTTTAGATGTGTGAGCCTCTTGTCGTTTTTTGTGCTCGTTTGTTTTAGTAACATTAGTTCAGTTTTACTCGTCATCACATAAAATTATGTTCTCCATGTTGCTTTGTAAGTTGTGTAATTTATTCTCATTTTAACCATGATGATGTTCATTAGGATTTTCTCCGTTTGTGTTTTATTTTTAACTCAATATTGAGCTATCAAGGATTTAATTTCGTGGCTTGAAAACAGGAGCGACCTGTATTTCAGCTTTAGATGTAGAAAGAGAATACTTGTTCATTTTCTTAACTCAGACCTCGAGAGCGAAGTTATATAAACCGTTGCCGTTTTTGTGAATGTTATTTTTCCTGTTCTTCGTCCCTAGCTTTCGGCGTGAATTTATGTAGGGCTCTTAAACACGCTCATCTGCATAGGCATGATAAACTCCTCTCGATTTTTTAGTAATAAAATTTTTTACACAAGTCGGGGGGGGGCGGGTAGTAGCTTGGCTTTTAAAGCTGAAGTCTCTCTCTCTCTCTCTCTCTCTCTCTCTCTCTCTCTCTCTCTCTCTCTCTCTCTCTCTCTCTCTCTCTCTCTGTTGGATGACGGGTTTTAAGGAATTCCAATAAGTCATGTATATTGTTGAATGAGTTAAACTGTTTGTTTTTTCCATGAACAAGTAACATGCTTAATTTGTAAGATAGATGCCCTTTTGATATGAGGGTTAAATGCCTCATAAAAATCTTCAAATAGAAACCTGTACTTTTGGTAGGGTTATAAGGAATTGTAGCCGGAATTTAATGTATTTCCTATATAAGGTTAAGGTTCATGACTTTTCATGTATTGTCATTCAGTAGAGATTTTTCACGTCTTGATTTTAGTTTTCTGTAAAAGAAAACTGTTGAGTTGGCTGTTTGTCTGTCCATCCGCACTTTTTCTGTCCATCCTCAGATCTTAAAAACTACTGAGGCTAGAGGGTTGCAAATTGGTACGTTGATCATCCACCCTCCAATCATCAAACACCAAATTGCAGCCCTCTAGCGTCAGTAGTTTTTATTTTATTTCAGGTTAAAGTTAGCCATGATCGTGCATCTGGCACTGCTACAGGTGCCAACAACACAGGCCACCACCTGGCCTTGGCATAAAGTTTCATTGGCCGCAGCTGAGAGTTTCATGCAGCATTATACTCTGTACAGAAAACTCAGTTGCACCAAAGAAGCTTCGACACATTTTTACTTGCTTGTATAATGCTATGGATCACTGTCTGTGAATACAGATATTTCTTTTTATGGTTTTGTAGTCAAGTTTAGTCAGTCTTTGCCTTCAGGTTCTGCCGTTCAGTACTCCTTCTTCCTGTTGAGACAGCTTGGATTGTATATTTACACTGTTTTTAATTGGCTGCTTTCCGATAGTACTAGACATCGTAATATGATTTCTGAGAAGATACCTGTCCCATTTGGTTTTCACACAGTGACACAACACACTCAGTTTTCCTCTGCCTTCTCCAGGTTCGAGCTTTCATGTCTAACTGTGGTGTTGTGTTAAAGAGAGAGAGAGAGACAGAGAGAAAAAGTAAGTATACCTTAGTTTTACCAGACCACTGAGCTGATTAAGAGCTCTCCTAGGGCTGGCCCGAAGGATTAGACTTATTTTACGTGGCTAAGAACCAGTTGGTTACTTAGCAACGGGACCTACAGTTTATTGTGGAATCCGAACCACATTATAGCGAGAAATGAATTTCTATCACCAGAAATAAATTCCTCTAACTCTTCATCAGCCGGCCGCGGGAATTGAACTCCAGCCCATCGAGTGACAGTCCGAAGTTCAACCGGCTCAGCCAACAAAGGGCTGAGAGAGAGAGAGAGAGAGAGATTGTAGGAATATAAAAAGTAAATTGTGAATGGAATCGCCTTTTTTTTAATATCAAAATTAACATATACAGTACCTCCTTGTAAGTGAAAATTTAGGTCACAGGTAAGCTGATTACCTTTGAAGCATAGTACTGTGATAGTTCACTAAATATCAATTAAGTTGACCTCTGACTTAATGTCATTAGCTGTGTTCTGGAAAATATGCGATAGATAGACCATATTGAACTGACATGGGTGGCAGGATATTCTGTATTGTTGATGGAAAACTTGATCGATCAATTACCGTTTTCAGTAGGGATAAGGAGAATTTGTTTGTACGGAATATGCATGGTGGAAAAATGTAGAAAAATAGTTTTTGATAGGCCTTTGCAAAGAATATAAGTGAATGCATTAAATTATGTCTTAGTGCATCGTATAATATCCTTACACATGTAACTTGTATTCATCAGTTTCAATTTCATTTTATAAACGTGTATTGGAAAACAATTACTGTATATACTTCTTAACTGAGGTGTTTTACCATTTCGTTAAGTGATCTGTTTTACCTCTTGTTCTGTGAAAAAATAATTAAATCTGAAGTCCACATTTCCCAAAATTTGAATAATGAAATAGGCTGTGGGTTGATGCTGGTGCATAAAAGACTGATTCATTTAGGATCCATGTTTTTTCAACTGCTGAAAAGGAAAAAGTGAACAATTCCCTCGCTTATGATCGTACCTTTTTTTGTTTGATCGAGAACCAGGGAAATACGAGTTTAATCTCTTACGTCAGCAGCTTCATGTTGATTTTGTTCGTTTAATAATTGATTTTATGGTTTCCTATAATTTGAGAAGCCTTAACATTCTGGTTTGGACTGGTTCATGCTGCTTTCGAAACCCCAAAACCAAGTTAAACTGCAGTCGTGAAAATGGATGAAAATACAGTAAACCCCCCGTATTTGCGGGATGTGAACCTCACACCCCCACGAATAGCTAAAATCTGCAAATACTTAAAACCCCTCTAAAAACACTTAGAACTGCCTATTTTGATAGGTTAAACACAAGAAAAACCCTCAAAAAATGCTGATGCTGGAGTATTTTAATAGTTTTATCACAAAAAGTGCATCAGTCATGAAAATGAGATACAGTAATTAGTGAATATTTCTGAGTGAAGAATACCCCGAATGGGCAAATTTCCCATAAATAATGGGTAGATACGTTCCACAGAGAAATCTGTGAGTATGTGAGTCCTCGAATCGTGAGAACGCAAATATGGGGGGTTTACTGTAGTAAGATTGAATGCTCGCTTCTTATGTACATCCTTATGCAAGTTTTAATATGGAGGTTATAAATTTTGTAATGAAATTATTTTGTCATGTTGCTTTATCAGCTATTGATAACATTAGCAGCAGGTGGTGGGTAATAGAAACATAATTTTTCAATAAGTCATATATGATGATACATGGCAGGGGCTTTGTTATGTCATATTATGAGTGCATGCTTGAATTCATTTCAGACTTTTAATTGTATATAAATCATTGTCGTGCAAGGTACAATGTCATGATAATGATGTCATTAGAGGCCTTTTATATATTATATTATGAAGCGTTTCATAAATTGCGAGGTATAAATGCATCTGCTTTTTTATTTAATAGGCTGTGTTAGAAATGTTGGTTAATGTGTTGCTGTTGTTATTCCCATCCACAGAATGGTCTGAATGCCCTCCACTTGGCCAGTAAAGAGGGACATGTTCATGTTGTCACAGAACTGCTGCAGCGTGGCGCCAGTGTCGATGCTGCCACCAAGAAGGGTAACACTGCTCTCCACATTGCCTCCCTTGGTAAGTATTTACATTTTCTGTTGAGGCACAATGCCCATGTGTACACTATGTGGTTTGCATTTGAAACCATCCCGGAAATTGGCCCTTATCTAACACAGATTATTGGTCATGGAACAGCCACTAAATGAAATTGTTTACTGCATTATTTGTAATGCGCGAGTCATTTCCCATAATACATATTTAAGATAAAACATATCTTAAGTGTGCCCTTCCTTTGGTTACATGCTGTTATCATTTCCGGGATTTTTTTCAGCCATATTCACTTTTATCTTTGGAGGATATTATGTCATGATCCCAAGCTCTTATCATGTGTAGGAGTTACTGATATTTTTTAGTTTGTTTATAATATCTTCCCGTTATCTGTCATTGTGCCTGATTAGACTTGGCTTTAGGCATGTGATTTGGTTGACTCTCACTTTGATTACAGTACTCCTTTGAATGCATTTATGATTACAGTAGTTGCAGTGAATACTATATAATTATGTAATTTCATTGAACTCATGGTTCAAGAAATCTTGCTTCATGCATAACATTTTTTAAAAATTGTGTGAGATGATAGTACTGCAAAATCATGGCCTTTGTGTTGTTCTTATGAATGTTTCTCTGTTTCAAATATTAACAGTAAATATAATGAAGGCATGTTTTCTCTATACTTAAAAGGAATGTGAGTTTTGTTTTGTCCATTTTAAGTGCCTTCAATTATGTGTCAAACTAATTAAGCGAGTAGGTTTGTATTTTTCATCTTTAGACAATTGGTCATAATCAGCAGCCAGTCAAAATGTTAAAAAGAATTTTAAAGTTTTTTATTTACTCTTATGCAGTTCATTGGTTCTGGTTTTATATTTATATATAATGAGAGTATTCACAATATTTCATCTAGAATCAAAATTCTTGTTGTATGTAGACATTATATTTATGAAAAAGTAATAGAAGATTCCATTTACTGTATCCGTAAGTTTTTCAGTCTGTGAGTTACCAAGTTGGACAGGTTCTGTAGAGAATGGAGACAAATGCAAGTTACTTAAATCTTTTTTACCCCTATCTCATGATGCACTTTGGTTCTTAATTGTTTTTGCAGCTATTGTAACAAACCATGGCTGCACAACAAGTTTATTTATAAGTAGGAAGGATTTCTGCCTCTCTTTCATGGATGTGTACAAATGCTCTTTTCATATTTAATTTATTTTTTAGAGAAGCCTTTATCAACACTTTTTGTTATATGTACCTTTCGTTTAAAATGATAGCAAGTTACTGTGTACCCAAGTATATCCTTCACTCACGAAAACAGGCTTGTTTATCTCTTGATATAGTGTCAGTAGTGCACTCCATTTGTATAGTAAGGGCTTTCCTTTGATAAAAACAAGATATGATTACTGTTTTACAGCCAGGAAGCTCAAGGCAATTACACTATTGGAGTCTTTATTTTCTTTCAACAGCTGGACAGGAGGAGATAGTCAAAGTGTTGGTGCAGCATCAGGCACTTGTGAACATTCAATCACAGAATGGCTTCACTCCATTGTATATGGCGGCACAAGAGAATCATGATAATGTTGTGCGATTCCTTTTGGCAAATAACGCAAATCAAAGTCTAGCTACTGAGGTAAGGCCACACGTTATATGTCTTTTAGTTCTTTATGCATTTGCAGGGTGAATACTCATGATTTTGATAGTTCTTGTTTGTATGATTTCAAGTAAACTCTCTCTCTTCCCCTGCTTTAGAAATAATCAATGTGTGTGTACATTGTTAAATTTTTTCTTCATGGTTATTGTAAAATGTAGGATTGAAATTATCAAATTTGTCGATATTTACTAGTAACATAATACCATAATTCAGTATTTTAAATGTTAATCAAGTGAAGTAGACCTTATTTTGAAAGGATTTTATAAATGGCAAAGGTAGACCTCTGAGTAACTTCTCTTCATCTCTTCTGAAAAATATTAAGGCTTTCATTAAATGGAAATTTTCACATGTAAAGTTTTATATAATCATCCTTGTATGATTGTGGTATGACTTCACTTTACAGATGTTACAGACAGGCTTCAAGATCATGTTTTTTGTAATGGCAGAGAAAGTCACATTTTTTATGTAACAATTGTAACAGTAAAATTAAGCTGAATTGTCACGTTATATGGATACATAAAGGATCTGCATTCTATGATGCTCGTTTTACCATAAATTCTATAAAAAGATTCATCAATTGTGATTTATGCAGTGAGAGAATCAATATTGATAAGAATATGTGGTATATTATTGTCACTATGGAAATGTAGCTAGTAATTGGTGTTAGGTCATCCAAAAACTATTTAATTTTTAATTAACCAGTGATGATTGTGTTCACTTCTTTATTTTCTGTTTCCTCCAGGATGGGTTCACTCCCCTGGCAGTTGCCCTTCAGCAGGGACATGATAAAGTGGTGGCAGTTCTTCTTGAAAATGATACCAGAGGTAAGGTGCGCCTTCCAGCCCTCCACATTGCTGCTAAAAAAGACGATACCAAAGCTGCAGCACTCCTCCTTCACACAGACCACAATCCAGATGTCACATCCAAATCAGGTTTCACACCACTTCACATTGCTGCTCATTATGGCAATGAAAATATTGCTAATCTCCTCATCCAGCGTGGAGCAGATGTAAACTACATTGCTAAGGTTTGTTTTTTTTTTTTTCTTATTTTAATAAAGTGCACGTAATAATAGCTCTTATAATTAGACACCTGCAATTTTATCTTGTAGTATGTAATTTTCCTGAGATTGTCTTAGTCATAGGGGACATTTTTCTGTAAAAGATGAAAATAGTGAATATACCTTAGCTTTTTATTTTTTTTTACAAATTATTTCATTGAATCTTCGTCATCAAGTTCTTATCACTCTAGTGAGATAAGATTTGATATTAGCATTTTATACAAGTGTAATTGTACCTGAAACGAGAATTATGCTAATGTTTGCATCATATTTTTCATTTTTAAAGAGGCTAGAAGAGTGTACTGAACTAAGATTTATCTTTGTATGGTGTACTGTATTCTTGTAGCTGGTACTAAAAGTAACCATTCTATTTGTACAGCATCAGATTACCCCTCTACATGTTGCTTCAAAATGGGGCAAAGGAAATATGGTATCATTGTTGATAGACAAAGGGGCAAACTATGAGGCCAAGACACGAGATGGCCTGACACCTCTTCACTGTGCTGCGAGATCAGGTCATGAAACTGTTGTTGATATGTTGTTAGAAAAGGGTGCACCAATCACAAGTAAAACTAAGGTATGTGCTTGTTTGATATGCTGGTCTACCTAGGTAATTCACAAAATATTGCTTTCTGTACTTTTATAATGTACTAAAAATTGTTAGGGAACATTGAAAGACTGCATAATTTGAAATTTATATGTACTAGTAAAATTTATCACATAAGTGTATTCATACTAAATTATCAATCTTGTCACTCAGAATGGGTTAGCTCCTCTTCACATGGCCTCACAAGGTGATCATGTTGATGCTGCTCGCATCCTTCTGTACCATAAGGCCCCTGTCGATGATGTGACTGTTGACTACCTTACTGCGCTTCATGTTGCAGGTAAGCTGTGTAAAAGTTGTGATATCACAACTTTTACATACCTTTTGTACCTCCATGCTTTATTTGAGAATCATCTTCATTAATATTTTTGTCGGGATTTTCCTCAAAGAGGTTAGACATAAAATGGGTTATCGTCACTCTCTTCTGTCTTCTGCATTGTCTGTCTGAACTCCCATCTGGTCCAGGTCACCAGCCAGTCTTGTGTCACCTTTCATAATATCTTGCTACTTCCACATCTACTACTGTACTAGTCTGATTAACTCTTTCTTTCACTTTTCATCGCATGTACCATGTGTGGGGAAACTACTTATAGTGTGCCATACAAAGCACACTGGAGATGTTAACTTTGTAGCTGCTCTTTGCCCCCATATCTAATTCTTTCTGCCTTTTATTTTTGATCCATTTCCTTTGGTCCATTCCCACTTTGCTGTCCATCTGTAATTTTATCTGCCACCAGTATTCACCTCTCAGATAAAGACAGATCCTTTGGGCAATACCTGTTAGACTACAAATGTGGCTCATTGGTCTTATTAAACTAATTAATAGCAAATAAGTCATCACGTGTCTAAATCATCTCAGTCTATGAGACTTCAGTGCATTTTCCAGTCACTGGACAACACATCCTTCCACCATTTCTCCTTGCGTGGTATTATCTAACTGCACTCTAATCCTGAATCTTAGCATTTTGTTTCAGCACCTTTTCAAATCTCCTTAATTCTCATTGCCAGTGGCTATGGTTGCTGCATAAAGTATTTGTAGAATTTGAGAATTAATATTTTATTATTTTATTCCTGTGCAGCACACTGTGGTCATGTTCGAGTTGCAAAGCTGCTGTTGGATCGTAAAGCTGATCCAAACTCTCGAGCTCTTAATGGTTTTACCCCATTGCACATTGCTTGTAAGAAGAACAGAATCAAAGTGGTTGAGTTACTCCTCAAGCATGGTGCTAGCATCGAGGCAACCACAGAGGTAAGAATGTTTATATATGTAGTTCATTTCACTGTCTTATTTTAGTATACAGTAATACATGATAATTGTCAGAGTTATGAAATTACAGTAATTCCTTTATTGCGTTCTGCCATAAACAGTCTGAAAAAGTTTTAGATATTCTTTGGTTGAATTTAACCTTTTAATTAATTTTACTTATCCATTACTTACAGTTGAGGATTGAATTTTTTTACTTGAAATTGATTACAACAGATATTTTCCACATTTAACTTCTGTGTAATTTTGTAGAGAGGATTTTTGCACCTTAAAACTACTGGATATTATTAATATTCCTCTTTGATCCCACAGTCTGGTTTGACTCCCCTTCATGTCGCCTCATTTATGGGTTGCATGAATATTGTCATATACCTGATTCAGCATGGAGCCTCTGCTGATGTTCCAACTGTCCGAGGAGAAACTCCACTCCACCTTGCTGCAAGAGCAAACCAGACGGATATTATTCGTATTTTGCTCAGGAATGGTGCACAAGTGGATGCCAGAGCTAGAGTAAGTTAAAGGTTTTGTATAGATTAAAAGATGCTTAAATTTTTTTTGAGGAGTGTTATTGTACTGTATAAGATATACGGTACAGTCTTATTAAATAATTTTTATGTTCATATTTGCATTTTCCAAAATTTTCAGGAGCAGCAAACAGCCCTCCATATTGCATCTCGTTTGGGGAACAGCGATATTGTGGTTCTTTTACTACAACATGGTGCAGCAGTGGATGCCACAACTAAGGATCACTACACAGCCTTGCACATTGCTGCAAAGGAGGGACAAGAAGAAGTTGCAAGTGTACTCTTAGAACATGGGGCTTCTCTTACATCAACAACAAAGAAGGGTTTCACTCCATTACATCTGGCTGCTAAGTATGGTAACATGAAAGTTGCAAGACTCTTGTTACAGAAAGATGCACCTGTGGATGCCCAGGGAAAGAATGGTGTTACTCCACTTCATGTTGCAGCTCATTATGACCACCAGGTGGGGTTTCATCTAGTTACTTACTTTGACACTTTATCGTGACTGACAAATGAGAGAACCGAACAGTAAAGCTTAGTGCTGGGAACTCTTAAGATTCAAGTTCAGATCCTGCTTAGCAGCTGAAGTTCAATTCTCTCATTTAATGGTCAGTTACAATATTCATTTCTTGGCGTCAAAGATGCTACGACCTCAAGACACACTCCAATTTGCCTTGAAAAATTTTGAGGAAAAATGTTAAGGTATCACTTTCACAGGATGAAGGTTTTGTTTTAGTTAGTTTGCAGGGTATATTCAACTGTCTCAATACCTAGAAGCACTGTGACTTTTGATGATACAGCATACAGTATTGATTATTGTAGTGTTTTCAGTTCATTTATTTTAAAGAATAATTTGTTATCTGTTTTCTAATTTAATTAATTTTGTTATTTAGTAGTTTTTTAAGATCATTTATTTTATTTTGAACAGAATATCAAATAACAAAAATGGTATAAACTGCCCAGTTGGTGAGTTTCATCAGAAATTTTTTTGGTCAACAGTGTCTCTGGGGCCACACTTGGTGCAATAATTTAATATTTTTATATTTAAGAATGTGGTCTCAGGCAGCATTTTCTTATTCACAAAGGAAAACTAAAAACCATAATAGGAAATATTAGAAATGGGAAATAAAATTCATTGCAGAGCTATGTTCTTAAAAATGCCTTCAAACACTGTGCGTACCCCTTATCTCCATCAACTTTTATTTACTTCTGTTCTCTCATCTCTCTCTACATAAAATGTCTTTATCCCTTTCTCCTTCCACTTTTTTTTTTTAACTGCCATCCCAATTAGAACAAAATGAAAATAGAATAACGATTAAAATGCATACAATACAGGTACATATTGCAGATATGAAAAATATTATACTTTTTGAAAACTTTACTGTATATATTTTGCACAGTGTTACAATTAAGTTTGCTTAAAGTACCACACAAACATGAGTAGAGAATGCTTGATTGCAATATTGCAATTGTTTACAGGTAAAGTAAGATTTACCTGTAAACAATTTAAACATGCTACACTTTTCTTTATATTAGCTAATACTGTTCCCTAAAATAAGGGTTGTTTGAGGAGAGTGGAAATACCAGTTATTTTGATGTATAACATTTAAGCTACATCTTACAGTGTTGGCTCGTTTACTGTAGTCTACCAGTGAATCTCTGTGACTATGTATATTTTTGTCTTATTATGATGCTTTTATCATTTACTATTTTAACTACGTATACTTTTTACTTCATTCAGAGATCATATACAGTAATTCTGATTACTGTCTGGCAAAGATAATCTTCCTCTGAGGTTAGGATAGGCATATTAAAAATGTAACCTTTGGCCTTGAGGACACTTGGTAAATTTCCATTACCTATTCCAAGAGGAAAAAATAGCGTCTTTGATGCTGGGAAACATGGCACATCACATTCATACAAATCACATGAAAAAGTTATTGTAATGTTAATGAAAATGTATGTATGTATGTTGATATTTTTTACACATTTTATTCTTTCATGATTGAACCCCCCCAGCTAGGTTTGCAAGAACTTTTCCAAAAAATCTAATTTTTTATTTATTTTCTTGAAATTTCAGAATGTTGCATTATTGTTATTGGACAAAACTGCCTCTCCACATGCTACAGCAAAGAATGGTTACACTCCTCTGCATATTGCTGCTCGTAAGAACCAGATGGATATTGCTACTACTCTTCTTGAATTTGGTGCAAGTGCCAATGCAGAATCAAAGGCTGGTTTTACTCCTCTACATCTAAGTTCACAGGTAAAAGAAAATAAGTAGCTTTTAGTGGTAGGACATTATTTTGTAATAAAATAGGTATAACAAAGAAAATGTATGTATTCTACTGTATGTTTTTTTATTTTGTTTTGGATACTTGGTAATTAGATGTCAAGGATATGAAGACAAATATTTTTGGATGTATTTTTAGTAATTTGACTATGAGTTGAAATGGTTGTTAATGTTATTTCCATTATTCATAAATGGAGAGTGTGAATTATTGGATTTCATCTAGGACTTTAAAGAAATTCTCATATTTTGTTCCACAGTTTTGATAGGTAAATATTACGCAAAGAAAGTAAATGATTGTGAAAGGAGCAAACAGTACATTATCAAAACACAGATAGTCCTCTACATACAAAGAGTTCTGTCCCAAGAGCACATTTGTATGTTCAATTTGTTTGCAAGTCCAACTAAGTTAGCTTAGGCATCCAGCATTGTAGTTAGCCTAGGGCATATAGCACTTTGAGGTAATAAAGCATTCATTGAGGCAGTTTGATCTTGGTATAAAAAATAAATTTTATAATAGTAAAAAAAACCTTCAATTTTTCCTTTAGAAAATGGCAGTGAAACACGAAATTAAGTATATGTATATAGTACTGTATATGCCCCACATATCAATGGACACAGAAGTTTGTAGCTCTGAAAGTTTGTAGGTAGAGGACTACCTGCATAACTAAGTTATCCAAATGCTTCCTTAGTACATTATATATTTATAATATTGCTGTGTATTGGCCTTTGTTTTGGTTTTTAATATACTTTTTATGTAATTTGTAGGAGGGTCATACAGATATGGCAACTTTGCTCATCGAACACAATGCTTCTCCTGGTGCATGTGCCAAGAATGGTCTAACTCCTTTACACCTGTGTGCTCAAGAAGATCGTGTCAATGTTGCTGCAATTCTTGTAAAGCATGGTGCCCAGGTAATTTTACACATTTTTTTTGTGTTGTTTTGGAATTTTTCTTTGAAAGGTCTTAGTTGTTTTTGGAAAGAAAAGGATTTGATACAAGAGAGACTACTATGGTTTTTCATTTGATATCCTTACTTATGAAAAGTAGCATTATTAGAATGCTTTCTTTAATTCTTTACTTTTTCTCAAGGATTCTCTCTGATTTAAAATGTCAAGAATTTTATGCAAAGAGTTTAGCAGTTTCATTATTTTCATTGAGGACAATTCAGTGTTCTGTTTAAACCTTTTAGGAAATTAATGCAACAATATTAACTGTATTGTGTTTACCTATTCTCAGATTGACCCAGTGACAAAAGCTGGCTATACACCACTTCATGTTGCAAGTCATTTTGGGCAGATGAATATGGTACGTTTTCTGCTGCAGCATGGTGCGAAAGTTGACTCCACAACACAGCTTGGGTAAGTTTTTATTAGGAATTTCCATCCTGGTGTTCTTGAATCTCCTGTGCTGTAAACTGTACATATAACATTTTTAATTACCTGTTATTTCATTTAGGGAATGAGAGTAGTTAATAAAAGTCTATAACTTTTCATCTTTCATTTTTGTAGGAAGTTATTTGTCAAATCTACACATTAAACATTTATTCCTATCATTTTTAAGTTTAAGAGGTTAATGAATTTTTAAAATATGCAGTAACTTTCTCTCCCTTTTCTAGTTCTTTTTATCCTGAATTTTCTATCAAACAATTGTTGTGTTTGGATTGTGTTTTCAGTTTTTACAATGTTCTTTTGTCTCTGTTTCTGTCTGTATTTATTGAGAGTAATATCAGAAAGATAAGCCATGAAGTGCGTAAGGTTTGAGATAAGGAAGCCTGATAAGATAAGGTTCAGTGACCGTAAACAAATTTGTAGTCATCGGTTATTACTGTTGAATGTGTGGTATGTGCCTAACAGTGTCTTTCTTCCAAAGAGCTTGTAATTTTAATTGCAACTAGTTTATGTTGTAGAATCTCATATGCGCATGAGTTTCATTGCAGAGTGAAATATAATAGTTAGTTATACAGCTTGAAATATCCACATGTATCGACTCCCTCCCTTTCCTCTTGGAACGGGTCCTGTAATATCATATGCTGGGTATGACTGGATCTCAAGGGATGTCAGTTGTTGGCCATATACCGAACATGGAAGGTATGCCACCAAGAGTTACCATGATGGTGATAATTGTGTACCATACGAAAGTTTTGAAAGAAGAGAACAGTACTTTGATTCGCCAGAACTAAGTGCTGAAAGTGCAGCCCTAAATTACAAGAGGCATAAAAGATATTTCAAATGTCAATTGACACCTCAGGGATATAAAAAAATTTTTCCACCAAATGAGAAATATAAAAGTGTCTTAGGTGTAAATTCAAAGCTGCCCTGGAGTTCTGAAAGGTATGGATATGATATATGCAAATATGGATCTCCTCATGAAAGCTCTGTAGTGCCTGGTAGTGCAAGATATGATTTTTTGGAGAGGAATATGGGAACACCTGACAGTGGCTACAAAGAAGGTTCAGTAGTTGAGCCTGTGGCTTTATACAGACCTCATAATAGGTGAGCAATGACATATTATTTTAAAACTTTATACTATATGGTAATAAGCCAGTGATTTTCACTCTTTAAATATATCATTGTTAGTCACTAAAGCAATTTTGTATAACAAAATTTGCCTGGTTATGTATTTTTAGGATAATATTTAAAATTAGTGGTGGTAAGAAAGAGGAAGGACAAGCATTTCTGGTGTAAGCCAGTTTTAACTAATGCTTGTTTTTTCTGTGAATTAAGCAACTGCTTGACTGAAGCTCCAGATGGAAGTATTTGTAATTGTATGGGAGTTTTCATTTATACTTACAATAAAATTAACATAATTTTTTACTTGATGTGAATGATAATTATCATGTAACATCTGAGAGAATGATGAATTATAGAACAATACTTGTCAATGAAGAAATTCCAGTGGCCCAAAGATAATACATTTATGAAATTATTAATTAAATAGGATTCTTAGAAATGTAAACTTTCTAAAAGGAAAGTTGAGGTGAGAAAAATCAAATAATTTGACCAAGTAATAAAGTTATTGGGCTCTAGACAGTGGTGTAGCAATTGAGAAACAGTCTGGGGAATTATGCTCAGTTGTTGACAGTGTTGCATAAACAGAAAGCAAAGCAGTGATTGATAAGTACAGTATATGGGTATGTGAGTGGCACATGTGGAAATCTCCCACTCTTCATATTTCTGGTAGACAAAAGGCTGCATTTCTCTTAGCATGGCATGAATGGTTGGAGCATGCAGCTTGAAGAATAAGTGCTGAGTGCATGAATATAACAAAGTAAACAGAAAAAATTTCACTTACTGGGTCTTTTTTCTTATCAAGTGGAACCTGATTGTTTGCTCATTTGTATCACTAAAAAAGATTCAACATTAATTGGATTAATGCAATATAATATAAAATTTACCGTTTATAATCAACCCCCGGTATTCGCAAATACTTAAAACTCCTCTAAAAACGCTTAGAGCTGCATATTTTGATAGTTCAAACACAAAACAAAAACTAAAAATGCTTATACCCAAGTATTTTAATAGTTTTATCTCAAAAAGTGCATTTAGTCATGAAAATATGAAAATCCAGTAATTAGTGAATATTTCCCAGTGAAAAATACCACAAATAGGCAAATTTTCTGTGAATAATGTGTATTTTTGTTCCGTAGAGAAATCCACGAAACGTTGAGTCCGCAAATTGTGAGAACGCAAATCTCTGGCACTTTACTATACTTAATTTCTTTTGATCATAAATCCCAGCAAATAAAAGGACACCTAAGAAGAAGACAATTACAAATTCAGTGAGATATAATTAGCCAAACAATTACTGCAATCATACAGAATGACAGCTCAACTGAAAATATGGGTCAGTCACGTGCATGAAAGGGAAGAGCAAAGTGGGAAGTAAAGGAAAATACAGAATTAAAGTACAGATGGATGAAATGATTTCTTGATGACTTTAGATAAAAACAAACTGAAAGAAACCCCATGAAAAAGATCAAGGTATGCCCTGAGGAGCTGCCCTTACTGCCTAGACTCACAGTTACTTTCCTATGGAAGTCTTGGATTATCTGCTGTTTAGATACGTTAAGTAAAAGGCACTTAAGGTAGGGGCTTGTAGTGCTGTGGGTGGGAGGGTGATACTCATAGAAATTAGTATTGTCGTGGTAATTCTGGTTTTCTTAATTTTGTTTCACATTAAACTTTCATCCATTTGTGTCTACCAGAAGAGGACAGTCTTTTGTAATAGAAGCTTGGCAAGAGAAATTTGGTTAAGATTTTTTTAAAGGGATTGTTTTGTGTTAATAGTGTTTATTCAGAAGATCCTTATTAGTACATGATTATGTATGATTAAAGGTAAAAGCAATAAATTCAAGGAAAATTATTTAAAATAGACTAGGAATGTTTTTGTAATGGCAGTACAGTTATAACTTTAAAGTCTGTGTAAAAGGTTCATTTATGAAAGTATGAGTCTTAATTAGGAATTCAGCATGAAAAGGGTTATATAAGAAATTATTAATAAACCAATTTCACTTTTTCTCATGCAAATTTTGTTTACTTTCTTAGGTACACACCACTTCACCAGGCAGCTCAGCAAGGACACACACAGATTGTCAACTTGTTACTAGAAAATAAAGCTGAGCCTAATGCTGAGACTAATGTAAGTAGAGAGAGAATAATTTTAGTAGTTGTGTAAAACTTTCACAAACACCTTTATTTTTTCCCAATGCCAGAGGTCACTGTTTTACTTTTTGTGTCTGTTTGTCTTCGTGTTTTCTGGTGGGAAAGTTTTCATTTTTATATAAGTAACGTACCCAGTAATTACATAGCTATTAGTTTCTTTTAACTGGCATCTCAAAATTTTAAAATTACTGGTCACACTAGTTTGTTTTGGTTATGGCGACGTGCCCTGCCCACTTTTGGGTGTAAGAGAAGGTACAACATAGCAAAGAGCTTCAATTTGTTTCTGCCGGCTGTGGTTGGCAGCAGCTCGAATTTTGGAATTTATACTTTGCTGGTTGTTTGCCTTATCTTCAATTGGTGAAGTATTTATTTTCGTAGCCTTTCAGCATAATTAAGATAGTGTTAGGCGAATTTTGATCATTGGTTAACAACTCTTTGCCCGTTTTTTTGACTTGTATTAGACTTTTCTAGGATGTCTGACACTAGTAGTTCTAGTATAAGGTATTGCAGCAAAGGCTGCAATACTAGACTAACTAAAGAATCTTACGACTCACACACTGTTTGTATTCCATGTAGGGGACAAACATGTTCAGTAGATTTACGTTGTGAGGACTGGGATATTAAGAAGTGGAAGACTTTAGATGCACATATCAAGAAACTAGCTAGAGATTGGAAGAGGAAAGCTATGGCTAGGGAATCTAGTAAAGCTTTAGCTAGTCAGGATTCATCTGCTAAGTTGGATGCAATTGCTCCTGTAATTTCTTCCATTCCCATTCCATCTCCTTCACCTGAGCAACCCTCTCCTTTACCTGGCTCTCACGTTTCTGACCCCAACACCATCACCAGTCTGGAGTCGAAAATCGACACTTGTTTGGAGTTGATTGTTCAATCCATCGCTAAATTAGCGTCGTCAGTGAAATTGCTAATGGACAAAAGTGAGTCAGAGCACCCCGTGGCACCCAGTGCAAGTGCAGTGATAGTGGAGGAGTTGGCTGTTCGGCCCGCCGATTCTCCTAGGCCAAGGTCCTTGACATACTCCCCAGCACCTGGGAGGAGTCAAACTGGCAGCCTAAGGGAGGTCGGTGGGGTCTGCCCTCGAGCAGTCGCCCCCTCAGTTCAGTCTGTTGACGAATCCCAGACTGCAACCAAAGGCTGTTGGAAAGGCCTTCAAGTGAGCACTCATTGTATGTCCTCCAGCTCCTAAGATTTTAGTCCTAGGCACGCACGGCACTATGCTGACAAGTCACGTCCACTGAAAAGGTGTGCAGTGGAGTTTGAGATTTCTTCCTCTGTTCCTTGTAAGAAGAGCAAGGATTCAGCGCGCCCATCGTGTAGTCATTGGGACACCCCAGAATAATTCTCTTCATCTTCTTCGAATGATGATCGTAATTTGGCACCAAAGCACCTTGTGGCGCGGAGACATTCTTAGTCGAATAAAGAAGCAACTGCATCAGGAGTTGCGCACCCAGCACCTTCATCTCTACAATCAGTGCCCGAGCTGCCAGCAACTAGTGTTGTAGTGCCCAAGCTCCCATTTGCGGTTGAGCGCCCACTGGCACCCGTTCTCCAACAGGTTTCTTCTCTGACTCCCGTTTCAACAGCGCCCCCCAAGCACCCATTGGCACCCACTCCTCCACCGCTTCTTAGTAGTGTCATCTCTGAGGTTGTTCCTCCGCCAGTTGACCCAATTTAGAGCAAACTGGATAATATTCTCAGTTTGCTTCAGAAGGCTCCTCCTACGACTCAGACGACAGCGGACTTATCGTTTTCTCCTGTCTCTTCTGAGGAAGAGTTGTTCCAGAACAAGATGCTCTTTCAATGGCGTACTCTGCGCTGTTGAGATTCCTGCTCTTTTCACCAGCTACTCCCTCCGTTCCTGCTTCGACCTTCTTTATGGAAGCCCCCTCAGTCGGCCCTTCGAAATTACCGAAATTAGTTCTTTCCTCTTCAGCAAAGAAGGCACTGGATGAAGTAGAAGGGTGGTTTTCTGAGAAGAGGAAACAAGGCAAAGCAGTTTTTTGTTTCCCTCCTTCCAAATTGTCCAGGTCGAGCTACAAGTTTTATGCAACCAGAGAAGCTCCTTACCTGGGAGTCTCTGCCTCCTCTCAAGGAGACTTCTCCGGCCTTATCAACTCGGCTAGGAGATCAGCTTTCTCCTCAGCCAAAATTATGTTCTTGACCTGGGAACTTGCGCACCTTCTTAAAAATATTTTTAAGGTGTTTGAAGTTATGAGCTTCGTTGAGTGGGCAGTGGGCGCTCTGGCACGCAAGCTTAGAGAGTGCTCTTTGCTACCTCAAGAAATCTCGTCGGATCTCTTGGGAGTACTTTAATGTATTGACAGGGGCAGTCGCGATAGTATGCAGGAGTTAGCCAGTATGTACGCCATGGGTATTCTTAAGAAGAGGGAGCTTTGGTGCTCCTTTACTTCGAAAGGCGTCACTTTGTCTCAGAGATCGGCCCTCTTATTCTCCCCCTTGGACAAGACTTATCTTTTTCCACAGGCTACAGTACTGAACATCACCTCTGACCTGCAGGAAAAGAACATTCAGGACCTGCTCTCCCAGTCTACGAGACACCCCAAGGATTCTTCGACTCTTCCTTCCAGATCTTCGTCTCCGCTGCAACCTACTCCTTGTTGGAGCTCCTGTTCTAGATCCCAGACTTGAACAAGAACTTATACCCATTTCCCACAGCATTCCATCAAGAAGTCCTCATCCAAGTCTTGCTCCAAGAAATGAAAACACAGTCCTCCTTTACGTTTGGGAACAGTGGGAACAAAAGGGGAGCGGAATCTAATATAGTGTCTGTCCTGAAGGAGGGCTACACTATCCCCTTTTTGAACAAACCTTCTCTAATTTGCAAGCCTGTCGAATTGACAGCTTACTCTCCAGGCTCATAGAGATTTGCTGCTCTCTTGCTAGAGGTGGAGTCCCTTGTTCAGAAAGAGGCTACAGAGCTAGTAGAGGACATTCATTCTCCGGGATTCTACAACCGTCTCTTTGTGGTGCCCAAGTCATTGGGGGGCTGGAGACCCATTTTGGATGTAAGTGCTCTGAATGTCTTTGTCAAACAGACAGCATTCAAGATGGAAACAAACCATTCGGTCCTTGCATCCATTCGCCAGGGAGAATGGATGGCGTCCATCAACATGCAGGACGCGTACTTTCACTTTCCAGTACATCCGACTTCGAGAAAGTACCTCAGGTTTGTGTTTCAGGGCAAAGTGTTCCAATTTCGGGCTCTTTCCTTCGGCCTCTCAACAGCGCCACAAGTGTTACTAGGATATTGGCTCCCCTAGCGAAATGGCTTTATTTGATGGTGATAAAGATCTCCCTATAACTAGATGACTGGCTACTATGTTCCCGCTTGAAAGCTCAGTGTACAGGGGACATTCGCATGACTCTTCTCTTGGCTCAAGAATTGGGCCTTCTCATCAATCAGGACAAGTCTTTCCCGACGCCTTCTCAGGAGATTCCTTCAATTTTGGGATGATGATCAACTTTTGGGATTTCCAGGTTTTTCCAGTCCCGAAGAGAATAGATGAGTGTCTCCTGACACTGGAAGAATTTCTGAATCTAAACTTTTGCTCGGCCAGTCAGTGGATGAGTCTTCTAGGTACCCTCTCATCCATGGAACAACTTGTCACTCTGGGAAGACTTCACCTGAGACCTCTCCAGTTCTTCCTCAGAGCCAGCTGGAACAGGAAAAAGTTTCAGGACTCGTTCGTATTCCTGATAACGATGGAAATCAAGGAGGATCTTCGTTGGTGGAATTCCAGGAAGAGACTATCAGGGGGGAAATCTCTTCATCCTCTGAATCCCAGCCAAGAGTTCTTTTCAGATGCATTGAACCTAGGTTGGGGAGTTCTTTTGGGATTAAAAGAAGTGTCAAGGACCTGGTTTCAGGAACAGCAAAACTGGCACATCAACGTAAAAGAATTACAGGCGATGTTTCTGGGCCTACAGTGCTTCACTTCAGAAATTCGGGGGAGGACAGTAGTAGTGCATTCAGACAACATGACGGCACTGGCATACATCAAGAAATGAGGAACCCACTCTTTCTCCTTGTACGAAGCGGCAAGGTACCTTCTTCTTTGGTTACACCAGAACGACACTCAAGTAACAACGCGTTTTATCCAGGGGGAGACTCAACGTTCTCGCGGACGAATTGAGCCGCCAAAGACAGACCCTTCCCACAGAATGGACATTAGACCCGTTGGTTTGTCTGGATCTGTGGAAGCTCTGGGGGAAACCCATGACAGATTTGTTCGCGTCCTCCAGAAATCACCGATTTCCTCTCTTCTGCTCACCAGTTCCAGATCCCTCAGCATGGGCGACCGATGCAATGTTGCAGGGTTGGTCGAACAAAGATCTGTATTCCTTTCCCCCATTCAGTTTAGTGAGGTAAGTCATCAACAAATTCCGGTCTCATCAAAACCTATCCATGATCTTGATAGCCCCCTTCTGGCCAGCAAAAGAGAGGCTCCTGGATCTACTAGAACTTCTTGTGGACTTACTGAGAATGCTGCCACAGAAGCAACAACTTCCCAGGCAATCTCACTTCTGTTGGTTCCACCAAAACCTGTCTTCTCTGGCTCTAACAGGATTCAAACTGTTAGGCGACTGCTCCGAAATAAGGGGATTTCAAGAGCGGCTGCAGACACAATTGCGAAGTATAGAAGACAGTCTTCAGATAAAGTCTACCAGGCAGAATAGTCTATCTTCAGGTCCTGGTGCAGACAAAATAATGTGTCCTCTTCTGAGACCTCACTAGCAGAGATAGCTGACTTTCTTCTGTTCCTTCGCTCCGCTAAAGGACTTTCCACCTCTACCATTAAAGGATACAAAGTTATGCTTAACTCAGTTTTCCGCCGTAAAAGAAGACTCATCTTTGAACCAGGATTTGTCCAACCTTATTAAGTCCTTTGACACCGCAGATCTTAAAGAAAAACCTTTGCTGTCCTGGAACTTAGATGTGGTCCTTAGTGGCTTTCCAGTTCATGCTTTGAGCCTATGCAATCTATCTCTTTAAGGGATCTAACCAGGAAAACTCTTCGCCTTGGCCACCGCTAAGAGGTCCAGTGAAATCCATGCTTTAGACAGAAACATAGGATTTTCTCAGGGGAATGCAGTTTGCTCCTTTTCCCTAGACTTTCTGGCTAAGAACGAATCGCCATTGAATCCATGACCTCGTTGTTTCATGATCAAGAATTTGTCTGATGTAGTGGGGCCATCCGAAGAAGAAAGAAATCTCTGTCCAGTAAGGGCCCTTAAGTTATATCTTCACAGAACGAAGGACATTCGTGGTACTTCAAGAAACCTTTGGTGTTCTGTGAAATATCCCTCTAGACACTTTGTCTAAAAATACCCTGGCATTTTTTCTGAGGAATCTGATTTCTGAAGCACATTCCATGGTGAATGAAGACTTGCTCTCCTCTTTCAAGGTAAAACCCCTTGAGATAAGAGCAGTCACTACGTCTTTGGCGTTTAAGCGCAATTTATCCCTCACGTCAATTGTGCAAGAGACGTTTTGGAGGTGTAAGTCGGTATTTGCTTCGCATTGTTTAAGAGATATCGTGACTACTTACGATCAATGCAGTACCTTGGGTCCGTTTTACGCGACTGGTGTGGTGTTGGGGAAGGAAACGTAGAAAGTAATGTCCTTTCTTTAATATCTTCGCCTTGCTTAGGGTGTTGAGTTTTGGGGAGCCTGGGAGTACTATGTACTTGGCGTACCCTCCAGTCTTTTGGTTTTATGGTTGGGTATTGGTGTTTTTAATATGAATTTTGGTGGTTATGGTGACTATTTACTCTGGTTATTTTGTGTGGTACTGCGCCCTGGGCAGGGGCATCGGCATCTTGTACTTTGCTGGCCCTCGGAAATTAGTCCATCGCTACAAAGCACCCACTGTAGTAGTAGGCCCTCAAGGCTTTACCGCCTCGCCTCTCCTGGATAAGATGAGTGCCAACCAAAGGCAGTATCTACCTGTAGCAGCTCTCTTATCAGATAAGGTTCAACAACATTGATTCAATGTTAGCAAATTTCTATTCTCAAACTCATTACTGTTAATAATGTTTTGGGGTAGATATGTCCAACATTCCCACCTCTATTCAATGTGAGAATCAGCTATGTAATTACTGGGTAAATTACTTATATAAAAATTACATTTTTATAGGAAAATAAAGTTTTATATATACAGTACTTACCCAGTAATTCCATAATCAGAGCCCACCTGCCTCCCCTCATTGGACATAAGGGCATAAACAAATTGAAGCTCTTTGCTATGTTGTACCTTCTCTTACACCAGAAAGTGGGTGGGGCACATCGCCATAACCAAAACAAACTAGCGTGGCCTGCAATTTCAAAATTTTGAGCAGAAACTAATAGTAATGTAATTACTGGGTAAGTATATATAAAACTTTATTTTATTATAAAAATGTCATATTTCTAGTCATAGTCATTTAGTGAGGTCTTCTCTTCAGTGACCTTCAGAGATTCATCTAAGAGAATTGAGAGGAGATGCTCAACAAAGCAAAAATTAGTGTTGTAAACAGTATTCTCCAGGAGGTACTATAAAAACACTGATCATGCCTACAGAGATGATTTTAAAGACTAGGAACTGTAAGGTCTTGGTAAAGCATATGGATAAGACAAACTGAAGGCAGCCATGGAACGACCCAGGCTGCCACATTTTTTTACCTACCACAGGCCTATACATTATTGAACACCATAGATATAAAACCCAGGTGTATGGCCAAGGTCACTACACTAATGCATCCTTCTCTACCTTTGCCTGAGCAAGTTCTATCTATAGCTGTGATTTGCAGAAATGCCACCCCCTGTCTGTTATGAAGGCAGTTTTTAAACAGACATCTTTGCTATTGACTCCATCTTTTTTTTGCTGATGAAGATCAACACAGTAGGAGGAGTTAATCCAAGAGTTAACAGGTCTTGGCAGATGGGTGGTAATGAGTGTCAGGAGCCATCAGTTTTCTGCTTTAGAGGGAACTATTTCCTTAGACATCACCAAAGCCAAAAAGATGTGTCTCTCTTTTGTCCTAGTCTCCAATTTTCACTTTAAAATGGTTGTGCACATCCTGGCAAAGTCCCCATCTAATTTAAGGACCTGAGGGAACAGACCCACTGAACCCATTCCTGTTTCTGGAGAATGTGGTACAGGGAACTTCTGGGAAACTGATCTTAACAGTGACCAGGGCAGCCATTCAACTCCTTCCAGATAGCAGTTGACACTAAATAGAGGTTAATGGCCAGGACTTTATATTATTGGAAGATCCAGCTACTTCCTCCAGGAGTTCCTTTATTTTTAGTCCCAAGAAGGTAATTTCTGAAAGAAGACAGCAATCATTGTTTGGCTTACAAACAGCAGACTCCCTACAATGACATCCCCTGTTAAGGGTTTGCAGAGGCAGTTGAGAAAAGTACTCACCTGCAGCCATTTCTACTTGTGGGGTGCATCCCCAGAAATTCTGGAGGTCATGGCAGCAGTTAAAAGTAAAGTCTTGGGTGAGGGAAGTAACTTGTTTCATCTTTCTGGGGACATTCTCCTCTCAGGTTCTTGATGGGAAGATGAAGTTGATGTTGCAGAAGCAGCAATCAAGGAAGTATGGGACTTCTCACGTAGGTTCTGCAGTCATCTGTTTTTGATTCTGAGGGTGGCAGGAAGATGGAGGTTGATTATTAATTATACAATCCATTTGTAACAGCGTTGCTCTTTCATTACAATAATCATCCAGGTTCTTACCACTCATAAACAGTCAGAACCTCACAGGATACAATCGTATGTGTTTGACCACTCGTGGAACAATCAATGACATGAAAATGACTCAAAAAGGGGTAAAAATACTCTGAACTTGAAATGGAATGTTTATTAAAAATACTCAAAACCAAGATCACCAAAAAGCTCTGTTACAGGAAACGAACACATTCACTATACAATTCTTGAAAAACACATTCGCAACTATCACGCAGAGGAAGAGAACAGCTCACATACAATGACGGGACAGTCAAAGAGAAAGCCAGAAGAAAACCTAAACCTAATTAATCCCCTTAAACCTAATTAACAAATGTTTACATATAACACAAATATTGATATTTACACTTGAATATAAATAAAAAATAATGCAGCGATACACAGGAGCTTGAGCATACACACATGGCTGTAGGTCAACACAAGACGGTTGCTGATAAAGGTGATGCTGACCCGCATTAACTAAGGGTTCAACCCTCACCAGCAAACAGAAAGTCTAAGCAGTATGACAAACCCCAAGGCACAGCATGGCACTGGAGGTAGCAGGACAGGGAACAGTCAGGCAAAGTGTGCCACCAAGACAGGCACCAGGAGCGAGCACTCCCAATAACAGCAGATGGCATGTCACACTCACAGCAAGATAGGGAGAAGTCAGGCAAGGTGTGCTACCAAAAAAACAGGCACCAGGACAACAGCAGATGGCATGCTACACACACAGCAGGATCCCTGGAGGTGAATCCACTGCAGCTGGACGAGAGAGAGAGAAAGCCTGGGACCACAGTCAACCAGGCGATCAAGTAAAGTACGCAGAAAAAACGAGATCTCTGACACACTGCAAAACTCCAGTAACTGCTTGAAGATCTGCCCAGCCAGTGTAGACAGAGCGAGAGCTGACCTTTACAGCAATTCAGAGCTGACAACACTCCAGCAGGCATACAAACAATTGTACATGTAAATACAAAGAAAAATGCAATTCATGGACGTAGTATCAGTAATACAAAAAACCAAGTAAATAATAAAAACTTATCTAAACTTTTCATGACAAAAAAAACTTGGAAAGCTACTTTACTTTTAAAATATAACAAAAGGTCACAAGTAATTAACAGGGCAGAATTATGACAGTTCCCCACCACAAAGAAAAAAATTATATATATTTTAAAGGGAAAAAAGGGAACTATTTAAAGCAAAATTTTAATCAAGCAAGGAATTTAAATTTAAATATAATTCAAGAGAAACAAATCAAGACTTTAGGCTAAATCAACTTGATTAGAATGCAACAAAGAAAATGCAGTTAATCTTAATATTTACTTTAACAAAGAAGTAAAACAAATACCTTGAAAGGAAAGTCATTATTATGGAAGTTTTCTTTATTAGGTTGTCTCAGACGCTCTAGACAGAGCATCTGGAACAGTATTATCCTTGCCATTGACATGCTATATATAGAGGTTATACTCCTGTAAAATTAAACTCCAGCATGGTTCTTCTCCTGGCAGTGATTTGGAATACCAGAGGGTTGTGATTTGTAAATACTTGGATGGAATATAAAGGTGAAATAAAATAAATATCAAGTGTTCAATAAACTTTATTAAACAGAGGGCCTCCTTCTCGATAGTCAAATATCTTCTTTCAGCAGGGGATAACTTCTGGGAGAAGTAAGTCACAGGATGTAGAGTACCTTCTTCATCAACCTGTAATAAAACAGCCCAAATACTGTACCTGAATCAGTAGCGTCGGTTGCTAGTGAGAAAGGCACAGAGAAATTTGGAGATCTCAAAATAGAAAAACTAACTAAAGATGTTTTAAATTCTTAAAAGATGTCTGACATAATTTATCCCAAAGAAATTTTATAGCCTTCTTTAATAGATTAATTAAAGGGAAGGCAACATCAGGAACACTTCTAATGAAATCTAGATTAGTTAAAGGGTAGATGACATCAGAAACATTTCTAATGAAACCTACCATTCCCAAGCAGTTTCATACACCACGCTTATTTTGAGGAGCAGGGAAAGCTGTAATTGGCTCAACATTAGCCTGTTTAGGAGTAACTTTGCCCAAGCCAATTTCATGACCTAAATATATTACCTTTGCTTGGGCAAAATCACTTTTTCAAAATTAGTCACAAGACCAGCTTTCCTCAGTCCCTTGAGTAGAGCATGAATTCATTTTAAATGGGTCTCTCAGTCATCATTATTTATTATAAGGTCGTTGATGTAAACCAAAGTTAGAAAATTCATTAACCTTTGAAAAGTTGCGGCTACATTCTTCATGCCAAAAGGCATCACTTTACACTCGTACAATCCATCACCAGTAACAAAGGCTGAAATTTTCTTTGCCCTTGGAGTAAGTCCCACCTGCCAACATCCTTTCAACAGGTCAAATTTGCTAATATATTTAGCAGATCCGATTAGATCCATACAGTCCTCCACTCTGGGCAAAGGATACAAGTCTGTTTTAGTCACTTCGTTTACTCAGATAATCGAAGCAAAGTCTATGCTGACCACCCTCTTTCTTTACTAAAATTACCAGAGAACTCCAAGGGCTATTACTGGGTTTTATGAGGTCATGGTTGAACATATACTTAACTTCTTCATGAACCACATTCCTTTTAAAATGACTCAACCTATATGGACATTGTTTTATTGGTTGAGAGTAGCCAATGTCTGGTTGGTGTTCTAAGATTAGTCCTGCTGGGAGAATCCTGAAATAAAATTTTATACCGTACAGTACTGTACCCATTAATCAGAGTCATTAACGATTCCACTTTACTAGGGTCAAAATGTTGAAATTTAACCTGTAACTGTTTCAAAATGTCAGAATTACTTGAGAGACCACCCACATCTACAGTATGTCTATGTCTCCATTTACCAGGTCACTGGCTCTACCTCTAAGTTTTCTCTACAAAAGGCTCAATCATATTTATTTGGCAAATTTGGGTGTTACACTTCGTCTGGGGCATTTTGGTCAGGTAACTGACCTCATTAAGCTGTAACTCCCTGTGGGGAGTTACAGTAGTGCCATCAGTGTGCCTCACAAGGTGCACTGTAGGCATTACTAAAAGTTCTTTGCGGCGTCCCTTCGACCCCTAGCTGCAACCCCTTTCATTCCTTTTACTGTACCTCCATTCATATTATCTTTCCTCCATCCTGCTATCCACCCCTTCTTAACACTTATTTCATAGTGCAACTGCAAGGTTTTCCTCCTGTTACACCTTTCAAACCTACCTACTCTCAATTTCCTTTTCAGCACTGAATGACCTCATAGGTCCCAGTGCTTGGCCTTGGGTTAAAATGCATATTCCATTCCATTCATTAAGCTGTTTTAAAATCTTCCAAGGGCCCAAGAATTGAGCCTTTAGAGGATTTCCTGATGTGGGTAACAAAACAACACTATCTCCATCGTACTTTTCTTTCATCATAGCCCGATTCTTTGCTAAATTTTCTTTTGCAAAGTTTCGTGCCTTTCTTAACTTTTCCTCTAAATTAGATAAATAATCAAGAACATTAGTTTCAGGAGTGTATCCCTTCCATTGTTCCCTAAGTCAATGAACACAGTGACTAAAAATTAACTGAAAGGGAGAGAATCCTAAAGTCTCATTTGGCATAGACCTGATAGCGAAAAGGGCATAAGGGATCTCTTTATCCCATTCACTACCATACTCTAGACAAAATTTTCTTAATACAGACTTTAACATTTGTTGTAACCTCTCCTTTTGCCTCTGACTCTCATGATGGTAAAGGGAAGAAGTTACATGCTTAATCTCCAACTCAGACATTGTATGCTTGAAATACTGTACTTACTGGGAAAGTTGGTACCACAGTCACTGTAATTTTTTGGAATAACAAATTTTGTGAAAAAAGTTTATTAATAACTACAATTCTCACTCCCTTAATACTCCGCAGTGGGATAGCCTCAGGGAACCTAGACATCCTATCAACAGTAGAAAACAAGTATTCACGTCCCCCACACATCTGTGGCAAAGGACTGACCACATCAATAATAACCTCCCTGAAGGCTTCTTCCACAGAAGGTATAGGAAGAAGAGGAGCTTTTGCAATCTTTTGCTTAGGTGTACTGACCACCTGACAAATGTGACATGAGGGGACATGTCGCTTGACATCTCGTCGTACACTTGGCCAATAAAAACATTCAGCCAATTTCTTAAAAGTCTTCCGAACGCCAAAATGCCCAGCCAAATTATTTCCATGCCAAATACAGTAACTGTCCAGTACTGTAGTTAGTCAGCACTACGAGCTGAGCTGTTTTACTTCCTCCATTGAAATGTCAGGTGCATTCACAGACCTACTGACCTGATAAAGTAAACCATTATTCCTAATGAAAATGGGTTTGGAACAATCGTCAGGAACACCATCCTCAGCGTGTGCAAATTTCTTACTGTGTGTCTTTAAACGCTCATGTGTCTTAATCAACATCGTTAGAATTAATATTACTACAAATCAGTCTTCTGTCTATCTAATTCTCTAAATCTAAATCTACGTCATCCATGTCAAGGACTTTGGCATGCGAGCGCATTGTCACACCAACAGGTAGAATGAAATTTTCACTACTAACATTTCCACCTTAACAACAGACAGAATAGGGTGGACAAACTTCATAACTGATAGCCAAGTCATTTGCATAAATACAGCAAACCTCTGGCACTGGCAAACTACCAACAACTGCTAGTTTAATAGTCCCGTCGAATCGCTTTGTTTCTAAATAAAAAGTTGCCAAAGGATAAGAATTAACTGTGTTAGGAAAACCTTCCAAAACAACATACAGACACCACCCTACTTACGAACGAGGTGCGTTCCAGACAGCCGTTTATATGTTGAATTGTTTGTAATTTGGTTACTGTACTCTTCATGCCTATTTAAGTGGAGTATGATATAAAATCAGTACAGCACCATGTATGTTTTCATCCTGAAACACAATACATACACTGTACATACAGTACTCTATGTACAGAATAGGCATGCAAAACAAAATTTGAATTTAAAGGTGGCAAAGAGGAGCACTCTGTGTTCAATTTTAATTTGTGATCCCATTTGTTTGTATCTCTGAATGTTTGTAAGTTGAATGTTCATAAGTAGGGTGGTGTCTGTATTCCTTATTACTAAAAGTATAATTAGGCAGTATGGCTTTCCATAAAATCAGCAATTGAGCAGCACCCACCATTATAGTGTATTCTGAAGCACCCTCCATCATAGTAAGAATAGTGGCTTCAGTTTGTTTTTTCATCGGGAAGAATGCCTTCTTGATATTCCTGGATAATGGGCTCGATAGACTCTTGGGCAACTGGTTAGGGATAGTAGCAACAAGAGTAGAACTAAATGAAATGTGGCCATTTTGCTGCTTGTTTGCCAACTTTTGAGGCCTCATACCAACTGGGAGGAGTCTGGCATGTACAATGGATCTATGACACAGGAGTAGCTGTAGTTGGCCTGAGATAATACAAGATCAGGACGTTGTTGTCCTTTATCCATAGTTCCGGTACAGCTTAGGTCTTCCAGTTAGGTTGTGGCAGTCCCTGTCAGAACACCTTTCCTCTCTGGAAAAACTGATTCTTACTGCTATTGAGCATGTTATGTACAGCTGCAACCAGCAAGGTTAAGATTTGCAGTGTCTGCTGGTCCTCTTTCCTCTGAGATAATGGTATTTACAGGTGTTTTAAGCCTGGATTGGGGAGCACATCTAAATCACCAGACAACAGTGAATGGACTTTACAGAAGGTCAGCAAGATTCATGCCATTTCTGGGAGAGTAATTATACTAAAAATTGTTTGTTGTTTGCACCTGACTTGGTAGTGGGGGCTCAAACTACAGGAGGAAAAAATTTCTCTCAATTTAGAGCCATTTCTTATTACCTGTGGAGAACCGGAAACTTCAGAGGCGACATCCATGATTTTTTTTTACTGGTCAGTGGAAGAAGCAGTTCATAAAGAACACAGTCTAATAGTAGTACAGGCCAGTAGACCTAACAAACATGTGACATGGTAAAACAGTGCAAGTAGAATTCTAGTCATGAGATTAGAACTCTACTTCATTATCTTCATAATGTAATTTTTATTTTAACTTAACTAAATCAGAGATTGAGCTTTAAAATGGCTGGAGCTGTTGGTCATGGCTGGCCAAGTTTTAGCTTGAAGGGACTTAGAGAGAAATCATTATTTTCTTTTCTTAACTCCATCGCCTCATTCATTTATTGGTATCCTAGAGACAGGAATTGACACAAATACCAATACATGAGCTTTGTTACCTTTTGTGATGGGTGGGCAGGTCTTAGAAGAGCTAGAGCATTTCTTTTAACAAGGGAACGCACTGAACTAGGAATTGCTATACCAGTAAGAAAGAGTAACTGCAGCATGGATGAAATGGAGGGAGGTACAGAAAACAAAATTTATGATGGATACATCAAGTCTGTATTACTATATGCAAAAAACATGGACACTGACAAGGTAAATGGAAGTGATTTTGGAAAGATGTGACCATAGAATGTTAAGATTCCTTGATTCATGAATCCATGGATTATTGCATTATAAATGATGGAAAGATGTGGTATCCAAAGGCTAGAAAAGACTTGAGATCTTATAAATTGCAGATAGTTGGACCTCAGATTGTAGATAGTTGGACCTCTTATGAAAAGGAATGAGACAAAGAGCTTGTAGGAAGACCCAGGATGTTGCTTAGAGGGGATAGATGAAGGGTGAGACCTACTGGGAGTTTGTGTAGAAAGGGCATGGAACAAAGAAGTATGGACAAAACTCAATTTATGCATCTAACACAGTGAATAGAAAATCTGACTAAAGGTGCTTATGATGATGGTTTACACTAAAACATTCATCCTCATAACAACCCACTTGAGTTACCAGAGCCTTGGTCCCTGATATATGGAAGTCAAATGCTTTTCTAGAGCCTATAGGTTTTGATCACCATTCTGCAATATTCAGCAACTTGGTCCTCCTTCCTAGATTATCACTGATGTACCTGTATACTGTACATGAGCAATTGGGTTAAGATGAACTGAACTACAGTAATTCTTATAAAATAAGCACAGTTTTTTTTAAATAAACCCTTCACTTATAAGTGAGTCAGGTGATTGATGGATACCCTTTGGTGCAAATCATCTTCTTTGTGGGATAAAAGATTATTTGGGGATATTTGAAGATCAAGAATATGGGCATATATGAATTTTGTTTGAAGAAAGCTATATTACAGTCAATAAAGCAGTAGATAAGAACTTGGTAATGATTAAATATCAGTACAATGTATTCTTTATTTTTTATTATATTGGTACTGTAGTTTGAATTTTTTTCTCGGAGTATTAAAGTGTTTATCCGTATTTTTAAAAAAGTTACATATTCCATTTGCTCATTGTATGAATCCTTTGACTTTTAAAAATATTTTTCCTTTTTGCAGATGGCTGTGCTGTTTTTGTTCAGTTTCCTTGTAGCCATCAGAATGAGAATAAATTGTAAGAGTATGCAGAACAGATACTCTAAATGATTATTATTAATATGATTTTGGTAACTTCCTTATCTTGAGTGTAAGGATGTACTGTACATATATGAAAGGTGATGGTGCCAATAAAGACTATAAGTATTTATTGCAGTTCATCTTATAAGGTGTTTCAAGTAGGTTGTATATTTTTCATTTCTATATGCTGGGCAGTTACCATACTTATTTATTTTCAAATGAATGTATAGGTATTTACACAGTTATGATGTTTATCTCAGGATGGAAAAACGGCTCTCAGTATTGCACAACGACTTGGTTACATATCTGTTGTAGAAACCTTGAAGATAGTGACAGAAACCACCATCACTACAACTACAACTACGGTCACTGAGGAGAAATACAAGGTGGTGGTGCCAGAGACAATGCACGAAACATTCATGAGTGAATCTGAAGATGAAGGAGGTGGGTCTGTTTGTTTTTTTTTTTATTTTATCTCTTTGATAGGTTACCTGTAGTAATCATCTATGACACAAATGCGAAGTTCATTTTGATGTAGACTAGGATAAGCAGACATATGCATTGCACATTGAAAACTTCAGCGATGGTTCGCAACCTGAGGTAATATGTTAAGACAAAATTTTTGAAAGCTTTAGGCATAAAGGGTGAAGTAGGTGTTACCATTCTGTATAATTTCCCCACACTGTGGGCACTGGAATGCATAGTGAATGTATTAGATTTTCCTGATTGCCAGTGTTTTCTAGTTTGATACTTTCTAGGTATTGTGTTTTATTATTTTTTTATATTTTGTTATAGTACTGTAATGGTGTGTGCTATTCAGGAGTAACTTTTCTTTTTAGGTCTTATAAAGTTTACATGAATTTTAAGTTTCTTTGTAAACTAGAAATTATTGTGATGTCTTCATATTTGGGAAGTACATCAGCTGCTTGATTATTGCCATGCAGTAGAATTAGGACAGTACTGTTGAAAAGGGTTGCATATGGATTGCATTACTTGTACTCTGTAAGTTGATACGTAGTCTTTTTTGCAGCTCATTGCCTTGAAACCCTGTCTGCTTTGGATTCCTCTTTTTAAATTTTGCTTTTATCTGGTTTACTTAGAAAAGTGAAAAGGCGAAGGCCGGATATTAAAACCAATTTTTTTTTCATTCTTTATACATGGATAGTTATAGTAGATTAGAATAATAAAGTAGCTAAACTAGATTTTTATACATTTAAGAATTTTTACTTGGAAAGGAGAGGTGTACTAAATATAAAATTGGAGTAGAACCGAAGAAAAATTAGCGATAGTTAATATTTTGGAAGTATTTAGTATACGTACTTGCAGTTAAGATTAAGGTAAAATTTTGGCATCAACGTGTTTTAATCATGTTGAATTTTAATCATATTAAACCAGTATTATCTTATGAAATAGTTTCTATAAAATTCCAAAATTCCTTTACAGTAATAAATTATTTTCTTATACTGTATAGTTTTTGTGACTTTGGTTATGGCCTTTTCATTCGTATTTGCATCTTATCTTCAGAAGCCAAGATAGTTATGTATTGAAGTTTGCTATATTTCAAGGAGTGCGAAACATTTGTTCCTTATGTTAGAGTATTTAATGTATGAATCTAGTATTTTGACTTCTTAAAATTTTTTTAGACTACATATTGGTACACGAACTTTTTTTTTTTTTTTTTTTTTTTTTTTTTTGAGGAATGGACTTAAAAATCCGACGTACAGTCGACCCCAGTAATCATGGGGAATGCATGCCACTACCCCCCATGAATAGCTCAAATCCACAACTACTTAAAACTCCTCTAAAAATGCTTATAACTGCCTATTTTGATAGTTTGAAACACCCAAAAAAAAAAACCCTCTAAAAATGCTTATACCTGAATATTTTAATAGTTTCATAAAAAAAATTGCATTTAGTCGTGGAAAGATATGAAAATACAGCATTTGTGAATATTTCTCTATAAAAAATACCGCTAATAGGTGAATTTTCTGTGAATAATGTGTACAGTAAACCCCCCGTATTCGCGGTCTCACGATTCACGGACTCAGGTATTCGCAGAAAATTTGCCCATTCGCGGTATTTTTCACCAAGAAATATTCACTAATTGCTGTATTTTCACATCATTTGCATGACTAAATGCACTTTTTGTGATAAAACTATTAAAATACTCAGGTATAAGCATTTTTAGAAATTTTTTTGTGTGGACTATCAAAATAGGCAGTTCAAGTGTTTTTAGAGGGGTTTTAAGTATTTGCGGATTTTAGCTATTATTGGGGGGTTGTTGGTACGCATCACCCGAGAATACGGGGTGTTTACTGTATACTGTATACGTTCCACAGATAAATCCATGAATAGGTGAAGCCATGAATCTGAAACTGCAAATAGGCAGGGATCCACTATATTATAGGAGTGCTGACTTTTTGAATTGTTAATTTTATGTGTAAGATTACCTAAACTTGAGTACATAAAAAATTAAACACAAAACTTCTCTTCTATAAGATATGGAAGTGTCTGTGATTATTCAGGGAAGGAGGGCATACAGACTTGATAATTTTATGAAAGAAGTTTTTCCAAATGAAAATGAAATACAGTATTTACATGGTTGGGTAGGTTGATATATGGATTCTGATAAGGATTTTGTTGGTGACTGTATTATACACAAAAGTTTCAGTGGTTGGCTGAGGTCAAAGCACATTATAGTGGTTTGATATAGATATTTAAGATTGCAGACATTTTGTTTCAGCTGTCAAATTTCTGTCGACTCCAACAGTTAAAAATGAATTACTTTCTAACAGATTTTGTTAATAGTGTATAATACAGTACCAGTCAGTATAAAATCTAAATATTTTTCAGAACTAATTATTTGAAGGGAGGTGAACTTTGACCTAAATTAGTTTTTGTCAAGAAATGGGCTTTTTACATTTTTCAAAGTACATACTGTACTACCATCAAAATTATTCCTGGCATTTTACTGACACTTATTTTGATACATTCTCCTCCAAAATGAATTTTTGATAAAGATACAAGATTGTATCTATTTTTTCCATTTTTTTTTATTTGTTCTTCTAGCTGTGATAGGACAGTAGGTTGAAAATAGGTATTGTACTCTCTGTCAAGTATATTTTTAAATAAAGATTTGTATAGTTATTTTTGTTTTGCTGGAAAGTGCTTTATAATAAATTAATATAAAGTGCTAGTAAACTTTGAGTGCTAGTTTTTTTTATATTATATAGTATGGGAATTCAACATGGAGGCTAAAACCAAGGTATATACAGGGTAATGGAGAATAGTGTACTTTTGTTATATTTCTTTATAAAATTATATGATCGTTTTTCTGTGAATAAATACACATTGATAATTGGTGGACTTTTAAGCAAAAATGATTATGGTTTCCTATTTGTTTAGAGGTCTTATAAGTAAGTACAAGTTTTTAATCCAGTTTTGTAATGAACTGCAGTCATGTCATCTAGTGAATGTTGCCATATGAATTTGTTGGCTTTAACTTGGTCTAAGAAAAGAAAAGTGATATTTACAAAAGTGAGAATATTATTTTGAAGGGTTGTAAATTTTGACAACAGATTCAGTAATTGTTTTTTTTTAACTATATGAATCCATGAAGAGAATATTTTTTTATAATGTTTGAAAGTAAGTTTTATATTTTGATTAGGTGACCTATAAGATAGGCAGGAATTTTGCATTTTGTTAGTTTATGATGATTTTTTTCTTCTGTTGTTGCAGTAACGAGAGGTATAATCTTCTGAGATATGTATGACTTGATTGATGGGTTTGGTGTGATATACACTTACTAAATGTGTTTTTTACTTATTTTTTATGAGTGGCAACCTTTTGTTTTTATGCTCAGTTTTAACCTCCTTCAGGCTCGTTGTCACACTTACTTTTAATTTTTATTGTCTGATGAAGTTTTGACTCTAGGGTTCATGGTTAATACAAGCTTAAATACGACTTATTGTTTATAATTTTATTTATTTGTTTTTTTGCTAAGAATGACGCAGTGACAAGCACAAAGGACAGATAGTTTCTCAGTTTGTTTTCCATTTTCTAATGCTTATTAATCTTGATGCTAAATACTGTAAAGGCATGCATTTTATTTACTTGCATAAAATTCTTATTCATTATGGATATCCAGGTCTTAAATTTTGCATGTGAGGCATGGCACTTCATTTAAATTTCCATTGCAAATAAATGACTCTCCTTGTAAAATATTGAAATTTTTATTTTGTTAATCATGTATACAGTTATTTAATGATAAGTTCTTAGAATAAGGAGACATATTCTGAAGGAAATGTCATAATTTTATGACAATTTTGAAGAACAGTATTAACAAAAGCATGAACTCAGATCTCTTAAGAACAGAATTTAAATGAATTCCTTAAAGCTATTTTGACACTATAAAGATGAGTATGCATGCATGCAAGAACAGCTGTACGAGACTCTCACAAGCAGCAGCCGCAGCAGCAACCAAAATGGTAAGAATAAGCCTGGACTCTAAAACGACATGACTCGAGACAGCATTTGTGACTTGTAGTTCTAGATTTGCTTGTACAGCTAATTTTATTTTTTCATTAATTCCATTTAACCCTTCCACTGCAGTTTAGATTGTAGTTAAAGTAGGTTGAGACTAGTAAAAAGTTGTGCGCATTTTATATAAATTTGCTGTGCAAGGGTTAAACTTTTTGTTAAATATCATTAGTACATTATGAGAATAGTAGATAATGTAGTCATAAACTTTAGAAGTACTATAATAGCTTGATATGGAAAGTTTTTTTTATAAAAATGAATACTAATACTCTTCCAGTGTATAACCAGTGCATCATCTAAACCGTCAAATATTTTCTATTTTCTTTGATTTTTATATCAAAACCTGTAGACTATCACTAGTAGTAGAGAGCAGTAGAGAGAAATTTTGTTTGAGCTTACGCTGTTCAGAAGAACTTGCTGGTTTTGATTAGTTTTTGATTGAATTATCATACCTTTATTTTTTTGTATGAGTTTAGGAATCCCTGTGTGGAAACTACTGTGTGATAGATGCATATAGGATTATTTCTGTGTATAGTATGTGTATAATTCCATGTCTCTTCTTGATTACGTGGTAAATTGTAGCTCTGTTTGACGTGGTCATTTATTTAATTTGACTAAAGACTTTTGATTACTTGTTAATGATATTAGAGCATTAGACTCTTCAGTCATGCTAATAGCCTGTTTATATGTCTGATAATATTTTTTTTTAATTTTATTTTTACAATTGTGTGTTTTCCTATTAAATTTTTCTTGAAATGTTTGTGTATTCTTACTAACAAAGTCCAAATAGTGGTTTTGATAAGGTGGAATAGACAGAAAGTTTGGGAATGTAAAATATCTCAGTGATGTGAGAATGTCCTTACCACTATAGGTTGAGCATGCATTTTTCATGTTTGCAAGACTTTCTTGCAAAAGCATGGTAAGAACATACCAGACATTTGAGTGCCCAATGAAGAATTGGTCTCTAAATGCAATATACAGCAAGCTGCATGATGGTGATCATTAACAAGAAATTTACCTTTTGAAATGTTTACAAATTGACTTGGAACCATTTTAATAATGTGTTCAGGCTACTAAAGATGTGTTAACTACTAATCAGGCATGTTGCGTAAGAAATGACTTATAGACTGTGTTGAAATTGACACTAATGCTGTGCTTGATAATGTTTAGATTTTTCTTTTGTTTTTAAGATATGATTACACACTAATGCCATGTCCAAGATTCATATGCTATGCTTGTAATAAGTATATCATATGACTAGCATTTAAATAAGGTTAAAGATTACTCTGATTTTGTGGTCTTTTATGGAGGGTAGTAAGATCTTGGAGTTTAAGCCTTTAATCACAAACTTTGTCAAGCACTAACAGACTAGACAGAGACAAAACTGCAGGAAACTGTTGGTGACTAACCCTTGTTCGTTGTGGGTGTTGTTTACGTTCAGGTGACGACAATCTGGTCTCCTCCATGTTTGGTAAGCAGCAGCACGTCACGCTCCCCTACTATGAAGGACAATTACGCTATACCAGTAAGTTTTAATGAATACTCTAAAGCAGTGTAGTCCGTCAAGGCCTCTTAAAAGTACAGGATGAATGTTTTTCATTTTTTGTTCATATATATTGTACATGAAAATTAAGCCTTTATTAAACTTTATGGTAGAAAATTAAGTTATCCAATGTACCATATTAGGTTTTTAGATACATTGGACTTTTAGAAATTTGTTAAAAGTTCAAAAATATAAATTATAATGGCTTGGTATGTGCTGTAGAATGAAGAGGATTATTTGTAAAGACAATACTATTCTACCACTATCATTTTACTATCATGACTTTAATTTATATTTTTCTGGTTTTCCTTAAGAGGGAAAAAGTTTTTCCTGTACATTTAAGAATCAGAATGTGCATGATTAAGTATGTCAAACTGATGTACTGTGTGTAGTAGAAGCTGTACCTGCATGTCATGGAAAGGTTTGGAAATTGTGATTACCAGCACCTGAGTGTGCAAGCACATGTATATTTTTTCCTTTTATAAGAAGAGGTTTTCAGGACACTCCAGGGTGATTTGTAGCAAGGAAATAATGGATATTTGTTTGACCTTACTTCATAATGGTAAAATGCCTGTTTTGCATGCTTTTGATTTTCTTTTGTAATTTTTAGTTACTGCATTGTATTTGGTTTTGTTGCAATTAGTTGGATTTTTTTTGTGATTTTCCTTTTTTCTTGACAGAGTTCATCAAATAACCAGTGGACTGTGCTTATTGGGTATTAGAAATAATTTGCTGTAATAACACCAGTTATATGATGATAGTGCCAGTTATGGTCATCAATTGCATTTTTGATAAAGCAGTATTTTACAAATTATACAGGATGTTAGTATTTAATGGAAAGGACATAGCATGAAAAAATGTTTGGCAGAGGATGAATTGATGAATGTTGACCTTTGAACACAGCATGTTCATAAGCTTGACAGAGGATGAGATGATGAATGTTGATCTTGGGTTAGTGTTTTAGGATGTTATGGAGGAAATTCTTCAATGCTTCCATGATTATACCAGGCACTTTTTGTTACAAAGTAAAACATTTGTTATTGGTCATTATTTATGATAAGGATAACAAGATTAGGCTTATCTTGATTGATGTGGTTTACGGTGCTGTTTGTACTGTTGAGGTGTAGACTGATTCGGGCTTGTGAGTGGTGAGTGTTTTAATATGTTATAACTAAGGTACTATTCTACTTAATGCATTCTCTGGGTACTGTTACTGTAGATGTTAGTGCTGCATATAATGCTACTACTGTACTTGGTTTTAAGAAAACAATGTACATTTGAATGTGGTGAAAGGGAGAAATATACATACATACATTTATATACATACATACATACATACATACATATTGGATTTATATATTGGTTTTTGTGGTAATAGTAACTGTTGCTTTGCAATTCAATTTGTGGTACTGTACTCTGTGTCTTTCATTCAGTGCATAGCACGTTATCCCATAGTAAACAAATAGGGTATGTGAAAATAAGTTAAGTCACATTTGAGTTCACTGAGAACTTAAGTATCCAGACACACACCATTTCAATAATAATGGGTTGCTGCACACAACTAATGGTATTACACATCACATGGTATATATTAATGTTCTTTAAGAATGCATAGAGTAATATGCTAATTAAAACCTCATTAGCCAATAACTTGATAGCTTTTATGTTTAATATGTAAAAATAACACAGTTACTTTTCAGATTAAATTATATTCATATATTGACGACGAGAATTATGCTCTTGAAATGTTTTATTAACATAAACTTCTATATTTATAATTTGCTCTAGTACTTATTTAGAGAAGCATTATATTACTTTTGCCTTAAATACATAGCTATACTTATGGATAAAATTCTGACTTAAGATTTTAGTTGAAACTTGCTCAATGTATGTTTAGGTAATTTTTTGTAATGCATTCTCCAGCATAGCCATATACTCATTTTATATCTTAAAACATGCTCTTTGCATTGTGAATTTTTATTTAATTTTTCTTTATACTGAACAGTTATTTTATATCTTAAAACACTGTATAAAAGTAAGACTTATACATAAATATGTACATAAAAGATGCAATTAATTGACACGTACATATAAAGAGTAAAGGGCAGCTATTAAGTAATCTAAAAATGAAAAATAAAAAACTAAAATCTTAAAACTGAAGGGACTGGAACTAAATTCTTTTCCCATGTTTATAATTGGTTTTCAAAATTGGATTTTGATTGATTTTGTTCTTCAAAGGAGTGTATTTTCACTGCAGCAGACATCACCTAAAAGCTAAGTACCAGATCTGCTGCTATTAGAATATATGGTCCCATATCTAATTGGGTTGTTTTATGTTGATATCTTAAAGTATTTCCTGGCTAAGGTTTGCAGACATCTCAGAAAACTTCTCATGTAAGTGGAACAGCAGGTACAACATATATCCAAATGAGAGATACCAGTACAAAGACCATGAAATAGCTACTCTTTATGACATAAGAGTCTTTGGATGGCAAGGAATTGGAAAACAATTTTGAAATCCATTCAAGTTTGAAACTTGTCAAAAATACTGTTTTCAAAAATAAACAGTTTACTTTATTTGTACATGGTAATTTTTATATAAATAATTTTTTAACTTTATAGATGGCTTTTTATTATCTTGAAGCAGTGGTGTGTAAACAAACTTTCATATTTTAGAAAGAAAGGATTAAAATGTATTTCTGACACGTTTCATATTTAAACAGTTGTAGGGATTTTGTTTTTCAGTCTTGCCATTCAAAGGTTGTTACACCACAAGAGAAACTACAAGATGACAATTGCTCTGGTATTGCTTGTTTCTATATGTATACATGCATTGAAACCTGTGGCTGAAGCTCTTTGAGATATCTACAAGCCAGAGCCAGGTAACAGTTGAGGAGGTGAAGATGAATTGATAGCTTGCTGGCCAAGCCAACCCAGTCAAGATAAGCGACTATATTGTATATATTAGTTCAGGTTTTAATTTTAATTATTCTGAAGTAATAACTGCTCACAGTTAAAAAACTTCGCAGAATAGCTAATTGAATGAAAATCCATTTAAGAAATCCAGTTATGAAAAGTGAGGAAGTTCTTTGCCTTTGTTGTAGTTTAAGGATTCTTGTTTTCATAATTCGTAATTTTTATTATTATTTTTTTTTTATTAATAGCTGTTCCTCTTCCCTGTATATGTAAATGTATATCAGCTGCATTTTTATGTATTATTTTTTATATGTCTTATTCTCAAATTAAAAATATGCTGTGAATGCGGTGAAACGTCATGATAAAATAATTGCTACCATAACAAGTATGTATATTAATTGCAGCCAGCTTTCATCTTGCTTAAGGTTAATATAACCAAAGAGCTTTCCTAATTCCTTTAAAAATTTCCTATTCAACACAGGTGATGACACAATGCTTGGTGATCAGTCATACCGTTACTTGACTGTTGATGAGATGAAGTCACTTGGTGACGATTCTCTACCCATTGATGTCACCAAGGATGAAAAAATGGATGTGTCCTTCATTAGTAATTCGATGGCAGGTGAGATCAACTATTCACTAAAGTACATCATTTACCTTAGTTTCTGTTTACCATATTTTTAACCTTGTAATGGATATAACTCCATTTTTCATGTAGATGATGATCATGGCCTTTAAACAAACAATTATGCATACAGGCAGTCCCTGGTTGACGGTGGGCTCGGTTAACAGCGATCCGGTTTTATGGCTTGTCAAGCGAAGAAAATCGGCAATTTTTGGCGGTGAAAATCACCAATTTCTGCTTATCAGTGCTGATAATTGGGTATTGGCGCTGATGCGTACCTAACGGAGACACCAATAACCGAAAATCGGCTCTTTTCAGTGCAGATCACCCCTGAAAAAGCCCCGAAAATCACTGATTTTCGGTTAGCGGCGATTTTCGCTTATCATGACACCCTCAGAAATGGAACCCCGCAGATAACCGAGAACAGCCTGTACTGGTTATCGGCAGGGTTCAGTTACGATGGCATGATGATAACGGAAAATTGGCGATTTTCGGCGCTTATTGGTGCTGATAAACCGGAGCTCACCACCTCTGTTAGGTATGTATTGGCACCGATAAGCAGAAATCGGTGCACATCAGCTGCAAAAATCACCAATTTTCGTCGCTAGACAAGTGCTGTAAAACTGGAACGCAGATAACCTAGCCCGCAAATAACTGGGGACTGCCTGTACTGTATTGTTCAACACTTCAGTATTGTATTTTTCATGCATTGCATTTTCTAAAGCTTTGCCAGTTAAAAGTTATTGGATGCATGACATTATTTGTAAAAGATTATCTACATCAGATGTTCTATATATAAAGAGATGTACCAGTATGTCAAGCACTTAAGCTGTTATAATGCAAGAATGAAGTTGGCAAATTGATTAAAAGCTATCAAGTTCTTTGATACAAATGTAAATTTTTTAAGCATAAAAAAATTTGAAGTTGCAAGGTTGGTAGATGGGAGTTGAGACAAAAATGCATTAGATGAGGGAAATTAGAGAGAAAACTTCCTTATAAAGGGAAAATTTGATATAAGACATTAACAGTGATGAATTATAAGTTTCTTGAAATGCAAATTACGATGATAGTCTTTAGGGACTGATTGTATTGGAAGTATGTTACTATTTAACTAGGAAAATTACAGTTGACTAGTTTGGTCAGAGAATGTAGGATGCTTCTGGGTAATCTGAAGTTTCAACAAAATAAATTAATATGAAAAAGGTACCAATATTTGGAAACTATGTTAGTTGCCCTGATTCACTGAACCGCTGGAATTTGGTAAGTATTAAATGAGCTTATTTAGCATCTATTTAATGAAAGAAACAACTGTAAATAAATTGTTGTCTTTGCATATAATTTGGGAAGATCGATTTAAGCATTTGAAAATTCTAAAACACTTTGTTCTCATGAAGGCTCTTTCACCATTGATACAATGGATATTGGGTGGAAGTAGTAATATTGAAAATTTGTTTCTGTTTTTACCAAGTGAATACTAATGAATCAGTTTGGTCATCTGTAACTTTTCATTTTTGTATTGACTATCAGCTTTGTGTCATTTGACAATAGCTATTTTAATTGTAGTTAACAAGGTGATAAGTAAATATTCATGATATTCAAAGATGAGTGGTAAGCACTTGTTGAGTCTTCCCCATCATGGTATTACATATTTATTTACTGTGGTTATCCACATCAAGTTTTGATTTCAACATGGTTACAGTATGTAGCAGTTACTCTTAGTCATTTCTTCCACCTTCATTTTAACAATTTTTTATTGTCCTTGTTTTATTGTTATTGTGGCATTATCAAATGCATTGTCTTTTATGTTTGTTTTGCTATCTGGTATGTATGAAGTGCTTCTGTTTTTTATGGTATATTTTACTATTAATGTGGCAGAATCCATGGAAGATTTGTTTGTGATATACACCAAAGGATGTTTGGTTTCTTGATATTGCATACTGTGGTTCTGTACTAAGGCCAGTGACCCCTGCTGTCACCTATTAGTTTTTAACCAAGATCATCTGCTAGGCATCCAGAGTTGAAGCTGATAAGACAAACATTCAACACCTTAACAAAATGCACCATCCCATTGCTAATGGTTCATAGTGCATGTCCTGGACAAGACCACAGCTTTTTGTAGAGAACTAGCCTTTACCTGAAGAGATGTCAGCATACAAGACAACAGGAGCTCATACCCTAATCCAGGTACTACCAGCAGGGCCAGCTGGATCTGGTGTTTACTGAGGGGCAGGGATACAATTTCCTCTCTATTAGGAAGTAAAATTATATATTGGTCAACTAGATTTTTATTGCTGTACAGATGTAAATTGTGATATAATATAAAAATGTCTAAAAGATTGTTATGATTTAAGAATAAGACTTGAAAAGCTGTGTTAGAAGTCAAAGCAGGTTATTGTAGAAGGTGATAACCTTAAAGGAAATTCCAAAAGTTTCAAATGTAGATAAGATAATGATTAAGGAAAGATGGAAATGGCTTGGGCATGTCCTTCATGTCACCCAGGGAAAATAGTACAATGACAGTGTCAGATGGGCTTCCCAGAGTCCCCAGAAAAATTGGAAGAACCAGACCTACTTCATACAAAGTTTGAGGCAAATTTGATGATTTTTTCTTTTTTGGTGGCTGTCTTTATTTACTGGCAAGTTCCTAATACACAGCAGAAGCAATATCAACATTTCCTGTGGATTTGTTCTTGTTTTTATATTTTGTTTTATTTGAAAGCATTGTAAGCTTTTGCTAAAGTCTGTAGCAGAAGCAGAGCACACAAAGTAATATACAAAATGTTAATGCTCAGGTGTTAAAGGGAAGCCATGTGTGAATGTTGTGGCTTCTCTTGATAGAGAACATCTTATTTTTTAAAAGCAGTTTGAGGAATGCCCTGGAGATAATATTTGTTAATAGTATATCTTGGCCTAATTGAATCTTAGGGCAGTACAGTACAAGAAGAGAACATGTGCTAGCAAGGAAAGGAAGAGCACAAGTTTATGGACCTTGTAGTAATCACCTGACCCATTTCCCAGGAAGCCTATGGGCAGGAGGTAGTACTTGGAACCAAACCAGTCTGTGCAATATTCCTTACGTATGGGACTTATACACAGTTGTTTACATGATGTCAAAGTAAGATTTTGTACCAATGAAAAATTATTCCCATCCAGTAGTATGTTTTTATGGTGATCAACCAAAGAAGATTCTGACAGCTACTTGAGTATTTGAACTCTTGAATACACATTCATTGGCTTCAACCATGAAGAATCTCAAAAATCGAAGAGCAATTGTGATTGCATACACGTGAGTGAATGGCCGTGAAGACTGTGGCATTGGTAAATCTAAAAGGAGACTTCTGGATAACTCTATTGTATACATAATTTCAAATTGTATACCTGATGTCAAAGAGGAATTTGAAGTTATTGTAAAAAAGTATAGTTTACAGTTTTATCAGTTAGTTTTTCCATTTCCACCATATATTAAATGTTAACAAGATGATAGGAACTGTAGCATTTCAGGGTTATTGTCTAGTAAACTAATGCTTAGATATCAGGGCGTGACAATAAGCGAAAATTTCTATAACCGAAAACCGCTGGTGCTTATCAGCGCCGATAACCGGAGATCGGCACCTCTGTTAGGTATGTATTGACACCAATAAGCAGAAATCAGCGCGTATCTGCACCGAAAATCGCCAATTTTCATCGCTAGACAGGCCCATAAAACCGGATAGCCAATAACCGAACCTGCCAATAACCAGGGGCTGCCTGTATAAAGGTTGTCAAACCTAGGTGAGACCAGATCCTAGACGTTTCGTATCAGTTTCAGAGAAGCAAAATCTTTTGCCAGAGTTTGAAAGTTGCTTTCAAGTCGCTAAGTAACGCAGGAGAAGCTGGTTCAAAGCCAAATGTGGAAGATACAGTCTTTACAACCTAGTTCTTCAGACATTAGCAAGCAGTGCAGGAGAACAGCCAGTAAGAATTGATTTTATACAACCTGTCAGCCAAATTTAGTTCATTAGAAAATGAAGTATATGGCCCAAAGATGGGATGATGACTCATATGTATCATCAGATCATTAAGGAGTGCCTATAGGGGTAACAATGATGTTAAGAATGTGACTTTTAGTTGAACAATAACACATCACTGGTTTTGAGGGTCAAAAATGGACTGAATGCTCGTAAGGAACTCCTAACAGAAAAGATACTTATGCTGTCTGACAACTCTCAACATCAGATCTTCACTCAGGAATAAAGACTGTACTGCACTGTGTAACATACCAAGCAAAATGATTTTTGAATTCTCAGGAGATGCTGCAAAGAACTAAGCTCCATCCTTGGTGTGCCACATAAGGTACACTATAAGTGGTAACCCCCCCCCATGGTCAACTATATTTTTAAAAACGAGGCAAAAGTTATCAGTACAGCATTAAGAAACTTTCTCTATGGCAAGGAAATAGCAGCAAAGAGATTGATTGGCAGTAAAAGGAATTATGAAATTTAGATTAGAAAATTTAAATTACAAAATTTAAATTCAACCTTCAGCTGATGGCTGTGTTGTCACACCTACTGTTGACAACTTTTTGTGCCTGCACAAATACAAACCCTAAGTCTTTATGTATGGGATTAACTTTCAGTGAGCTGGAAGTCTAGCCATTAAACTTTTGCAAGGTTGGTTATGGTAACAGTTACTGATGGTAGAGGCAGAAGCACCGACTGGGTTGGTTATGGTAACAGTTACCGATGGTAGGGGTGGAAGCATCTCCCACCCAGTCAGTATACATTCAGTTCTACACAGTTTTACTTTTGGCCACTGTCTCAACAAGATGTGCATTCCTTTCTCTGTCCTGCCATTCGACTTTCTCTAATGTGTTTGAATTTATATTGTTTATATTTTTTGTTTATACTTTGCCTATATTGATACTGTATATTGAAACATTCCAACATTTTTTCTGTGTCTCTATACAGTAATGATATGTTCACTTATGCTTGCTATGAAGTCTACATAAGTTTTGGGAGACTTTCTCCTTGTATGTCATTTTACTTATTTTTTTGTTTTGTGTTGCCTTTTCGTATTTATGCAAACCCAACACCTGTCCCCTTAGTGTTTGTTTTTGTATTCTGTTTTCATGAAGAAACAGTGTTTTTTTTTTATTTTCAACTACACAGTTTCTTGGAATGTTGTAATTTATTAGTCTTTCAGATGTTGTGTAGATTGAGAGGATAGAGACAAGGTGGGTTTTTCTTGTTTCCAGGTGAGGGTTTCGTATTCAGTTTGTACGAAGAGGCTTCTTTCTTAAACCTAGCAAGTTTTTCCCCTCTCCCTCGACACGGAGGTTGATGTCGCAAGATCTTTGACAGTGCATTTGGTCCCAACTTGCCCTCCAAAGCCAGTGGGAGTTCCTTTCTTGTTTCCTGCCCTGTCTTTTTGTTGTTCTTGTCCTCCTGAGCATTGGAGGTTTTTACTAAGAGGAAGCATCAGAGGAGGAAGAAGGCACCATCTTTGAAGGAGTTTTCTCCTCCTTCGATGGCCTCTTCTCAGTCTCCTTCTGGTTCCTACTATGCATTCTTCCTCCAGTTGCTTCTTCTTCCTTGGAAGATCTTACCCCTTCCCATTCTTCCATAGCTTCGACTTGGGAAGTTTTGGGAGAGGGGTCAGGAGATATTTTCTCTCTGAGTACCCCTGCTCTCTCGGTGTGGGGAGGTTTCCCTTCCTGTGAGGGAAGAGGCAACATCATCTTGTTCTATTTCAGGATTGAAGGAGCAGAAGATATCTGGACTTTTCTAGGCCTGCCAGGAGTACCAACCTTGGGTGGCCTATGTTCCCATTGCCTGTCCTCTCACTTGGCTGTGTCATCCACCTTCGAGAGTTGCCAGCCCTGCTGCTTTCCCCCTAACCTGGCTGTACCAGTGTTGCCACTTCAGTTCTTGGTGTACCCTGACCAGTGTTTTGAGTCGGCGGCTGCAATGGCTAACCCGTTCTCCTCTTTGTAGTCCTGCGGTTCCGGATCTGTCGGCAGCTTATCCCTCTCACAGCTTTGGAACCCCCTCGGTGGTCTACTTCTACCCCTGCTCCATTGGCAGCATATCCCTCTTGGAGCTTTGGAACCCCTTCAGTGGCGGTGGCTTTTCTCCCACTCCGTCAGCAGCGTATCTTTCGCAGAGTGTTAGAGCCCCTTCCTCATGACTTGTTTTCCTTGGATCCTGTGGTGGATGCTCAACATGTCTTTTAGTTCACCCAGCTCTTGAGTGGGACAGGTTTCATCATACCTAAGGTTTGCGGTTGCTAGGAGAAGGTGTGTGTGTGGGACTGGCCTCCTCACTTTTCCTTCTTCTTCCAGTGGGCAGAGGAACGGTGAACGAACCGTCACGTTCTGGACTGGCTTGCGTGCAGGTGATCTAGATAGCTGAGTATCCTATCTATAATCTAACTATTTGGATTAGTAGATACAAATCCCTCCTTCTCTTTAGCAAGGAGAGAGAGGGGCACTGGGGGTTCATCCAAACCTTTTCAAATTAAGGATATTACATTCCTTTAATTCGAAATGCCCAGAAGTCTGATGATTTAACATCTCTCTTGTTCAATAGATCAGAGGTTTGGTCGCCTTCTTTTGCTCTTTCATGACCAGGAATGAGTACCCAGGTGAGCCAAACTACCAGTCACTTCAGAGACTTACACGGAATCCTCCTTCCAAAAGTAAGCCTCCCATATGTAAAGACCAAGGGTTTGTATTCGTGTAAGAACAAATGACAAATTTTTAAAGTAATTTGTATTTTTCCTAACATACAAACCTGAGGTCTTTACATTAAGGCCCCACCTCTTACCACCCCTCATCCTCTTACCTGGACAAAAGGTAAACTGCATACAACTGAATGTATGCCAACTGCCCCTACCGTCGGTTACTGTTACCATAACAAACCTTGCAAAAGTTTAACAGCTGGACTTCCAGCACGCTGCAAGTTAATCCCATATGTAAAGACCTCAGTTTTGTATGTTAGGAAAAATACAAATTACTTTAAAGATTTGTCATATCATCAAAGTTATGTTATGATTTGTATTGCTGTCCATTAATAAAATCACTATGTTGTCTTGAATAGAATTATCTTGAACCCTGATATACAGTAATATCCATTTCATGAATCAGTCATGTCTAAGGAATGTAATATTCAAATTTTGCTTTGTTCTGGGGGATAATCTTGCTAAAGTAGAAGCTTAATGTTTAATGCTTATCATGCTTTTGGGGACGTCTCACCATATGTAAGGATTAGGGAGGCCTTACTTGCAGAGACTAGCCATTCTGAAAGTAAAGAAATAACAAGGTAAGTATGGGTTAGTAGAATGGTCAAGGCTCCAACCAGCCTTTGTGATAATACCACCATAATCATTTCAGTCTTTAATGGCAGCCTTGTCAGTTTCGCTGCATTGCTTCTTTGCCCTACCTTGTTTTGAAGGCATTTTTTAAGTTATACATGATATTGTTAGTGTTAATATCCAAGTTGAAGCAAGCACAGTCAATGTTTTAAGTATAGTTGTCATGTAAAGAAGTTGTGTTTTACTTTATATGCTGGGGAAAGTGGGATCCCACATTATTGCTCCATTCCTCACTTGTTCTATTTGACATTTATTGTTGCAGCGAGATGACCCACTTCTTTTTAATGCTTTAGGGTGTTCATATGTTTTTCCTGCCCAAAACAAATAAAAGCAGTGGGTAACAAGTAAAGCCTGAAAAACAACAGATAATAACACAGCCAGGAGCCAAAGGAACTTTGTGAAGAGCCTTCAGGATTGTAGTCATGGAGCCTTATCAGGCACATTCTAAAGTAGTAGCATTGTGCAGGACTACTTCTTACCAATATTCATTTGTTCAGTTAAGTTTTTATTATTAGCAATAAATGCCTCAGTCCACCAAATTGAACGTCAAGAATTTTAACCTTGTCTTGTTAAGTAGAAAACAATAATTATAATAAGCCCAACTATAAAGAAGGTTGGCAGAACTAACGTTTGGATTAATACCTTCTTGTGCAAACTAAAATTTTATGCAAAGCTATGCTTGGTCATCCTTAGTGGGATGCTCAAAAAGTGTACACTGAACATCATCTCTTGAAGTTTTCGTCCGTTGGCAGATGGAACTATTGGGCATTTTTAACCATTTACATTTTTCATTTTCCTGTGTGGAGTACAACTGAGTGACGTATCTTCATTTCTAAGATGATTACTAGTATAAGTCTGGCAATTGTAAACAGCCAGTTTTCATACTGTTGATTTTACTTCAAATAATTCACTTCTAACTTTAATTTCTTTATATCTTTTGATTTGAAACTTGTGTCCACTTGCACATTTCTAGTGGTGCTTGTCATTCTTGCTTTCTTACCCAATGTTTATTCCTCATTATCATGACTTAGGTTTATCTTCTGTTATATGTTTTACCTTAGATTCAGCCCTTCATGTTTTTTCTTAACCTCCCAGCCACCCTTCTTTATATGGACTTTCAAGTTGAATTGCTCTTTCTTCACCTCTCAGCTTTGATCTTAAGCACATAGGTGAATGGAAATCCCATGACTTAGTTCAGTGCCTCCAAACCACAATTTATACCTGTTTTTTAAGTCTAGTATCCCACCCAAGTCTGTGATTCTCTGTAGGGAATGTAGCACATCTGCTTTTTTATAAAAATTTAAACATTTTAGGAGTTGACTCCTTCATTCTTGTGTTAAAGAGGTCAAGTAGTAGAGATATCTAAATCTCATGTAAAAAATATGATGTCTTAATCTTACAGTGCTTTTAATCTTGGCTCCTGTATTCTCTTTTCATCCTTTGCCTGTGTTCCCTTTCTTTGCTGTATAGAATCATAAACACTTTATATAATCTGTGACACCCCTTATATCTTCTCTGAATCCAGTTCCTTCCCACAAAGTATCTTGGCTGTTTTATTTAGATACTATTTTTGCCAATTTATTTATACTTAGATTAAAGGGATAAGCTTTTCTATAACATTAAGTAGTGAGTCTGCACTTTCATGCCACTGGTCTCCTCTTTCACTTTTGTAGGTTCAGCAGTCCACAGATATCTTGCTTCAGAGATTGTTTCTTTCTCTAATGGCAGGCTTGAAATTCTTTTCTAGCATGCTTTCTTCCATTTCTGTCTTTTAAAAGGTATGTCACTTTCTTGTATAAACTATCAGTTTTTTCTCCTCTTCATTTGGCTGGAGTTGGATAGGGATATTAGCTGAATGTTCCATTTTCCTTCGTGAAAAAAGTTGAGCGCTGATATTAAATTCAATAGTGTGTTTGTTCTCATAGTTAAAGCTGAGGATGTGGAAGGCTAGTGGTAGCGTACTAATGTAAAATAGTTTCACATATTAGAAAGTAGTCATGCTAGCTAGAAAAAAAATATTGATGTCATTGATGGATAATGCAAAATGAATCATTCTGTTTGTTGACTCTGCAAAAGTGAGGTCTGCAGGAAAGGCATGCTTGATAGACTACTTAAGGATAGTTTTGAGAAGGGATTGGGTGAGCAAGGCCATTGTGAGGAAGCAGTATGATAAAGATATACTGTTGTCGTTATCATGCTGAAGGAAATCAGTAACAAATTTATTGTTCAGGATAAAAAGTATATTGTTAAATTGGTGAATATGTTACTGAAGGGAAGGATAAGTGATGTTCAGTGATATTGATATAAGGTATACTCTACCTTTGGAAGGTGATCTCCCAAAGAAGAAAGAAAATCCATGAATATCAAGAATGAATGAATGATATCAAACATTCCTTGCAATCACATCTAAGCTATCATCGTAAAATGAATTGGCTGTTGTGTCATTTATGTTAAATGGGTTTTTTTTTTAGTAACTCAGTTGTGTATGAATGATATTATTATAAATAGTTTAATGAGACCACAGAGTCAAATTTAGCCTCTTGTAGTGCTTGCCCAAAGGGTCTGTCCTTGAAAGGAGTGCAAATTGTCACAACATAAAGTTGAGGAAGCTGGACTGCTAAATAGGAAGAGACCAGGGGAAATAGATGAAAAGTGAAAAGCCAAAAACGGTCCAGCTTGGGCCAGAGGAATGCTGCAAATACCCAATGTTACCACCTGTTATGCAGTGCCTTGTGGCACACAAGGCATACTGCAAGTGGTGGCCCCCAAAGGATGTGTATGAGAAAATTGGACAAATTTCACTGAAAATAGTTGCTGATATTTGTCAAGGATACTAATTTTGGATATGATGCATTCCCATCAAAGTTTCCATATAAAGAAACAGGTCAGTGAGAAATAAAAAATATCAGTTGAATATGATAGTATATTGAAAGTATTGTTTAGTTGTAGCGAAAATGTGAAGCTCTTGTGTGGAATCTGTACAAAGTTTAGGGCACAGTAAACTTAAGTAAGCAGTATGAGGAACATGGTAAGACGAGTATAAAATCTTAGAAAACATCTGAAATTCATAAAACATGGATTTTAATGTAAAACATCTCTCTATTTTGTCATATTAGCACCCCCTGTAGCACCAGCAGATCAGCTAAGCCCTCAGCATCAGAAAGAGCAGCAGTATGCCCAGTTTACAGCCTCTTATCCATCAGACAATGTTGATATTGCCAAGACTCCAATACTTGCTGGGTGAGTTGAATACAAACTTTATATATACCATTGTAATTTTAAGCTTATTGTAAGTATATGATGGTGGATAGTATTCGCAGGTGTAATATTCATAAAGTACAGTATCATGTTTGCATACCAGGTACGGGTAAATAGTTAACCAGACAGCCTAATTATATGTGGCTTTTCCTAACTAATTTTGGGTAGTATATAAAATGGTTCAGCTGAAAAAGTATTCCCTTCTAGTGCATATACTGAACTTTCAAGTTGTGGGGAGAATAAATTATGTAGTTCTTTAAGCTTTTTTAAAAAGGTGTTTTTCTTTTCAATAAATTTTGTGATATCAAATAAAAAATATTTTCATGTACCTTACAGTAAAAATATTTGCTGTATGTATAAACAAGTAAGAGAAACCATTGTCATGATCAAAGGTTCAGATACTATTGTCATGTAAAGAAGAGTTTCATGTGGTTTCTTAGAGTGTGCAATACACTTGCAGCAAGAGTTGCCTCATTTGCACATTAGAAAGAGTATTTTTACCAGGTAGTCTTTATAACTTGTGATGATGATCTTTTGACTGATCAGATCTTAGTTTACCTTTAGTTAACTATAATGACAGTATTGCAGTGCATAATGCAATTACTAGAATTTTAAGGTTTTGTTAAATTTATTTTAGCTGTTACTTATGTCAGGTCACCTTTATTCAACATCTTGGCTGTGTGTGTGCTTTTACATAGATAACCAGTTGTACCAGTGGTAATTACAGTACAGTATAGTGATTTGCTTGGAAATATTATTAAACAGTTGCTGTGAGAAATCCAGAGATTTTCTGATAATTGTAAATTGCACAGCATATTAAAAATTTCATTTTGATGAATTTGGCCGGAGATGACTTCAACTGTCCTAATGCAGTTCAAAAGATTACATTTAACTTGCTTCCTTTCTGTAATAGATGTACTTGGAATTTTCAGATAACGTTGTATGAATATTGTATTGCTTAAGAAATATTGTCATGCAATTTTCATGGGTAAAATTATTACATCAATTGATTAATTTGTCTACTTATGAGTTAAGTGTTCAGCTCTAGAGTAAAAGTTTGTCTCACCACAAACCTATCCCATTGATACAGCCTACATTTGTGTCTTTGAATTTCCCAAACACTGCATTCTGTTGCCTGACAGACAGACAGCAAGAGTGGTAGTTTAACTCCATTTGTGCCACAGGATGCACGGGTGCACACCAAGTAACCATCTTACTTGCGTGTGTCTGCTGAAGTTGTAAACAGTGGAGCAGAACTCCCTGATTGTTATCTCTTTCTAACCTTTACTTTTTCTGTTATTTTTATTTATTTAGATTTTTCATCGTTATTTCTTCATTTTGGCCTGTTAGGCGTCATTTATGGGAGATGTCACTGCTCCTGTATCATCACACATTCTCGTTCACAATGCAGTCATTTGGTCTAGGCTAATTTTTATGCTTTTTATGTGTTCTTTTTTACACATATTGTTTTTTGTGTAAACAAATAATGTAGAATAAGAAAAGATGAAAGAATTTGTTTTGCACTTTTATATTTTAAAATTACAAGCATGAAACATTAAAATGAAAAAATTATTCTCTTGTATGCCATTCCCTGAAACAGAGCCAGTAGAGTAAGGAATGGTTTCATTTCTTTACATTTGTATCATACCATTTTAGTGCACATGGTACTGTATGCAAATTTTTTATATATTCATCTGGAAACTGGTTGGCAAATCTGTTTGTTTCTGTTACACTGTTCTCCATGACTTTGTCATAAAAAACTTCTCAAAAAGCTCCAAGGAGTTTCCCTTATCCTGAACAATAAATTTCACACCTTTGAGTGAATGAAAAGTAAAGGGACTCCTCTCCTTATTGGTTACTGCCCAGTCACTTGGCAATGCAATGCTCAAATCTTAATCATTGTTTTCCTCAAAATTGGATGAATAATCTGTGTTAGAGGCTTCTGAGCTGCTACTCTTAGCCTTGTATTCATCATCAGTCTCTACATTGAGTAGTGATATCTCTTCAGGCAAAAGATTTTTCTTTTGTTTGGAATGCTTATTATGGGGGAGAAATGGGATCAAAACAAAAAAAAATCAGACATTTATCAACGAACGCCTGAAGTGTAGTGGGAGGCGAGAGGTAGATGTCCTCTATTAGACTGTCTTTTCATTATAAAAATGTTGCCATTTACCCCTAATTTAGCTCATAGTGTTACCAAATAATGTTCCTACAATTTGTGCAAGAGTCAAGTGCATTTCTGAGCTTGATCAGTGTGGCATCAGCCTTGAAAGAGGGAGAACATGTTACTTCATCAAAGGCAGTGTGATGTGAGGAGTGGGCAGCTGAGGTTTATGTATGCCAATGGTGACACTTTACAGGTTAAATTAATTTTGCTCTTTGGGTTATAATTTTAATTCTACATCTTAGTAAGCACAGTCATTCATTTTTATTGGTATCAGTCACCTGAGATACTGGCTTCTCATTTTCTGTTACCTTTCTGAGAACAGTAGTTCTTATGCAGAGGTTGGTGATAATTCCAGTATTTGCTTAATTTATTTGGGTTTTTCAACATTTAAGGTTTTTTGGTATCAGTATATTAATTTAACCATTTTACATTACTGTACTAAGGAATGAGTGGATTAGCTAGTTAACAGTACTGAAGTTAGTTCCATTGGTGCTAGCTAACTTTAAGCTATTTTATTTACATATTTAGGCTTATTGTGTGTGATATTGGATTTGAGAGGCAAGTTTAGTTTTTGCTTACCGTTTTTTGGCCTTTTTCACATTTCCTTTATTTTTTCTTATCTTGAGCCTTTTCCTGTCCACCCACTAATAAAAGGCATCTGTAATCTTTGGTTTGTGTATTCTGGTTTGTCTACAGGATTTCACATTTATTGTATTAATATGCCTCAGTCTTTTTTACTTCAGTTACAAGGTTAGGTTTTTGTTATTGTTCTTTGTGTTTAGTTGCCTGAGATAGAAGTTAACCTTGCCTTGTAATAATGTGTAACTGGTTATAATGTTTACTGTATTATTACTTAGACAGTTTATCTTTGTGTTTTGTATGTTAGTGCAGTTTCTGTGCTATTGTATTAATTTGTATTATATTTCCTTTTTCATCTTGGGTTAATGTGCCCCAGCAAACTTGTTAGGTGTTTCCAAGTAAGCCCTGCCTTGCATATATGTCGAATCTAGATAGGAATCCTTATTTCTTGGAGCACATGTTGCAGGCACGTCTGTTTACCTGATTTCATCAGGGAATTATCCTAAGATTAGTTGTATATCCAGTGAATGATTTTCTTCTAAAGAGTTCTTACAGGATATCTGCTGAAGTTTCAGTTTTGTTTGCATCAGAATCTTCAACCTTTACCTCTCAACAGGTGGCAGGCTTGTCTTTTTCATAGGAAGTATTGAAGGAACTCCCTTCTTTGAATGAGATTATGGTTGAGTGACCAGATTCATATCATTGTATACCCAGTTGCTAGCAGCCCACTCAGTAGACATTTCTGCATCCCCAGATAATAGCTAAGTGTTTTTGTCTCTCTGGGAATTGATACAATAGCATCTGGGAAAGTTTGGCCCTAATTCTACTTCTGTCACCACTTTTGTAGCTTACACTTACTTCCCAGTCCAGACTTGAGGTTAATCCATTGCTAGAACCCAGTTGTCATAGATCACTATTAGAAGGCCAACTGATGTCTGTGGGACCTTTCTTCAATCCAGACCAAAGAAGCAGCAGCAGTAGTAGTAGTAGGGCTGAGAGATCAGGATATCCATGTTGTCAAGATGTAGGATACCAACAGCATTCTTTGATCTACCAAAGTGACCATGGGAAATAGAGATCATCGCATCATAGGTACCCAGTACAAGGATTGCAGATCCTGCATTGCCCTGATATGAATTTCAAATCTCTACCACACATGTGTGAGAGGACAGATAGATGGAGGGGTCCAGCAGCCTCAGCAATAATCACAGATTGCAAGGGGGAGTGATTTGGCTTAAGACTTCTCTCAACCAGGAGCACAGCAGGCCTTTGATCACAGTTTTGAAACCTTGTAGGAAGTGGTCTTTTAGCAAGATGGGCTTGAACATGGGCAGAAAAGATGTCCCAAGTTCACTTGCTCATCATCCTTGAAGGAAGAGTCTTTCTCATTGTGAGATATTGCCAACAAGAAGAGATGATAGCGTCTTCAGTAATCTGTAAAACTCTTGCAATTCAGGACAGGAAACTTGCTGTCTCCCCAGTCATTACTTCAGGACACAGAAGCTTGGCCAAGAAAATTATTGTATACCAGCATAGTGAAGAAAATGAACCTATGCACCCTCTGCTTTGTAGAACAAGGCCTCATCTTTAGACTGGATGTATGACATAGATTCAAATTAAAGTGGTTTCAAAAGCTGAAGAAGTAGGTGTCTGTTGCTGAGCCCAGAATCATAAAAGCTCACAAGGACCCTTCCAATCTGGTGTTCAACTTTTGGCAGGTGGACTTAAGTAAGGAATACAATAAGGTGATGACAACTTCCCATCTTGTGCACTCACAGATGTATAGTTATATAAGTTTTATCATATCCAGGGTTATTTTTTGCAGGGTCCTCATTCTTCATCTGGTATAGAATCACTATCCTGCCAGGTGTCAGCTGCCTACTCTTACTTCAGTCACCTTGCTGCTTGGAGATTGACACTAAGACTTATAAGTTTATCTCTTTGTTTTTTCCAGGCTGAAGTTTCTCAACTTTTCACCATGACTTACACTAGTGGCCCCCATAGGGGGTAGTGTTGTCAGTGCACCTCATGGGGTGCACTGTAGGCATTACTAAAGGTTCTTTACAGCATCCTTTCGACCCCTAGTTGCAACCCCTTTCATTCCTTTTACTGTACCTCCATACATATTATCTTTCTTCCATCTTGCTATCCACCCTCTCCTGGCAATTGTTTCATAGTGCAAATGGGAGGTTTTCCTACTGTTTCACCTTTCAAACCTACCTACTCTCAATTTCCTTTTCAGCACTGAATGACCTCATAGCTCCCAGTGCCTGGCCTTTGGCCTAAACTCTGTATTCCATTCCATTCCATATACTAGTGACAGTGCGACTCACAGAATTGTCATAAGACTTAGTAGGTACCTTGATGAATGACTGGTGATTGCAACATCTGATAAAATGGTATGACAACTGTACTGCCTTATTCAAGTCCTAGCATCTATTGGACCTGCTTATCATCAGTAGAGTCAGACCTAACACCATTGCCAATGGCTACAAAAATGGACTTGGACATTAACACAATGAAAGCTCTAGTTTATCAAACAGAGGGCTGGATCCAAAATTCTCTGGCTGAGTTATGGCAATATATGATCAGGCATGTGGTCTCTTTACAGAAACACAACCTCAAAAGTTGCTTCATAATACAATCTCTGCTGTTGTATCTGATAAAACCTGGCCAGATGTTTCCCAGCTAGATAACTTTCCAATCAAAGTCTTGGATAAGTTCCTTTAAGATTTTTGATGGTGGCAGGATACAAGACACCAAATTTTTTAAGTACAACTAGTCTGAGGGACTAGTATTCTAAATATGTGAAAGTTTTGTCATTTTTAGACTCTTCAAATCTGGATTGGGAAACACACCTATTGGCAACATTAATTTGGTCATAACAGAAAAAGAGGCAGCACACCAGCTTAAGTTAAAAGACTGTATTAGTAGGCCTCCAGTACATGTAGTTCATTAGGAGGCATGCTTGTGGTGTGAGGACTAACAACTTGATTGCAGTGGCTCATATGCAGAATCAGGGAGCACAAGTTTGGAGACTGTCACCTCATGGTAGAAATCTTGTTTGGGCAAAGGCCAATAATGTTGTCCTCATACCCAGGTTCATCTTAGGAACACACATCACTATTGGAACACTATTAGGAGTTGGAAGCATTTCTTCTGTCCAAATGGTTGCTACATCCAAGGATATGCAGGGCTCTTTAGTGTTACTGGACCTGTTTATATTGAGCCTCCATTGCAGACTTACAGTTCACTGTGTTCTTCTCAACTAGACTAAGCATGGAAGATAGATGCACCAATAAGTTCTTGGGTAGCCAGATGGATATACCTTCCTGCTATTTTGACTCAGAGAGGTCTTGAGCAAGTTTCAGGCCACAGTTTTGAAGATTTCAAAGGTACCAGAAAATGTTGCAGTTTTGTGTGGGGAGGTTTTCCTATGTTGCCTTGGAAATTGTGGGTATCCTGCAAAAGCAGACAAAGCCATCACAGGACCTTGTAGAACTTCAGCTATCAACATCAACTAAGCAGTATAGAACAAATTTTGTAGTGGGTAATGTGAAAAGTCGGACATACAAGATTGATCATTGATCCAATATTTTTAGAAGACATCTATTGCTATCCAAGTTTCCAAAGTGGGATTTGTCTCAGGTTTAAAGAAACCCTACTCAACTGCTGTATTAACCATTGCAAGATTGATGGATCTAACACTAAGGACTGTCTGTCTTCTGGCTTTATGAGGTTGAGATGGTTCAGTAAGATTCAGGAAAGTATGGAAGTGTCATATAAGTTAAGAGCTGGAGTTCCCTTGGTTTGCATTTTCAGCTGACATTGTAGCCGAGACTCAAATCCCAGGAAGCTGTGACTTCGAAAGCACCCTTTTCCTTGCCTTTTCTTGCTTCCTACTCAGTGATGAAGAGGATTTTGTTCTCTGTCCAGTGAGAGCAGTCACTTTTGCTTGTAGATAGTTTCCATGGGTTGTTTCAGGAAAGAGATTTCTAGAAACACCATATCTTATTTGCTCAGGCTTGATGGGTGTCAGTGCTGCACAGGTAAGTCTAGTCTGCAAAATTGTGGCATTTTCCTTTCCTTAAATTTCTAAACTTAACCTTGATTCCAGTGCTGTTCCAAATGCAGGGACATGAAGGTGCTATTTAATTTTTACCAAATTATGGTTATAATTAAAGGATGTAACTATAAATGAATGTACACAGATTCTTTGGTACGCATTACCAGCAGGGCATGTGTTACATTTTGGGGGAGAATTCTCAGGAATCTTCACCTTATCCCATCATTTGTGGTGTCCTTAGAGATGTAGACCTCCAGGCTTACTAGCAGCTATTCAGTGCAAAAAAAATTATTTTTCTTCCCACTTGGACCCCCTCTTCACTTCTTGATCCCTCAAGTTATCCAGAGAGTTTGGTCCATCATCTATTTTTGTCCCCAAGGTATATATATCTCTGGATTCTGCAAGTCTCAGTCTATATTCTGAGAGATTTCAGTACGGGCAGTCCTCAGTTATCTGCGATCCAGTTTTATGGCGCTTGTCTAGCGATGAAAATCTGCAGTTTTCAGTGCCAAAAATCACCGATTTCTGCTTATCGGTGCCGATACTTAGCTAACAGGGGTGCATATAACCGAGAATCGCGGTTATTGGTGATTTTTGGTTATCATCACGCTGTCAGAATGGAACCCCCACCAATAACCAGGGACTGCATGTAATGTGAACCTTCCTCATATGGGGCACACCACTAGCTGAATTTTGAGGAATTATCAAATTTTAGTTATAACAGTGTTAAACTGTTTTATGTCTAAATGCACATATCCTGAAGTGATAATGCTAAAAAAAAGTTTTGAGAATGGTTTATTGACAGTTTTATTCATTGCTTGTATGACATTGTGAACCACAAATCATGAAAAGACTTGTACAAAACTTTTGTATAAATAATTCAGGATAGGCCCAAGTGAGTTATGGACTGTTATCGACAGTTTTTTGCATAAATAAACATATCTAGCAACGTTATTGCTAAAAAAGAATGTTTAGATTGTTCATGGACAACTTTGTTCATCGTTTTTACAGCACTGTGAACAACAGATTGTAAAAAAAAGCATGGAAAATGAATGTGATAAGTAAAATTTATTCAAAAATAATTGTTCCCCATTAATATCCCATTTTCACTAGTGGTAGCGTTAATAGAGAGAATGGCTTATAGGGATAAGTAATCTAAACATTTTTATTTTCTCTCCTTTTTGAGTCCAGAAATATTGCTCTTTTGCTGTTCCCTGAAAAGTTTCTTTTTTTCAAAACTAAATGCTTCAATCTCCAAGAAGACCGAAACAAGACTTGTGTTTATTCAGTATTTTATTCGTAGAATCAGTGGTAAAAGTTAGAAGGAAATAACCTTCATTCATCAGGTAGAAAGTTATTTACTTTATAGAATGGGGCCTTATGATGTCGGCACCCCCCATAAATGCAAATTTTAGGTAACATAAATCAAGAGAGAGCACAGTTCTATTCATTTGATTGTATTGTAAATTTCAAGGCATATTTCTTACATGACAAAATAATTTCAGTGCAAGAATCAACCTTCTAACTGTGATAGTTTCGTACTTATTACAAAATAAGCGTAAATTTTTTCTTTTGCCTTTTTCTCAAAACTTTGTTTTTTCAAAAATAAATGCTTATATCTCCAAGAAGATAGAACCAAATTCTATGAAACTTATAGTGTATTATAACTGTCTTAATTTTGTGAGAGGGAAATTAATTTTTAGTGAAACTTTTTTTTTGGCATATTATTTTTGAAGTTTTAAAAAAATTTTCAAATGCAAAAAAAATTAACTGAGAAGTTGAGTTTGTAAATTTCCCCATGTGAGAATTTTCATTATTAGTTTAAGAAGAAGAAGTAAAAATTTGAAGCAAATCCCATTGTTCATAAGGTGGCTATAAGCACTTTCTTTATAATGGGGCCTTAGGGAGTCAGTGCTCCCCTTAAATAGCAAATGTGATTATATGAGGGATGGGTTTGTGTTGAAACAAATCCAGTTTGTTATGAAACTCAATTTACTTTTTCCATATAAACCTTTTATTCATGTAAAAACTTCCCTCCATTAAGCCTCACAGATCTTTCAATTAGTATTCCAGACCATACGAAAAGTTGGCTGAAACCGTTATCAAACAGTGACCATAGGTAAAAAAGAAACATTAAAAATGCATAGCAATTTTAAAAGAATTACTTTGATATAGATATTTCAGCCATCCAAGAAATGTGTCCTGAAAATTTTAGCAATGAAGTGATAATTATTCCTCAATAACACGTCAGTTAGTCATCATTGTAGTGGTAGAAAAACCACCTTTATGACATTGAACAAAATAGTATGGGAAAGTAATGCTATTGTTTGACTATTTCCAAAGCCTGAAATTGCCAGCAAGAAAAAGCAAAGATTAACATTGGATAATAACAACTTTTAAGTTAGATAGCTTCTGTAGAAAGTGTATAACTAGTAAAGAGTAGAAAACTAAATTTAGTAGATATAGTCAAACAAATGTCTTAATTCACATCAAATATAATTTTTTTATACTTTTAAAAATTGAAACAGCTCAGGGAAACCAGAATGGGCATTACTAGTGGTAACAGGGCTGAAAGTGGAATCTGCTAAATTGCTCTGGTACTAATAACACTGCAGTGCTGATTTAAAATCAAATAAATCCACCATATGTATCCATTTGCAGTAAAGGGAATGCCCTATTAAGGGGAATTAGTGTTGTCAGTGAACCTCATGATGGCCTATAGAGTGTTTGCAGAATCTTTGACACCTAACTGCACCTGCTTTTTAGCCTCTACTGTACTCTTACTTTTACTTTACCTCCGTTCCTGTTTCCTTTCTTCAGTCTTGCTGTTTAACTTTTCTAACTACAGTATTACCTCTTAGTACAAATGTGGGATTTTCTCCCAGAGCCAACTTTAAATCCTTTTACTTCATCTTTATTTTCTGGGTTTCATTTGTCTTGCTATTCAACTACTCCAGCTCCCTCTTTTCACTGTCTTAAGCACTGAATGACCAGTGTTGAGGAATTGGCAGCTTGGCAGCTTAAATTTCATAGAATCCATCAAGGGAATGGATATGAAAAACTATGATTGTGTAGTTTGGCTTCATCCTTTGTAGTACAGTATAGTAATTCTCCATAACCTTAGAATATAAACTGATAACTGAAAAAGCCATAAGATTTTTGTCATGAGAGGTGCATGTGTTTACATTTGAAGGTGTACTGTAGTATGTTTATCTGGATTGAGAGCGTTACCAAAGACAGCATAAGCTAATTCACAAAGTTGAAACTGCTGAAACTCCACGCATAAAGTTGCCATCATGCCTCATACAAAGGTGGTGAAAATGTACTTTTACATTCCATGAATGGGGGAGTCACAAAACTCATTTGGAAATTTTATGAAAGTGAAACTCTAAACTAGCCAACTTCCAGTAAATATGATATATTAAAGTGAACAGAGATTAAAAGGATAAGAAAAACTGGGAAATGTACCAAGAAGTGACACACATGTTGTGAACTTAAGGATTCATGTGGTGCATTCGCAGTACTACCTCTTTTCTTCTGTCTGTCAAATAAAGCATTCAGTGCATGGGACATTTGAAGACCACAAGTGTGGGTTGTATATGAGTGGTGGGTCTGTAATGAAAAAATTAACTTTATTAAAAAAAATGAATTTTATCCATGCTTTGATATATGAAGTTGCTTGTACATTCAGTTACTTGAGTTCATGTTTGGTCTGGATAGTTAAATATTAGAGGAGTAAGATACATTATTATATCAAGTGGATTCGTCTCAAGATTAAACTAGCACAAATTTACTGATAAATCAGTTAGTAGTATTTTTACTGCTTACTAACAAGACTGCAGGTCCATGCTCTTTCTCAGATATTGTATGTATATTGATTTATGTGCACATGTTTTGTCTGCTTTGGCATAAAGTAGTTTATTGAAAGATGTTCACTTGATATGCTGTAAGCTTAACCATAAATCTAAATGTTATTTGTAAGAGTTAAGCTCACTTTTTTATGTTACATTTATTGAGCTTTTTTTAATTCATTATATTACATTGTAATATACCCCTGATTCAACATTATCTGAAGTTATCAAATACTGTAGTTTCACATGTCTGAATGTATGTATGTTAGTGTTTCTTCATTGATAAGAATTGAAAAGCTGTGACAGATTATGAATAAGTTGGAAATGTTTACAGATTTTGGTTTTACAGGGAGGTTGTTTGATTATGAGTACTTTACTGGTTAGCTATAGAATAAAGGGCTTCACTCAAAGATTAATTTGCTATACAATGGTTGTAGCTCTTAAGTTTACAGATTGACCCTTCATGAAATCCTGGAACTCTAAGTGTTTTTCACATCTTTTTATTTAATTTGATTTAATTTGGGAGGACATTTTGTAAAATCCTCAAATTAACACATGATTAGCTTACTCTTTAAAATGCTTAATAAGTTTTGGGGTTGTTAGGCCGGAGTCACTCAACACCACCCTCAACACAACTGTTGATTCGGCTGTGCTAGAGCCACAGATCTTCACCACTCAGCTGGCCTCTAAGTTATCTGCTCAAGTAAATCAAGGCCCACTTCAGCATGAAATGCAAGGTCAAGTTTCAAAAACTCAGGGTGCACCAGGCCAGGGTAAAGGTAGCAAGAGCACAACTGCTCAAGGTCCAACTTCACAGGTTGTAACTGCTGAAGTTACTAATGTGAAGGGGGCAGCTCCTCAGATGAAATCTAAGAAGGACAAATCTGTCAAAGGTACAACTGCTGCTGGTACAGTTGTTGTTCAGGGCACAGCTGTTGAGGATGCAGCACCTCAAGTTATGACAGATCAAATCATTAGTGGCCAGATGACCTCTGATCAGGTCCCAGCAGAACCTGAAAAGGCAGTTGAGATGCTCGTTGGGTGGGAAGGGTATGTGAAGAAGTCATTTGTGTATCTACCACTAGGAAAGGCTTTAAGTATTTTTCCATTTTAAATAATTAAGAAATATTCCAGTGATTAACTGTTCATCTGTTAAGACGAGTATGTTGTATGGACCATAATATGAATACAGTATTTTTATCAAGATGTATTGCTTGATTGTGAGCAGACTTTTCAAGTGTTTAATTTTGCTGTGATTTTTAAAATATATTAGCTGAAATGGTTCACATGGCAAAGGTACTGATAAAAGTCGTGTTTTAGGTAAATTATTATTCTGTAAAGCTTTCCTGATGGTATCTTTCAGATTTGATAAAAGTGTTATTTGCGTGGTTTGAGAACCCTTTATCCTCTCCCCAAATCATAGTAACATTTATGCACTGCATTTTGTGGTATTTAATTTTTTATGTTTTTACAGTTTTTCATCTGTTTGAGTTGGGTGAATATTTTCCCTTACTAGTAGTTACATAAATGTTTTGATGAGAATTTAGTGCTTGCAGATGGTAGGTTTTGTGTGTTTTCCTTTCCATTTAATAAGAGTGAATATATTAGCATTTAAAAGATAAAATCTTTATTCACAAAATTTTCCTTCCTGTGCCTTATGTGCTTGTCATGTTCTCAGGGGTTAACTTATGCTGTAGTACTTTTGTGATCAGCAGGATATTCATTTTTCAATTTTTGCTTTATTTTAAAGTATTGGCACTGCACTGATGGCAATGGTTGGTTTTGTGTTTGTAGGAACTGAATGCTCCAATGCATTAACTGTTTTGTCTGTTTGCTTACATTTATTTATTCTAAAGGTAGACAGTTTTGCCATTAATATCTAGCTTTTTCCGTAAGAAATACATGATTTGGTTTGAGGAGTAATAAATACTTAATTATTTATGTTAGTAAAATGAAGGTGTAGGCCTCATCCACACCAAATATACAGAAGTTTTGTCTTTGATTGTCCCAGCTACAAGAGTTATCAAAGCCTAGGAAGTGGCAATCGTTCATCTGTATACTCATTTCTCACCGACTCTGAAACACCGGAGAATGGTTGGCCTTACTTTCGAAGGTAATCAGGACAGTTGAAATTAAAATGAATAATGTCCACATGCTTCCATATGTGGGAATAATGCTGTTGCAGGGAAGATCTCTTTGTCCAAAATAGTGCTATGTGTAGGGAACTTTTTAGCTTAAAATATAAATGTTCCTCCTTTTTAAGAAACTAAATAACTAACATTATTCATGCTGTAAACAATCTACTTATGGTAAATGTTCTTTGCTTAGGGAAGCTTTGATTTGTAGAGCCCTTACAAATTAGCATAATATGCAGATGCTTTACACTTATGTTCTTTTCCATTTTTTATTTCAAAATGAAAAATAAATAAGTGATTGCAAGGGGTACTCTTTATTAATCAGAATATGGTAAAGAAAAATGGCCACTTGTGGAGCCAGACTCTGAGATCATGTATGAAAACGCTTCTGCCAGCTGCCAAAAATAGCTTCAGAGACACACAGTAACTGAAAGTGTCCCCAGCTGGCTCAGTTTTGGCTAGGTATTGTGGTGGGCTTCATTACTACACTTACTCTCTCTATCTTCACACATCACAATGGTTGAACATAAGTAATGACTATTTTATTTTTTCTAGTATTGTACCTTGCTTTTTGTTTGAATAGCTAATTTACTTTCCCTTGAATGTGATTGCTGCCTGTTTGTTTGAATATTTTAATTGGTGTATTTTTCATCAGGTGGTTGTAAGATTTATTTTTGAAAGTAAGTCATTTATAAATGTATTGACAGGATTTTTTTACAATACATGTATTCGCATTTTATATCAACACTGTATTTTCTTTTAGGCTCTGCCTCATTAATAAGATATAAAGCAATTCTTTTTGTATTTGCTTTTGTGTTGTTATTATAACCCTTCTTTTTTTAAGTACTTGTGAAATGTTTTTTATTGTTTTGGCTTAGTTTGCAAATGTCTAAGTTCGCCTTGTGTGTGCACCACAACGGAAGAAGAATATAAGTCAAAGTTAACAATGTTTGAATGCCCACTCTTGCACCAGTTCTTAGATAGCAGTATAGTTCCTGTAAAGGGATCTTCACTGTGAGGTCTGAGTGCCAGTTTGCTATTCAACTTTGTTAATTCTAAGCCTATTTGCATTGTCCCTGGGGTTGCAGAGTGAGCCTGAACAGCCTTGCGTCCTGTCTATCGGCTGGGACCAACACCTCGGGCATGTGGCGCGACAGGTTGGCACGCTCACATCATGCATCCTTGTCTCAATTGTTTTATAGCAAAAAAATAAAAAAATTACCATCCTAAAGTTTGTTGCAAAATTTTATAAACCATTGATTTAAGTCCTGTAGGTGGAAGTGTAACATATTTTATGCTTTTCTCAAGAAAATGCTAAAACAAAAGTTCATATTTTAATCATTAGATGTACATTTCATAGCAACAAACTTTACAGTTGGCTGTGTATAGATGGTTAGTTATTTCTTATTAGATGTCTCATCATCTGCCTGTCTGTATCTGCCCATCCCTGATGACATTGTGCATGACAAGGGGTCTGGCATTGTTCCAACAGCCACAGCCAGAATTGGCAAACCTTTTGACATGTGCTGTGACATTTCCTGTGGATAAGAAGTGATGCAATTTCTGTTTTCATCTTGAAGAATATGTAATTGCTATATTGATAAATTAATTGTCTGGTTTTCATTTCCTTTTTTTTATTTTAATGTTTAACTTAATGCATCATTTTTTGTTCAAGTGACTTTAAGAAGTTTATAATGATGTTTAGGGAAGGCGCAGTTTAAGTAACGGACTTGTAGTTGAAGTATATGTTTTACTGTAGCAGTTTTTCAACTCTTGACTGAATGCTGGACTTGGGTAATATATGCCTCTGGAATTTATTTCATTATAAACAGTTCTTGTTGTGAATGTCATGGCAAGAGTTTCATGTCTGCAATCAGTGTACATCTTGAAAATTGACATTTTCAAAGAGAATGAAGTTTTAAAATTTAACTGTTTTAACATATTTGTCACAGACTGTTAGAAAAGTTACAGTTACCAAGTGTTTATGGTATGAGAATATTATTATTATTATTATTATTATTATTATTATTATTATTATTAAATAGTTTAACCAAATTACTTAATATTTACTGAACATCAAGAATATTTCTCTGAATTATCTTGTTACTGTATTTTTTTTTTTTCCTAAAAACTGTGTGCATGGAACTTCCACAAATAGTTCAGTTACGTTACTGGTTGATAAGTATTGTTAGCCAAACTACAGCTTATGTCAAGAGTTGGAAAACATTTTGAAAGTTTCTTAGAGTTAAAGCATGTCTTGTTTGCAATTGGCATGTCTCAGCTAGATCAGTATCAAGAGACTGAATGCTGGGGTCATATTTTATTTTTCTGTTTTTCCTTACTGTGCTGAGAGCAATGCTACTAGACGTTATCTTCATTATTCTATTCATTTTTTATTGATCAACACATTTTTTTACCTAATGACTAATAAGACTAAACTTTGTTTAGTAAGTTCACTGTTTGAGAAACAATACCAAGACAAGAACTCAGACATATCTCACAATATTTCTAACAATGACACTTACACTTTTCATTAAAAAGGAACACAGTCTGTATAAAATAAATGAAGCCTAAATGTATTTTAATCACTGTTTGAACTTCCAATGGAATATGTTATGTATGCAAGAAACATATTTTAAAAAGGAAATTTTGCATTGGCCACTTACTTATGCTGTGTTAGCTAATCTTTCATTTTAAGGTGTTTAAACTATTTACAATTTGGTAGGAGTTTCTGCTATATTTTCTTAATTCTTATTGTAAAAATGTTCATTATCACAACAAGCTTCTAGTTTGTACTTAGTAACATAACTCTTTTGAAAATGATTGATAGCCATATTGATTTTCCAAATTTTGCATTTTTGTAGAACCCAGTGATTTATTGGTTGTGAGTTGCACTATCATTGTTATAATTGGGCAGTTTAACAAGACCACTGAGTCTTTTCTTGACTCTCAAAAGTCTCATACAAAAAGCACTTGTTATTGGATTCAATTGGGCCTTAAGGGACACTGCAAAGAACTTAGTATTGTACTGTATTTAGTATGCTAAGCAAAGGATATTGTAAACTATACCCCAGTAGGTAGGTGCTATTGTCACTCCTTCTGTGGACTTCTTATGAGGAGGGTGAACATATTCTCACACTACAGATGAGTGCTGGCCAAAAGTACATATTAAGAAAATCTACAGATCCATAGTTGGATTTAAGATGTTAGAAGAGTTTTCAAAACAAGAATATCTGGTGCATAGAAAGGAGCTTATAATATAGGAAGAAAAATTTTATTACTAGTCCAGAAGAAATGGTTTTGTGATGGTATGAGACTGCTTTCTTAATATTTAGAAATATATGGTCCCCCCAGGTCTCCATAAGACAGACCAACTAATCTCAAAGAATTCTCTCTATGTAGTTGGTCTCGGCCAGAATAGTGCATATTGACGCAATGATAGAATATAAAGAACTCGAGACAAAAAGTCTCTATCTCTTTGTGTACGATGACTGCCTAGGCTCTTTCTTCATCCTTCACATACCGATGTGGCAGCAGCACATATGTTGGCCATTTTCCTCATTACTTACGCCAGGTCTGTGCAAAGTAAATGTTCACCCCAGTCCCTTGACTTTTTATCAGGGAAAGTGGGTGGGTTTGAGGACTCACAGCAGCTACCAAAAGTAGGTGTTTCCTATGTCAAAACCTGTTTTTTGATAGTGAAGTTGCTGTTCTTCCTCAAAGGAGCATACAAAAATTGCAGGTGACAAAATGGCTTAGCTCCTAATAAATCAATCCCAACAACCCAGATAAAATTTTTGTCCAAGATGGAGTCACAAGTTACCAATCATATTCTTTATTCCAGATAGTACCCATTAGGGTTTGGCAGCAAAGAACAGGAAACAACACATGAACCTATATATATATATTATATATATACACTATATGTATTTTATATATATATATATATATATATATATATATATATATATATATATATATATATATATATATATATATATATATATATATATATATATATATATATATATATATATATATATATCAATATTTGTAGTTCTAAGGTGACTTACCCAAATACGCTTGGTCCAGCTGCAGGATTATTGCACCTTTCCTGGCAATATCTCAGTATGACCACCACATCAAGAAGGTCCCTGAATTTCCACTGAAGTGCCTAAGGGGCCATGACTTACCATACCACCTACTGATACATAGTGGTAGTCAACAGACTCCAGTCTGTTGACTACCACTGTCAGGTTTCATAAGCATGCTTCTCTGTGGCTCCCCAGATTAGCCAATCATCTAGGTAGGCTACCAGTTGAATTCATTCTTGAGTTCATGGGCAACTATTGCTGCTTATTTTGTAAAAATTCATGGGGCAATGATTAACCCAAAAGGCATGACCTTGAAATCTGTTGTACATTTCCTTCCCTATCCAAAACCCCAGGAAGGGACAGAAGGGAACAGCGACTAGGACATAACAGTATGCATCTTTCAGATGTATAGAGATGCTCCAGGTCCCTTGCAGCATGAGCAAGTGTATTTGGACAACACTAGTCATCTGGAACTGTGGCAAACATTGTGTTCGTTCAGACCTGACAGGTCGAGAATCACCTTTTGTTCAGAGGACTCCTTCTTGGGGATGCTGAAGAGACATGCTTGGTGGCAAATAAGCTCGCCTTTCTCTATGGCCCCCTTTAAGAAGGCCTTCTGCACATATTTTTCCAAGGATGGGTCTGATTTTTGGAAAAACCCCTTTAGAGGAGGGGAGGGTGAGTGCATTTCCACCCTAGCCCATTGAAGATATTACTATGTCCTCAAGGGGAGGGCTGCCACTACATGTACAGTACTAAAGGAGATGACCCCAACCATGTAAGTCTTATTGGGCTGCACCTCTTCCTTTGCCTTTAATAGGCAGTCCAGGAATTGATTTTCCTTTTCTACAGTTTGAGCATCTTTGTCTGCTTCGAAAGGGGTGCTGCTGCTGCTTGTCTCCTCTTCTGTTGTTGGAGGGATCTTTAGGAGTCACTGGAGGTTTGTATGGCTCCGATTCATACCAAGCTTTCTTTGGCTTAGGAAGAGGAAACTTGTGATTATTGTTTCTCGGGTTCCCTTTTCCAAGAAGAGCATTGTACAGTTCTGTTGTTGGGTTTGTTCAGTGAGCTGAGCAACAACAGACTCTTCAGAAACGTTCCTATAGGAAGGGGGAGGATGTAATAGGGAGTTTACATTGGGGAGCAAAATGTTGGAGCCGACCAATGCTTCCTTCTGAGCCTTAATGTGACACTCCAGAAAGTCTCAGAGTGCTTCCCACAGGGTCAAAATAAGCATTTTGATTACAGCAGTGAACATTGTTCGGGAAGATTCTTGAAGCCCTCTAATAGTTATGTCCAGCATAGTAGTGGAAGTTACAGTATTAAGGAGGTGAAGCCTAGCATGAAAGTCAGCCATGGCTGTCCCATCTGAGATTTTTCTCATAGGGGTCTCAGATTGCTAGGTAGCATGTTCAAAGGGAGCTTTTTCTTTCAAAAGAATGGATAGTTGTTGCCCATTCCTTTGTAGAACTATCAGATACTGGGATGGCAGAGACAAATGGCTTTATATCTGCCATTAACTCTTGCTTCCCGGTTACCACAGAATTCTGAAAATCTGCCTTCACAAGACTGAGGGGGTATTGGTTCTCTAAAATTGTTGTGTTCTGTTTTCCATTAAACTGGAAAATTGTTTCTGTGACTTTCCTTTCTATATTCTTAGGAAGGAGAAACATCTTCAGCAGTTTCTGAATTCCTGTTGAAGGAGGGACCAACCACCATTCAGTATTAGGAAAAGGTGCTGTCTTGAAATTCTACATGTTCAACCCCAACCATAGTTTTCCTTTTGTTAATAAGGTATTTTCCCTATGGTAAAAGGATACATATTGAGGAGTCATGCCAAGGGTTATCAGTATCGTCAACAGTGGATATTGGTGCCCATACTACATTTTGATTTGAAGTTTTATAGTCCGAACTGACCATATTCTTGTCACCAGTCGGAGTTCTTGGGGTGGCTAAACTGTCTCTTAATACCTGTTCTGATTTCAAGAGGGATCTAGACAACTTATTCAACTTCTTTTTAGCACTTGGGATTTTTATTACCCTGTTCCCTTGACCTGAGTATTTCGATGAGAGAACCATTCTCTGCCCAGACAGACTGTGCAGCTTCTCTGTTCTCTTGTTTAAAGGCTGAGAAATTTGCACACATTACATCTAATCGGTATCCAGGACTAACCTGATTCCTCTTGGGAATCATGGATAGCATTTCTGATATACCGACACTCAGCAGCAAGGATATCTTGGACACTACTCATAATTTCCTCTTGGAATTCTGAAAGTACTACTCCCTATCACAGGCACCTGCATGAACTGAGTGCACCAAAGCAGTTGTATCACCACTACCCGGCAGGCTAGAAGTCCTGGATAAATCCCTAGACCCCCTAGAAGAAACAGACTTCAGACGGGGTTGGGTGAACCTCATCAGGATCCCCTTTGGTATCTGATTGCTGCATGGGAGAGGGAGGATTCTCAGCTGAGGTATCCCTTTCATGTAAAGCAGAAGACCGTGTCATTGGGCCTTCCGAATCCAGAGCGGCAGTTTCAGTGGTTTCCTGTCTGACATTAGTGATATTTCTGCCAAGGAGACTCTTCATCTCCATTAGAGGGGTCGACGACAGAGGTTCTACGAACCAATGCCTTTGAGTATGGCCCAAGCATGGATTCTGCTCGGAGAGGGAAGAAAACACTGCCGGAGTTCTGCCGGAAAGATGTAGTCTCCTTCCATACCCCTACTGAAACCTATAACTCATGGCAATTGCTTAAAGAGATCTCTTTCACCATTTAAGCTTGCTGCCAGGAGCATTTTGGATATTTCACACTTGTATAGTGATCAACCAAATTCTCCTTTATTCCTACAAGGCTGTGTTCATAGCAGGAGGTATGAGCCGTACCCATGGGCAAAAGTGGATTGAGCAATTTGCTGCAGCGCACATCATCTGTGAATCTTGTGTAATAGCAGCCCTATAGGGATAAAAAGAACAAGTGTTCATTAGAAACAATCTAGTGCTAACCTTTGTATAGGAAGCGCACACAACATAAAACGGGCTGACTTGGTCACAAGTATGTAGTCATAGTATATTTGGTATTGTATCATGATCAGTGGGTCATATCCATAAGTCAGTAATACTGTATTAAAATAATAATTCATAATTACTACCATAACTTTACCATAAAAGTATTTTCGCACAAATGATACTCGACTCATTTAAGACAAAACTGATTGGATACCATAAATCCTATTTCTGTACATTATTATAATTTTGTTTACCTCGTCTAACTCTTAAGCATTAGGTAAATGTTACAGGCTACATTACTATGTGGTACATAATTAAAGTATAAGTTGTTGGAGTTATTGTGCCAAATTTTATATAAACTAGGTTTATGTAAGATTTTAATTTGCCTGCCAAATTTCACTCTTACAAAAATGTAAATATGATAATCTTGTTGGAAAAAGCAAGCATCATGAGAATTTTCTGAATGTGATGTCACTAACAGCAGAGTAACATCTGTTACAAGCAGATCTGTAAAATGAATTTTTTTTCAAACTTGATAAAAGTCCCCCAATATTAAAGATAAATGGGGAACTTTCTGCATCCTAAAATCCATTTAGTTTCATCATCAAATACTACAAATAAAAAGCCAGCTTTTTTACTAAACGCCAAGGATTGGAAGAGTCAAGCACAATTGAGAACTATCATGGCTACCTATTGTAATTGAGAAATCAGGCTACCATGATTCCTGTTTCTGGCTAGCCTAAAATTATCTAGTGGTGTTAAAAAGATTTTAACTAATGAGTTTCCATAACCATAATGTCTAATATTGCATTATTGTTAAATATCACTTTGTTAGACAGGAAAAAAGAAAAACAGCACGGCACTATAGAGTAGCCTAGCGATCCTATCCTAACTTCTCACATTGTGGGAGACCCACAGCCTCCCAGCTTTAGCAAATATAAATCTACCAGTTAAAAATTTTAAAGATCTAAAACTTTTCACTAAGACTTAAACATTTGTACTTAACTTGCTTCTGAGTTTAGTTCTTCCATGGTGACTGAAGTAAGAGCTTGGGGAAAATAATCTGGGAAGGAAGCTGCAGAGGTGGTTCGCTCAGCAGAAACCAAGAAAGTAATAGGGACAATGCTGACTTACATGCTGGTGCCACATTGGTGTGTGAGGGATAAAGGAAAATCCTAGGCAGCCGTAGAGAAAAAGATAAGGCCTTTTGTCTTGAGTCCTTTATATTCTATCATTGTACCAACATGCAGTATTCTGGCTGAGACAAACTAAAAGAGAATTCTTTGAGATTGGTTGGTCTGTCTTATGGAGAACTGGGGGGACCATGAGAGTAACTCCTTTGAGGACAACTAGTGGCTACGCTATCTAAAAACCTGAAGTCACATGGTACCAAACTTCTGTCAGTTATTTGCCTGTGGTGTTTGCATGAACAGAAATCACATGCATCTTTTCTTTGATTTTTTTTAGCACACTCACACGTGTAGTGCGTGTGTGTGTGTGTGTATATATATATATATATATATATATATATATATATATATATATATATATATATATATAATAGTTTTTATTATAGCTTTCTTGGACAAACAGTCCACATTATATATCGGATATAATATATATATTATTTCTATAATATATACCATAAATATATGGGATCTCTGGACTTTCCACTGATTTTATATGTTCTAATATTTTTATACGCTTCCCTTACTTTTTGTTATATATATATATAACAATAACTTATATCACGGCATCCATTATACAACCGCCCCCTTTGTCTGCCTTACAAATCTTTATGTCCTTGTATTTTCCTAACCTATCAAGGGCCTGATCTCTCCGAAACACGAATCTGTTCGACCTAATATGGCCCCTGCAAAAAGCTGCTTCATCCCCATTTTTGTTCTTATCTTACACATTTCGAGGTTAGGTTCCTAACACTAGCACTTCATCCCTACTTAGGAGTCTCTTAGAAATGTTCTTGACTAAATCAAAGTTCCCTTTTTTTTCGAAAATGTAAGTTTGGCACAGTCTGTAAAAATGCAAATAAATGCTTATTTGAGAAAGTTTAAACACTGAATATGACCCTGCTTTTAATCATAGTTCCTCGATTATTATGTCTTCCTAACTTTACAAAAATGAAATTAAAGTTACTGTAATTTCATTCAAAAGTTAGCTTTCTCATAATACATTACCTCCATACATTCTTTTTAAAAGAGAAATAAATGGTTGACATAAAAATAGAGTTGGAAGAGAATTTCTTTCTTCTCTCTCCCCTTCCCACTGATCTATTTTTAGGTCCTTTTAGTAAATCTAGTCACAGAACAATTGTGTATGTGATAAAGTTAATATATATATATATATATATATATATATTATATAAATATCAAGTCTTTTTCTTTTAAAGACTTACTCTTTTTAAGTTAGGTTCGTTGTCAAGACGAGTTTTCTGTTTGGCACAGTCTGTTGTTCTGTTTAAACACTGAATAAATCTTTTCATGAACAAACAGTGTTTTTTCTTTTGACTAACACAACTCTTAGTTATTATGTCTGTATATTTTAGAATGTATTTGCCACACTAGCGCATTTACACTTTGCAGACGGTAGAGGTTAAAGCAGCTAAAGAAGCGGTCCACATAACAAGAGCAAATGTAGACATCCCTATTAGTAACTATACAAGATATATAAAAACAGTCATTGTAAAAATATGGCAAAATATGTGGAATGAAGAACCTGAAAATGATAAATTAAAACAGATAAAATCCAGTGTTGGAAAATGGAGTTCGTCATATCAGAGAGAGAGAGACACGCACAAGTAATTCTGATGCGTCTTCGAATAGGCCATACTCGTTTGACACATGGACGCTTAATGAACAGTCCATGTGGCCCTCCTCCCAAATACCCAGATTGCAATGTGTTGATGACAGTTAAGCATGTACTGTGTGAATGTCCAAAATATAACCTGCAGCGATTATCAAATTTTGGAAATAGACCAATAAAAGAAATTTTGTTGGAATCTTCAACATTCTCAATAGTACCCATTTTAATGTTCATGAGAAGCTGCGAGTTAATTGAAAAAACATAAAAAATCAATCAGTCAGTATAATGAATTTTAAAACGAGTAAATTTTATGATTTTACTTAATTTATTTTAAATTTTAATATAGCTTTTTAGTGAGTATATATGGAAGCATGAGTATAAATGTATTTGTTGTGTGAGTGTGTTCCAGTATGAAAGCGTATGCCTTTTTACAGCTTTTAATTTTATTTTCATTTTCGTTCATTCATCATTGGTGAGTGACCTGTTAGGTCCCAGTGCCAGGCTTCTAGCCTAGACTTGTCATTTTATCCTAATCCTTCGGGCCAGCCTTATGAGAGCTGATGGTCAGCTCAGTGGTCTGGTTAAACTATTTTAATAGTAATAATAATAAACTATCTACTGCACAGGTAAAGACGTACAGAGAAATAATAAGTTGTAAAAATGTGTGAGCACTAAATAAGAACGAGAGAAAGAGAGAGAGAGAGATAAGGGTTGTCCTTACTTAAGAGAGTGAAATTATTTATCAGTTATTATGGACACTGAGAAAATAACACACAAGAGAGAGAGAGAGAGAGAGATTGTCCTTGCTTGAAATATCAAGTTAAATTATTTATGAATTATTATGGAGACAGAGAGAGAGAGAGAGAGATACAAGTTATTCTTACGTTAGATATCAAAAGATGGAAATTCAGTATGAAACTAACTTTTAAGTGAAATTAAAGTTACTATAATTTCTTTTAAAAGTTAGCTTAATACATTACCCTTAAAGAAAGAAATAAATGGTTGATGTAAGAATATAGGAGAGTGTGAAGATTAGTATACTATTTCTCTCTCCCCCCGTTGCACTGATCTATTTTAGAAGTCTTCTTAACCTTGTTTTTAAAAAGTTCTTTATTCTGTCACTTCCTCTTTGTTCTGAAATGCTATATGTCTATGTTTTACAATGGCGCATTTACAGTTTGTAGATGGTACAGGTAAAATTAGATCAATTTAAAATTATGTACTGTACAGGTAAAGACATACAAAAAAGACGTCAATTCTCATACAGCATTGATGAATGTGTTTAAATTAGGACTGAGGGATCGGCTAAGTTTTTTATTAATTGGACAATGAAGTTTACTTTCAATATAGTAACATATAAAAAGACATCATTGGCCTAGGCCTATTACAAATTGTCCGTATCACATGGAAATATTGTTTTAGATTTTTATTGTATGATTTGGACTTATAACAGCCTACAAATAGCATTGATGGGTCTATCAGTGAAATGAATATCAGTAAGTAATTTATTCATAATCTGATCAGAGCATTTGAGATGCTTCCCAGATGAAATGCAACGGCAAACTGTCAAAATTGGCGATAACCTGTCCACACATGCAATTACCTGTTAGTTTGTCAGAAGATATTTAGGTAATACCATCAGTTCATCCGTTCTGGTGGGTGGACTGTCTCCGCCCACAAACTGTTGTGTACACGTAAGTTTTAGTGGGAGTTTTGATGAATTGACAGAAAAAATGACGGTAAACTTGGGGGTGTTAGGGAGGATAAAGCAGGGGAGAGAGATAGTTTATTGAATGTCATTCAGAGTTTTTCTGGGCAGTGCTGGGTTGGTCAGCTAGTATGTATATATATTTATACATAAATTATATATATATATATATATATATATATATATATATATATATATATATATATATATATATATATATATATATATATATATATATATATATATATATATATATACATTATATATATATATATTTATATACATTATATTTATATATATATCTATATATATTATATATTATATATATACACACACACATTTATGCACACAAACACACACGTGTGAATGTGTATGCTAAAAAAATCAAAGATGCATGTGATTTCTGTATAAGCAAACACCACAAGCAAATAACCAGTAGAAGTTTGGTACCATGTGACTTCAGGTTTTTAGATAGCGTAGCAACTAGTTGTCCTCAAAGGAGTTACTCTCATGGTCCCCCCAGTTCTCCATAAGACAGACCAACCAATCTCAAAGAATTCTCTTCTAGTTTGTCTCAACCAGAATACTGCATGTTGGTACAATGATAGAATATAAAGGGCACAAGACAAAAGGCCTCATCTCTTTATATACATATGTATGCATGCATATGTGTATATATATATATATATATATATATATATATATATATATATATATATATATATATATATATGTATGTATGTATGTATGTATATATATATATATATATATATATATATATATATATATATATATATATATATATATATATATATATATATATATATATATATATATATATATATATATATTACATATATATTAAGCTAAAAGTGTAGTTACATCCCCTTGAATAAGGGGGTTTACTGTATTATGTATATATGTATAATTATATTTATATGTTTATATATATTTGTCACAATAAAAGAAACCAATAATGTCAGAAAACTAGCAGATGCTCTGAAAAGAAACTCGGTCCTCAACATCATCCACAGAGCACAGTCAGCAGAAGACTACCGTTTCTTGATGTCATGGTAAAATAACAAGAAGGGCAGTTTAAAACGACCATGTGTACAAAAGCAACGAACGCTGGCCGTTGCTTGAACGCACGAGGAGAATGCCCGGACGCATTTAAAAAGTCTGTCGTGAGTGCATATGTCAATAGAGCCTTTGTACAAAGCACATCGTGGAGAGACATACACAACGAACTTGACTGAATTCTCCAGTTGCTGACAAACAATGGCTGTGCAGATCAAATTATTGAAACTGCAATAAAAAAGAAAATGGACAAATTTTACCAATCCAACACGACGATGAAAAGGGAGGAGAGCCTGATTATTTACATCGTCTACATTATAGGTCTGCATACAAGGAGGATTGCTGCACACTACGTGGGATAGTAAACAGAGGCTTAACCCCAAAAGCCCCTTACCACAAAATAAGGCTCAGAATTTACAGTACGCCTAACCTTGTAGCAGCCCTAATAATGAAGAACAGCACCGCACCGGGGGGACCGAAGGAGATGTGCATGAACGTAGTTTACAAATTCATTTGTCCAGAGGAGATGTGTAAATCTCACAGCCAAAACTACATTGGGCACACTACAAATGACCCTTTGGAGGCATCTACTGGCTCATAGAAATCAAGGGGCCACTCATCAACATTATATAGGTATTCATGACAGGAAGCCATCTCTACAAGAGCTGATAGAAAGCACCCAGGTCGTGCACAAAGAGGATAACTATGGTCACCTCTTAATATCCAAAGCGGTAAGCATTACTATCCAGAAACCTACCCTGAATATCCAACAAGAGTTGGACCACATACTCCCCTCCAGCAGGAGAAGAAATGCATGAGCCAACAGGGACCAGACAGCATGCCCCAAACCACCAGGTACATCGTGCCCCTTGGAGGACACGAGAGCACCCAGCGAAGGCCGAGTAACATGCTCAAGCTGCTGTGGCCCCACCCAACACAAACCTCCAGCCATTAATCAGCATAGACCATTTGGACACACACATACACTCAAACTTAATATTATACACATTTATTTATAAACAGACATTTGTTTATGTGTACCTTTACATATGCTATAAAATAATATTTATTCTTGTACCTTTTTTTTTATGTATTTGCAAGCTAACATGTAAGGTTATGCTAAATTTTAAACACATATTTAAGGAAACATAGCACATGGTGTTATATTTTGAATATTTATTTAACCACGTTTAAACTTTCACTTTTGTGATCACACTTGTTCTTTATACCCAAAACAACGCCCTGAAATGGTTAAGCTGTTAATCCCTTGACCGACCAGTAACCAGACCTCAAGGTCATGCTCCCCACACGATGATATAAAAGTCGAAAGGCCACGTTGTAAGTCAGTAGTTGCTTGATAATGCCATTAAGGTGTAACAGCTGTCCCGACGAAAATCAGTAAATGGAAGAAGGAAGTCTGTGTATTTTTCACCAGAAATTGACGAACAAGAATCAGAAAAAACACTGTCATGTGAAGATACCTGCAAGAAACTTATTGATGCCACTAAAGCAATTGCTTTTAACAAAATTTGTATAAGAGAAAAAGTATGCCCTAAAACTATTAGTATATATATATATATATATATATATATATATATATATATATATATATATATATATATATATATATATATATATATATATATATATATATATATACATACATACTCTATATATATATGTCACACACACATGCATATACATATACAGTTGATCCCCGGTATTCGCAGGAGATAGGGACCACAACCCCCTACAAATAGCTAAAATCCGCAGATACTTGACACCCCTCTAAAAATGTCTATAACTCTCTATTTTAATCTTTCAAACACCAAAGACCCTCTCAAAAAATGCTTATAACAGTTCAAACACCAAATATACCTTAAACTATCATCCTAAAACATTATATGTCATTTTAGTATAATTTTACTATTACTTTAATTTAGTTTTAATATAATTTCAATCATGTTAATATTGTTTCAATACCTATCATTTCTGAGCATCGTATATATAATGGGTGAAAAAAAAAACAGTTTAGGAGCTCAGCTACCAACAGGGTTTGCTATAAGGAGGTCCCTTATGTACTGTAAAGGGGGTCCCTCCTGAACCTATGGAGGGGAGAGAACCAGTTTTTTACTAGCCAAAGCTAAAAACATGTTTCTTTCCACATAAGTTTCTCTCTCTCTCTTATTATTATTTAATCTTATTACTATTATTATAGGTACAGTATTATTATTATTATTATTATTATTATTATTATTATTATTATTATTATTATATTATTAATCTTACTAATATTTGAAAATTAGTACTTATTATTACCTGTATTATTACAGGTACAGTATTATTATTATTATTTAATTGTATTAATCTTAATATTAATATTTGAAAGTTAAATAATTTTTTTATCATAAAAAATGTATGTAGACATGAAAATAACATGAAATGCACTAATTAATGAATATTTCTCAATGAAGTCCACAGATCCCAGAATTTTTAGCAAATAATTTGGGGATAAGTTCAACAGAAAAATCCATGAATTGTGAGACCGCAAATAGCGGGGGTTGACTGTATATGTATAATGTATTATATATATATATATTTATAAGGCAAGACAGTTATATGTATTGAAGAAATGCAAAGCAAAATCCATAAGAGGAAGAAGTCATATTACAGCATTCATTATATATTAAATACCAGTACAACACAGGTTAGCACAGTAAACCCCCCTAATTTGCAGGGGATGCATAACCCCCCCCCGCGAATAGCTAAAACCAGCGAATACTTAGAACCCTTCTAAAAACACTTAGAACTGCCTATTTTGATAGTTGGAACACCCAAAACAAACTAAAAATGCTTATACAGGTATTATCCTATTTATGATGGGGTTAGGTTCCAAAAAAAACCATTGTTGGAAAAAACGTAAGAAATACCAAAACATATCTCGAACATAGCCTAACCTACACTAGGGTATTCGGTACCATGCACTGTACACATATATGGTGGCTAAGCCTACACTATAAAATATACCTTTTACATACACGGTATAGTAATTATTAATATCAGCTAATTCTGTAGGTTCATGCAAAGTGACTTATGATAATTCAGTACAAAGAGAAATTGAATAACAAACAAGAATTAGCTTAGCCTACACAATGGTATATTGTATATATACATGGCAGCATAGCCTACATTATACTGTGGATGCCCAGGCTAACTGTGTTGGACTTTTGAACTTGAACTTACAAATGAAATCTTGAAGTGGAACTCATATGAATGTAGAGGACCACACACAGTACAGGTATATACATGTACAGGCAGTCCCCATATATAATGTGTGTGGGGGAGAGAAAGAAAGAGAGAAAATAAAGAGGTCAAGTAGGAGAGAAATAAGGGAAAGAATGGATTAAAAAATAGAAGGAAATAAATGAGAAAAATCTTAGGCAGGAGATTAATTGAGTAACATAGAGTAAAGTAATTCATTAACAGTTAAGTATTTTAACAGGAATAAAAGGTGATTCTGACAAAATAACTATAACATATGAGGACCTGGACTTAGGACCAGACCTTCACCGAAATTACCTTCACCACTCTATACACAACAGTACAAGTGTCAGTTTCTACATAACACCCATAGGGGGTTAGCGCCGTCAATGCACGTCATGTGGTGCACTATAGGCATTACATAAAGTTCTTTGCAGCATCCCTTTGGCCCCTAGCTGCAACCCCATTCTTCCTTTTACTGTACCTCTATTCATATCCTCTTTTTTCCATCTTAACTTTCCATCCTCCTAACAATTGTTTCATAGTGCAGCTGTGAGGTTTTCCTCTTGTTACACCTTCAAACCTTTCTACTTCAATTTCCACATCAGTGCTGAACAACCGCATAGGTCCCAGTGCGTGGCCTTTGATCTAAATTCTATTCTACATAAATAGGTGGTGAAAGTGAGAGGATTAAAAGCAGGGACAATAATGGATACATGATGGGCAAATGGGTGCTTATAATTGCCCCTCAATCATCTTGCCAGCTTTTACAGCCAAAGGGAAATTTAAACAGATGGTAAATGGTATATTCAGCAGTGTAAATTCGTTGGTAATCATCCTAAAAGTGAAAATTATAGTATGATTATGAAGTTACAAATATTGTTTATAAAATGCAAGATAGAAAATTATTTCTTCCATAGAAGGAAAAACTACATTTTTCTTTGCTAAAACTTTGGATTGTAGATCCTTCATACAGTCATAGTAAAGAATCTAAAGGTGAAGGTTAACAGCCTTTAGTGAGTTAATATTCACAAAACTATTCTTGTAAACAAACCTTGGTCAGAAGTTATGAGATCTTAATTTTTTTCTTGAAATGTTTAAACTGCATTTATTAATAGATATATTGTGTGTGTATATATATATATATATATATATATATATATATATATATATATATATATATATATATATATACATACATATATATATATATATTATATTTATATATTTATATACATATATATATATATATATATATATATATATATATATATATATATATATATATATATATATATATATATATATATATATATATATATATATATATATATATATATATATATATATATATATTATATATATATATATATTATATTTATATATATATATACATATATATATATATATATATATATATATATATATATATATATATATATATATATATATATATATATATATATATTAACTTTATATACACAATTGTTCTGTGTATTATATATAAATATATTATATATATTACATACATATATATATTATATTTATATATATATAACATACATTATCAATATATATATATATATACTATATATATATATATATATATATATATATATTACATACATATATATATATATTTAGTATATATATATATATACATATATATATATATATATATATATATATATATATATATATATATATATATATATATATATATATATATATATATACATATATACTAAAAAGTGAAGTAAGGGTTTCACTGCCAAAAATGTCACAGCCTCTCAAAGTTGAACATAGTTTTTCAAAACTTAAAAAATACTTAAAGAAATTGAATTTCATGGGGATCAAAGCAAAAAATACTTAAAGAAATTGAATTTCATGGGGATCAAAGCAAAATCAAGACCAAGAGAAAGAACTTCCTTTTCATCTGTTGTTAAATTTCTGTTAGAAAATTAAAAATAACTTTACTATTATATATTTTCTTATTAACGTCAACACCGAGATAGTAGTAAAGTTATTTTTAATTTTTCTAACAGAAATTTAACAACAGATGAAAAGGAAGTTCTTTCTCTTGGTCTTGATTTTGCTTTGATCTTCATGAAATTCAATTTCTTTAAGTATTTTTTAAGTTTTGAAAAACTATGTTCAACTTTGAGAGGCTGTGAAATTTTTTGGCAGTGAAACCCTTACTTCACTTTTTAGCAAATTTCCGTAATTGCAAACGATACCTTCAAAATATACATATATATATATATATATATATATATATATAATATATATATATATATATATATATATATATATATATATATATATATATATATATATATATATATATATATATATATATATATATATATATATATATATATATATTATATATATATATATATATATAAAACCATGAAAGTAAGAGCAAAATCATAACTAGAAATACTGGGGCAGGCTACCTAAGAAGAAGAAGGAGAAGGATAAAGCAGTGCAATGCCATAATCTGTACGTAATACATTCAATCAAATTTTAATGTAGAGCATTACATGGAGAAAAAATTATAAAATCAACAAAAATAATATGGCTATATGATGGCCAAAACTTAGGCCTAGGTAGTAGCATACAGTGGTCTCCCCTTCTATATCCCTTGGCATTCATGTCACTTGTGTTGCAGAGCCAATGATGGATGGCCAAAAGGGTGCATTCATTGTCTTTTGTGTCACTTATGCCAGTACATCCTATTTCTTTGTATTGCCCTATCTCCATGTAAGAAGTGAACAAAATTGTTAGGATAATGAAGTGGTGAAGGTGAGAGCTCCTAAAGGTCATAACCTGCAACCTGGTCTTAAGTCCAGATAAAGTTGTTTCATAATGGTTTTGTGAGCTAGGCCTCCCTGCTGCCTTCACAATTTTGCTTCCTTTCCATATCTGCATCCTTTTGTATCTATATCTTTAAGAATAAATTATATTTTCTTGTCATCTTGTATCTTATGTAATTTTATTTTTGTCAGTTTTTTTTTTTTTTTTTGTCTTTTGTTTATGTCATTTTCATAAGTTAAATCATTTCATTTTTTTCCTCACCATATGGCTGTTTCCGTGTAATGGAGTTGGCTCCAGAGGAGCAAAACCTTTTGATTCTCAGCCAGTCTTTGGGGATGATGTCAGTAGCACCATGACTTTTTCTTTTCTTGACCCCAGCTGTCTTAACCTATTCACATTTGGGTCAACTAGTGGCAGGCCAGACATGAAATACACATATATAACTTTATACATATTGTATATATATATACATATATATATATATATATATATATATATATATATATATATATATATATATATATATATATATATATATATATATATATATATATATATATTGTGCACATAGTTCATTACATAATACAAACTCAGTATTTTTTTTGTTATGTAATTGTTTGGAGTGTGAAATATATGGTACGTATGATCATAGGATTTCATAAATTTGTTTTGTCCTATTAGGTCTATGTATTGACTACATATTTTGATTTTGGCAAATTTGGATTTTTTTGTTACTCCTAAGTAGTGAATTTGCTTTAGAGAGAGAATTTAGGTTTGTAAGAGGCCAAATCTTAAATTGATGGGTACAATTGTAGGTCAGCTTCTGCTTTTGTTGTTGTTGTTTTGGATATACTGTAAGTTGCAAATGAATATAGGGTTTCCTTTGCAGTGGTTTAGAAGGCTTCTGTGTCTTGTCTTTTCCAGAAAGGTGGCAGTGCTTTATCCACTATGTATTTAACATGTTCCATAGATATACAGTGTTTCATTGCCTTATATGTATTGCTAACTGTCTTTTCTTTACAAACGCTAACCAGGATCCATAAGTTTTGTGTGGAGCTTTTGTGCAGGTAGTTACTAACTGTATCTAACTTTTCTTGCACGCTTCATATAACAGCAAACTTTCGTGGAAAACGTGAGTACTGTTTGTGAAATTAGCTAGTTAGATATGGGATTACAAAATATTTATCTTTAGCAATAATGAATATTGTAGCACTAATCGTGTATCATTTGATGTGTCATGGAATACTAATGTTTTTTGTAGAAGTTTTGCTGCATTATTACAACTCTCTTGTTAAAACTTTGCGAGTGGTTTGATTTTTTCTAAGATGTTTTTTATTTCAGATATATGAAACATTGCTTTGATTCTGTAGATAACTGAATATAAATTTCTGCTGAGGTTCATCATTTGCTTATGTTCAGATAGTGCTTGTCTCCATTTTTATTTAATTTTTTTTATAATGAGTAAAGCTCATGTATTATCTTTCTTTAGTGTTCATCTTTGTACAATACATTTGTTTCCTGACCAATGACAGTGAATAAAGTCCTCAGTTGTGAATTTTCAGACAAGTAGTTTGAGTTCTGTATTCTTTTAATATATGAATCATCAGATATTGTAATTTCATTCCTCTTGAATTTCATAAAAACCCTTACTGTATACATACATTTATATTTCGTTAATAAAAAAGATTAAAAACTATACCCATGCTACAGGTTCCTTGTGAGCTTTATGGTGGATGCTAGGGGTGGAGCCATGCGTGGCTGCCGTCACTCTGGTGTTCGTGTCATCATCCCCCCCAGGAAAGCTGCAATGCCAATGAGAATTACTTGCCGTTACTTGAAGAAAGATAAGCTTGTTCATGCTCCACCACTCATGGAAGGGGAAGCTTTAGCTTCGAGGATTTTGGAAATGGGACCAGCTGGTGCCAAATTTTTAGGGTAATGTATTAATCTTTTCCATTGCTTCTCAATAATAGAAACATAATGTACTGAAAACACAGGGAAATGTAATTACCAAAATTAAGTTGAACATGATAGCATAAATGAAAATGATTAACCCTTAAACGCCGAGCCTCTATTTACAAAAACGTCTCCCGTATGCCGGCAGCGTTCGGGAGTTAGCGCCGAAGCGGAAAAAAAGTTTTTTTCAAAAAATCACAGCACACTTAGTTTTTAAGATTGAGTTAATTTTTGGCTCTTTTTTTTTGTCATTGCCTGAAGTTTAGTATGCAACCATCAGAAATGAAAAAAAAATCATTATCATATATAAATATTGAAATATATGACATCACAAAAAAAAAATTTTCATATATAATTTTATACAAATCGCGCTGTGAGCAAAACGGTTAAAGCTAACGGGTTATTTTTTTTTTGTATTGTACACTAAATTGCGATGATTTTGGTATATAACAAATTGTAAAACGATCAAAGCAACACAGAGAAAATATTATCACAAAATGATGCATGAATTCGTAAAAAAGCTGGACGTAAAAAAATGTTTTTTCAAAAATTCACCAAAAATCGAAATATTGTGCTAGAGACTTCCGTTTGTTGAAAAATGAAGCTAATTGATTGAATATTACTAGACTGTTAGTGTTTTAGCTTACAATTGCAGTTTTCGACCATTTCAGTCGAGTTAAAGTTGACCGAAAGTCAAATTTTTCTATTTATCGTGATTTATATGAAAATATTTCAAAACTGATAAAAGCTACAACCATGAGTTATTTTCTGTTGTATTGTACATGAAATTGCACACATTTTCATATATAAAAGTTTATGTAACGACCAATATAAAACGGTGCAAACATTACAACAACGTGACGAAAGAATTTCTGAGATGTTTGGCCGAGTTACCGCACGGACGTAAGGAAAATGTTTTTTTTCAAAAATTCACCATAAATCGAAATATTGTGCTAGAGACTTCCAATTTATTGCAAAATGAAGGTAAATGATCGAATATTACTAGAATGTAAGAGTTTTAGCTTACAATTGCATTTTTCGACCATTTCGGTCGCGTTAAAGTTGACCGAAGGTTGAAATTTTGGCAGTTATCGTGATTTATGTAAAAATATTTCAAAACTGATAAAAGCTACAACCATGAGCTATTTTCTGTTATATTCTACATGAAATTGTGCACATTTTCATATATAAAAGTTTATGTAACGACTAATGTAAAATGATGCAAACATTACGACAACATGATGAAAGAATTTCTGAGATGTTCGGCCGAGTTACCGCGCGCGCAGATGTAAGGAAAAAGTTTTTTTTTTTTTGTCAGAAATTTACCATAAATCTAAATATTGTGCTAGAGACTTCCAGTTTGTTGCAAAATGAGGGTACATGATTGAATATTACTAGAATGTAAGAGTTTTAGCTTATAATTGTGTTTTTTGACCATTTCGGTCGAGTCAAAGTTGACCGAAGGTTGAAATTTTGGCAGTTATCGTGATTTATATGAAAATATTTCAAAACTGATGAAAGCTACAACCATGAGTTATTTTCTGTTGTATTCTACATGAAATTGCGCACATTTCCACATATAAAACTTTATGTAACGACTAATATAAAACGGTGCAAACATTACGACAACGTGACGAAAGAATTTGTGGAGCGGACGTAAGGAAAAAGTTTTTTTCAAAAATTCACCATAAATCGAAATATTGTGCTAGAGACTTCCAATTTGTTGCAAAATGAAGGTAAATGATTGAATATTACTAGAATGTAAGAGTTTTAGCTTACAATTGCGTTTTTTAACCATTTCGGTCGAGTCAAAGTTGACCGAAGGTTGAAATTTTGGCAGTTAACGTGATTTATATGAAAATATTTCCAAACTGATAAAAGCTACAACCATGGATTGTATGTTGCTGTATTTTACATAAAATTGCGCACATTTTCATATATAAAACTTTATGTAACGGCTAATATAAAACAGTGCAAAACTTATGACAAAATGACGAAAGAATTTCTGAAATTTCGGCCGAGTTACCGTACAGGCGTAAGGAAAAAGTTTTTTTCAAAAATTCACCATAAATCGAAATATTGTGCTAGAGACTTCCAATTTGTTGCAAAATGAAGGTAAATGATTGAATATTACTAGAATGTAAGAGTTTTAGCTTACAATTGTGTTTTTTGACCATTTCGGTCAAGTCAAAGTTGACCGAAGGTTGAAATTTTTTGTAGTCGACGTACGGTACGTCCACTTGGCACCCAACAGACAATTTTAGTCGACGTATGATACATCCAGTCGGCGTTTAAGGGTTAACATGTTTTGTACAGTATTTTATTCATTTAAAATGTTGTTGATTGGTTTACAGTTGTCCCCGTTACAACATCATTCTTTTATGAAAAGAGAATTGGATCTGCTTGGCAGTTATGATGTAGCATTCACATTCATATTTTCCTGATTTTGTTTTATTCATTTTAACATTTGCCCCAGAATGATAGCAAATTTGTGCAAAATCTTTAATATTGTTGTGAAATCTGAGTTTAATTTTTCCTACAATAATTCCAGCCCAGTGATCATTGAGGTTCCACATTTTGCTTCACTACGTGGTAAGGAACGTGAAATTGTGATTCTGCGGTCAGACAATGGAGAGACTTGGAGAGAGCACACCCTAGAAGCTACAGAAGAAGCAGTGCAGGAAGTTCTAAATGAAAGCTTTGATGGAGAAGGTAAGAATCTTAATTCATTTCCATTTGTCACCTTCTGATTTTCAAAATGACAAAGTTTTTGTTTAAAGGGGGGCCATCCATTGGGAAGACCAGCATAAATCAGAAAAGGTAGAAAATTCTGGAATATTTTTGATGGCTAGATATGACATTTGACATAGTGATTACAAAGTTCCATTAAGATTCATTGTGGTTAAGGGGTATTTCTCTTCAACATCCACACAACTGGAGCATAATACACCATTTTTGGTCAGTATAGTATGCTATTTGTTACAATAAATTACAAAAGATTTTACTAAAAAGTACCATCAAAACTGAAAAATGCCACATTTTTCCCAATGATATTCTGCTTGGACCAAGTATAACATTGTAACACATCAGCCCACTGTAAGGCTTCCATAACTTTTGAAGCCTGTTTTGCACATAATCATTAGCAGAACTTCAGGCTGCTGCTATTAAATCAGTTTTCAACCAATATCATGTTGATTTTATACACGTAGGTTGAGAAATGTATGATTGAGGAAACTGGTTTTTTTTTGTCTGAAAAGGCAAAGGTTTGAGATTTTTTGGTGATGCAGTCAAATATAATTTAAAAATTTCTATTGAGGAAACTGATGATTTCCACAAAGATTTATTCGTTTGTTTGAGTGTCTATGGAAGAGCCTTGTAGCATATGTCATTTATAGTGCATTTAGGATAAGGTTAGGTGTTCAGTAGTATTTGTATGAAAGTATCTGAGTGTCATTCTTTGAGTTAAAGTAGGTATGTACAGTATGATACTGGTTATCCCTAGTATTAAGATTTTTTAGTCTTAGTAGTTATAAAATTATTCCTCCTAAACTGAATGAACCCTTAAGAAACAGCATCATAGAAGTAATAAACACTACACATTATCCAAGGGATTAAAATCTTATGGGCGATAAGGTCCTTTTGTAAACCACATTATATTTGATTTTGTGCATTTTGCTAACAAAGTCATGCTTTAGAACTCACTAATTGTGAATTTTATTGCTTGATAGTACTTGATAAGAGAATTTTTTTATAGAATGCTCAGTTTATGTGACTGATGTATCAACATTCACATGTACATATATATATATTATATATATATATATAATATATATATATATATATATATATATATATATATATATATATATATATATATATATATATATATATATATATATATATATATATATATATATATATATATATATATATATATATATATAAATAAAGATAAAATCCACAAAGGAAATGGAAACACTGGAGTGCTGCAAGGCCTTTCGACGCTAGTCCTTTACTTAGCAGACTGAAGAAATATAAAAGTATGCTTACAAAGAAAGCTCATATAAATGACAGATGGGGATTATAAAGGAAACATATGTACCTGGAATCCAACACAATTGAAGAATTAGTAGAACTGCCAAAACAGGATTAAATATTTAAGAGGTTTTTACAAAGGATTAGGATCAACCGTTCAGGAGCAGGGACAGGACAATTAAAAGATTATACAGGTTCGTGACTGACCACCTAAAAATTTTTTTAGTACAGCACAATAATTCTCTTTTTTTGTAAATAATAATAACTTTGCAAGATGAACATTTTTACAAATAAAAAATTATATTAAACATACGGATATATAGAAAATATATATCAAGTAGCTACCTTGTAATTAAGTCAGTGATTTTATCTTTTAGGTCATTCTTGAACATTTTTCTAATACAGGGGTCCAAATAATACATGCCAGGGTTAAGATTAAAATTACAACTGGAAGTAAGCTGGACAATAGCGGACTCCAATAGATTTCTTGAAGAGAAATCTTTCGATCTGGCAATCACTGAACTTTCAGTCCAATTTATCCTGTGAGTTTTCACTTAAATGAATGAATATAGCATTGGATGCTTGTCCAGTTTTGACTGAATACTTATGTTGCTTAATACGTACATCTAAATCTTTGCTAGATTGGCCAATATAAAAAGAGGGGCAATCCAAACATGGAATTTTATATATTATGTTGTTGTTTTCTTTAGGGCTATTTTTTATTAACATTCTTTTGATTGTGTTATTTTAAGAAAAAACGAGGTTTACATTAAAAGGTTTTAACAATGATTTTATGTTTTCAAAACCACTAAAATAAAGCAAGCTAAGATTGCTCTTAAGGGTTTCTTTCTTCATGTTACTTTCACTATAAAACTTTTTGTGGGCTTTGTTATAACAAATATCTAGTATATGTGAAGGATAACATAAATCTGTCCCTATTTTTCTTATGTGTTCAATTTCTTTATCCAAATACTGGGGACTGACAATGCGCAAGGTTCGTAAAAACATAGAGGAAAAAATTTATATTTTGATGTTGAGGTGATGGCCTGAATAAAAATGGACATAAGTTAAGTTGTTGGTTGGTTTCCTATAAATACTGAATTTACATTGAAATGGTTCTCTATGTATTAAAACATCTAAGAAAGGGAGGCAATTGTCTTTTTCTAATTCTAACGTAAACTTAATGGATGGTACCTGGTTGTTCAAATTACAGAGTAAATCATTTACATCAATACCAGCAGGCAAAACAGCTAAAATATCGTCAACATACCTATACCACTTTAAAGGAGTATAAATGATATTAGGTATATATCATTTTTCAAAGAATTCCATGTACAAGTTTGAGAGGAGTGGGGATAAATGGTTGCCCATTGCTATACCAAATATTTGTTGGTAAAATGCACCATTGAATATAAACTTACAATCACAAATGCACAACCTAGTGAGAGAAATTATATGACTTACAGGTAGAGGTAATTCGTGATGAATTAATTCATTACTATGGTACTCTAAAATGGAATCTATAGGGACTTTAGTAAAAAGGGAACAAACATCAAAACTAATGAATCTATCAGGGGGGCAAAAAGTGATTTTGTTTAATTTATCAAGTAAATCTAGACTATTATATACGTGAGAATCTGAGATAGTTCCAAGTAACGGAGACAAGAGTTTGGTAATATATTTCGAAAGTTTATATGATATTGAGCCAACAGTACTGATAATAGGCCGCATAGGATTGTTTTCTTTGTATGTTTTAACTAATCCATACAAGTAAGGTAACAAGGGAAATTTTACCAACAACTGACCTATTAGTTCTTTTTTATCTTTAAGGATGTTTTTCACTGTGCTGTTGAAACTTTTTATGACTTGATCAAGGGGATTTTTTGTTAGTTTTTTGTATGTCGTATCATCATCCAGTAGGGCTTGCATACATGATATGTAGTCAACTTTATTTAAAATTACAATACTATTCGATTTATCAGCTTTTGTGATGTGGATTGTATTGTCTTTTTTAAGGTCGGTCAAGCTTTTCTTATAGCGAGCAGGGAAATTGCTTTCATGCCTAACATTCGCAGCTCCATAGATGATACCTTTAACTATTTATATATTCATCACGTTCCATATTTTCGTGATTCAGTTATACATATATATATATATATATATATATATATATATATATATATATATATATATATATATATATATATATATATATATATATATATTATATATATATATATATATATATATATATATATATATATATATATATATATATATATATATATATATATATATATATATATATGCATGCATACCACACCTACAAATATTAAAGATCTGTGAATACCAAAACCCCTCTAAAAAGCTTGTAACTGCCAATTTTAATAGTTCAGACACCAAACGTATACCTTAAGCTATCACCGTACACCAAATATATCATAAACTATTATCTAAAACACTTCAGTATCATTTCAAAGGCATCTTACAACACAAACCTTAAAAATATATGGCTTACAGCTGTGTGAAAACTATTCAAGTTACTCCTATACATTTCAGTACATCCATTTTCTCTCATACAGTATTGAAGCAGTCCCAATTTCTTTGTACAGTATGTAGGGGAAACATAGGGAATGCACAAGTGGAGTTAAGTACTGTACCTAAATATTTGATATGCATTAAAAAAACTACACTTTATCAATATTTTGCTGTGTTTACATTAATATTAACATTTGAAAGTTATTAAATAATTTTTTATCATAAAAAATCTATTTAGTCATGAAAATAACAGGAAAATACAGTAGTTACTGATTATTTCTTGATGAAACAATTCGTGAATTACCGAATTTTTCACGAATAATTCGCAGATAAGTTCCACAGAAAAATCTGTGAATAAGTGAAGCCTCAAATAGGTGGGGGTCGACTGTATATAATTATATATATATATATATATATATATATATATATATATATATATATATATATATATATATATATATATATATATATATATATGTATATATATATATATATATATATATATATATATATATATATATATATATATATATATATGTATATACATACATATACATACTCATTTACTCTGGTTGGCTGCAGTACTGAGGGTCATGCTTAAATAAGACACAGTGGGTAAAATTTAACAATGATCTGTATTATCTAAAACTTATACAAGGGCCCAAGTACCTAAGGAAACTAATAATTACAGTAACTTAGTGGTAACCAGCCACAGCGATGGAATAGTGCGAGGTAGGCAACAACACGTCATTGCCCTTCATGTGCCAGAGTCAGAATCCTCCCAAAGGCAGCTTAGGCCTGGATACACTGGCCTTTCTCTCACCCCCACATTTTTCCCTTCATGTAGGACATTGGTCGATTTCTCCTACCAGGGATATCTGAGCAATCGTAGGTCAGGCATACCCACGCCAAAAGTTTACGGCTTTTGTGGGCGGTATTTTGAGGGTGTTTCCTTATGCCCTGACCACTGGAACAGCACAGTGTGTCCTTGCTCTACTTCACCAAGGCAGCTCACACAATCTGAGACCTCGGGACATTATGACAAGCTTTATGGAATGGCTCCTCACTCCCTCCCTAAGTTTTTTGCATCCCTGCAAAGCTTGTCTCTGCACTATTCCATTGTGAGCCTCATGCTGTATTGTTACTGGTTTAAACCAGGTAAAATTAACTATTTTTAATAAGGCCAGCTAACATGTGTAATAGCCTAAAGTTACCAGTGAATTGAACACGTCTTACAACACAAAATAAAAAAGTAAATAAATTCAAAATAACCAACATTCACTCTTCCTTGGAAACAGATCAGTACCAAAAAAACACACTTTAATTAATAAGTCCTGCTGTATACTCACAACAAGAATGGTGAACACAATCAAAAAAGAAAATAATACACACTTTAACCCTGTCCTTGGCAATCATGACAACATGGCATCAATTTTTAATCACATTGCATCCTGCAAATATGCTAAATTTTTCACAAGATTTAAAAAAAAAAACAATAGTTTAGAAATTTAGACACAGCAACATGATATAATAACAGGAATTTTTTCAACAAAAAACAAAAAGAGTAATCAGTTTACTTTTAAGACAACTGCATAAAAAAATATAAAACAGGTTTTGATGTAGGAAAAACCTATTTTTGGTAGTCACTGTTTTGACATGGGAGTGCTGGCACACTATGGGGGTGACTTCTTGAGGACGAGACAGTGACTACACTATCAAAAAATAAAATAGAAAATCATGCACAAAAATTTCATCACCTGTGAGAACGTAAAAAAAATTTTTTTAAAGGCACTAGTGAACATCATAAATCATAAAGAAAAGGTGGCATCCTGACTGGTATGTAATTTAACACAATAAGGGACAACAACAAAAAATAAAAGCATGGAACTCAGCAGTAGATGATAATTCATATTCATGACCAGTGGCCCTACTTTGAAGAAATCATTTTGGAAAGTTAAGTTAGCATTTGACGAAAAAATCAAAGAATCCAAATTTTTCCTGATATTTCACATACGGACTCTTACAGCTCTTGACTATATTCCCAAAAAATTTTATTAAAAAATTTGCAATAGTTTTGGAGTTATAAGCCAAAACTGTAACCCTACTATCTCTGAGAAAATTACATTTTTTGTATAATGTAATGATAACTTCAGTGTATCGGTGGTAATTTCAATTTAGCTATCAAAGAAGAATATCTAAATGTGGTATATGGCAACTATATCCTACGCAAGTGCGTAGAGGCTCTGTTGGGTGAAGGAGTATATCCACTTGGGCAATCGGTGGCAGCTCAGCTCTCGATGAAGCAAGACGTCGCGCTACCCAACCTCACTCGTGTTTTGACACACTTTTCATTCAGCGCACTTATATTACTTTGCAAGCCAATTTTTTGTATTTCTCTTGGCTTTGCAATACTTCTTTGTTTAGAAGAAACCATGCCAAGACCAAGAAAATTTAAACAACATCTACGTTCCATAAGAGAAAAGAAGAAACGACGTCATGAAGAGGGAGGCATCCAAGAGAGAGGAAAGAGGGGACTAGGAGCCTAAATATATAAAATATAATTCAGTATACAGAAAATAATAATCACAGATAACACCAATATGATACATCAAATTTGTCATAAAAACCTCAAAGTGTGAGACAACAAGCAAATAAATGGACAGACAAGCAACAAATGTCATCATAAAACTTTGGAGGCCGAGATCTCAAAACTAAAGTTATCGACCTTCAAATGGAAACTCAGATGTAACAAATTCACCTATCTCAATGAAACAAAAAGCAAATGAAAGCTAAATAAATTGTCTACAAAATCTATAGAGAGTTTTTTTTTTATTTCGTCCCAAAAATACTTTTGGGATTTATTTTTCCACAAAATCGATCCAAGATTTTTCAAAAATCGAAAAATATTTGTAAAAAAAAAAATTTAAAAAAATGCTCTATTACTTTATTCTAATCTATAATACTGTACCTGTCTACCACGTAAATTTCAGCTCTTAGGTTGCAATAGTTATGGCTGAGTTTTTTTTTAAAAGAATTTTGGGGCGGTGGGGGTACCAGCGAATGGGGCCCAGAAGAAAATATGAATACTGACCTTTTCACTATACATAAACTAACCAATGCCCAAAATTTCAAACTGATTCATGCAAAAAAAACCAGAGTTATTAATAAAAAATGATTTTTTCAAATGCTCCCCTTAACTGTTATAAGAAAAACTGATGTGTGTCATTAAATGTAGATTTTTATAATCACTAGTTATTTAAAGCTGATGAGTGAGCTAAATTTGTTTGAATTTTTCATCTCTTGACAAAATTTTGTGGATAATTTATTCTCCAGGGTGTGTGGTGTGTATCTTATTGTGATGAAACTGTATATTAATATATTATCTTAATTACAAATTATTTTTGAGTTTTGAAAAGGATTTATTAATAGGGAATGTTAACCTTCTCACAAAGGTAATTTTACTTTTAGTTATTTTAGAAGATCAGTAACGCTTGATTATATTATTGCTGTTGAATATTATAACTAAACTAGGGAGGTTAATTCTTCTACTTGAAAGCAGATTCAAACAAAAGTTCAGTGAAAACTGCCAACAGGGCTATAATGTATACCGGTGAATTTTTCTTTCAGAATTAAAGCAGCTAGAAGACCTGAATACTAATCGCATCACTCGAATTCTAACAACAGACTTCCCTCAGTACTTTGCCATTGTCACTCGTATCAGACAGGAGGTAAGCATATGATGGAGTCTAGTATCTATCCATATGGCAATAATTTCCATTGCTATAGACAAAAATATGCAAACTTAATCATATATTTTGGTTGATATACTGAGTTATAGTATTTTACTTTAAAAATAGAAGTACTTGCTGCTTTGGTCAGTGGAATATGGCATGAAGTTGGAATAGTATTAGATTATGAATTCCAGTTTTATTATGCTTCTTTGTTAATAAAGAATCACCTCTCCTGTTTCCTGTCACTCATAGGTACATGCAATAGGTCCTGAAGGAGGTATGGTTTCTTCAACTGTAGTACCCCAGGTTCAGGCTGTGTTCCCACAAGGAGCACTAACAAAGAAGATCAAAGTGGGACTTCAGGTAAACCTCTTCAAGCCCCGCAAAAATCACACTGGACCAATGAAAAAAATTAGTGTCAATAACATTCCAAAGAAGAAGCGTTTTAGTCTTATTTGGTGAAGTACTTCTGTTTAATATTGTGTTCTTTTGAGTTAGTTCCTTAAGATTTTTCATTGTGTTTAGATTTAGGTTTGCCAAGAGCATAGGAATTGGAAAAAATTCTTGTTTTTTGCAACTGTCTTTTCTTCAAGTTAAGTTGCAATTAATATAAAGGTAAAAGAAATGAAGATTACAGTATTTGATTTATTTTAGTTCTTGAAAGTTAAAAATAGTGTGAAAGCCAGAAAAATTCAGGAAACAATGGATATTTTTATTTGTTTTTCAGGAATGTGCTTCAAATCTGTATCTAAGCAAACAATCAAATTAACAAAGACCTTTTTCAGATCTCTTCTGTAGACTTATAGGTTATTTGTATGATTGGTTTTATTTATCTTGGCTTTATCTCAAGTACCTGAGGATCTAGTCGTTTCACATAACTTAAGTAATTTTTAGTTTGGAAAGTCAGTTTTCTTAGATATTTTGGTATACAATGTTTCAGTATTTTATCACATTACCTTTAGGTTAGAAAAGCCCCTTTTATTTATTTCATGAGAGAAATTCCATCATTAGGCTTTATTTTTGCATACTGTACTCTATACTCATGCTTGGTATAATATTTCCTGTCAGAACTATAATTTATTTATGGTTAATTTTGGCAATTGCAGGGCATTCCAGTTTTGTGTTTATTTTTTAAATTTTCTTTGGTTTCTTTCGTATTTACAAGTTGTTTTGTCCTTTGTTATGATTTCTTGCATGGCTTATTTTGCTTGCTCTCTTAGTCCTTAGTTGCATGGAAATTTTAAGGTGTTATGCCTTTTTATTTTTATGTTTGTAGTTTTGCAACATAGTGTGAGTAAAAATTAGATGGCACATCATGTAAAGCAGGTTTAGTTTTATTATATAGTATGAAGAAATTGTAGGTTTAATAAGGTTTAGTGTGCTTGACAAAAGTTATGCATGACAGTTAGGAGAAGATTGTTTTGACAGAGCATTGTATAAATAGTAGAAAGTTATAGAGGAGTTTTAGGGAAGTTAGTTTATAGGGAGTGATGTGAGTTTTGAGCAAGAGGTCAACCCACTGTACAAGTAGTCTCAAGAAATCACAATTATTCTGACATACAGCAGAACACTTATGCAAGGTGATTTTCTTTTTTCAAATAGTGGAACTGCAGTTTGACCTTCAAAAGGACATATTTACAACAAGATTGCTTTTGGTCGTCATGTCTTAGGTTATGTAGGAGTACTTTTCTTTTCAGTGATAGTTTAGTACTCATTTTCATGTTATGATTTAATTTAGATTTTAATTCATCGTATCATTTGCTTCTTTTTTTTTTAGTATTTTTGTGATAAAATTTTAATTTTAGTTTGAAGGCGAGCTTTACAAAGAATTATAATTTCCAGTTCCAGAAAATAGCCAGAATAGTTAGACCTTCCTAGTACAAAAGATTTTCGGAGATCAAACCAGTATATCATGTAGCAAGTAAATAACTTTGCTCATTACATTCTGTTGAGCATGTAATATCATAAAATACCATTTGAAGAAATGATTTAAAATCATTTGCCATACTAACTGAACATTTTAATATTTTGAGTTCATGTTATTTTTTTCATGGATTGGCTGTTGTTCTGTAGTATGTTAGGACTATATCTGTACCCTATTACCTTATCTCAAATAGAGTAAGGCTAAAGGAATCAGTTGTAGTGATATCAGAAATTCTGAAATGCCAGGCTATAATTGATTTAAAATATCATTATTTTGCTTGTTTAGAGATTTTTCAATCGTAACCCAGAACCAGTTACTTGATTCAGTGAACGGAAAACTGTACAATTGAAGAGGCCCAGAATACCTGATTTCAAGATTCTTATATACACATAGAATGTAAGTCATCGTATTAACTATATTTTGTAGCATCAAAAATTTTAGCTCATGCCATGGGAAATCCCTAGTGTGATGAGGCTGGTAACAGTAGACTTTCGATAAGCTGTTAGTAAGGTGAACTTATGAATATTGAAAAGTGATATTTTTAAGTTGAACCATGTTTCTGAATATCCCAAGGATATTATCCATGGCTGGTCGCATCTGTCTACTGCCTTTTCTAAGAGCATTATTTTTATATGTATTGGTATTGTTAGATACATCACTTGTGGCATATAACTTTAGATGTTTGATTTTGTTGTGAAATAAGCACTTTCAAAAAGTTATTCTGAAATGTTCAATCATTTAACAAGACTTTATCATAGTAGAGTGCAAGCAATAGCTTTTGTACTCTCAACAGTACATGATCTCTTTTCATCCTAGCTGCAGTGAAATCTCATGGTGACTAAGTAGTGTTATATAAGTTTACATGGTTTCTTTTCTTGTCTTGAATTTTAAATAGTTAAATCACAAACTATTCATCTAGCACTGGTAGCAGAACACTGATATTTTAGTTTTTCATGATTGGATTACAGTGATAAGTATTCGCCAAGTATGTCTGCATCTTAGAATTATGTTATTCTGTCAGGGAAATTTTTACTAAGAGGCATGTAATTGTAAAAAAGAATATTGTAGAATGTACGTATTGCATTCTCTTCGGTTTTCAGGCTATATTTAATAGTTGTTTTTTATAACTCTCTAAGTTAATAAAAAATTGTACAATAACCACTGATTTTAAAATCAATTTAATTATGCATATTGTAATTTTATACTTTAGGTGTATGGAAGAGTGAATTTGAGATACTTCATACCACACCCAAAATTATTATAAATGCATATTGGTATAAATTAATTTTTCATGGTAGCAAAGGCAGGTAATTACATGGAATACTCGTAATTGCTTTGTTTTTATGAAAGTGCATCATTACTTTTATTACAGATTAGCTTAACAAGACCACAGAGTTGTCTTTTAGATCCTCATGGGGCTTGCCCAAAAGTAATTTTATTTATAAATGATGTGACAGTTGAGCAGAATAAAGTTAAAGAAGTGGTACTTTAAGTAGGAAAATATTAAATGAATGGATGGAAAGTAACATGCAGAAAGCAATACTGTACAACTGGAAATGGCAAAGAATTTTAATTCCATCTACAGTATGACAAGCAAGGGACAAAGTAAATGGTACTCCCCTCAGGGTATGATAGAGATATTGTTGATTATATTCTGATTTATTTTTATTTGGATATGGCACAAGTTATTTACTTTGGTTTTATTAGTCACCATTGGAACTATACATGATGTAAATATGAAGACTAACATTTCACAGTTACCAGTTATTTCACTGCAGCATTTTAGAATAAGTGTCACTGAAAGTCCGTGGAAGTACGTTTAAAATTGGTTTGGTATTATAAGTAATTTGGTTTTTTATCTATATCAGTGGAAGGATTTGAAATTTAAAGTCTTCCACAGACTAGAGAATAGTTTAACCTCTTGTACTTAGATACCTAGCATTCACATACGCCACTGGTATTACAGTACGTTATCTGTGCTTCACATTAAATAATATGAATGCCACTCTCATTAACCAAATTTTGGGTAATAACTTGATATTGTATTACTTGCAGAATTATTGACTTTCATTACCTCTTGAATCAGATATAATATTGAAATGTACATTTTCAACTTTCCAAACATTAAAAGGGAGTTTAAGGTTTGTTGGGTGAAGATAATTATGAGAATATGGGATCACATTGAAGATATGCACAGAAATTAGCACTGAGGAACTGCTTTTAAATTAGTGAGCCTGTGATATCATTTGGCTGTTGCATGTAAGGTATTTATAGGCTGTTACATTCCCCACGTGGCTCATAGTTAGTTACTTTTGTGACTGGAAATTAGTCAATTGTAGTTTTAAGCTTGTGTGGGCTTGTAATTGCTGTCAGGTTTCTATTGACCCCTGAGATCAGATAAGAATTGAAACTAATTTCTATATCCTCTTAATGTTAATTATTTTTATTATCAGTTGGAAATCTGGTCTCAGCACACCATAGAATACTGAATTTTGTTGCCTGGGAAGGAACATGCAGTTTTGTATAAGTCTTCAAAAACTGTCTTAAAATATTGGAATATGCCATTTTATCTGTCTCTTTACCATTGGCTTGGCTAATTGATGCTTTACTATTAACTGCAGCACAAACTAACCATGTTAGCTAGTTTGTATCACAGACATGGAAAAAATGCCCAATAAACTTAGTTAAACGCAAGTGGCATGAAGTTTGTTTTCACCAACTCACCTGAACGTGTAATGCGCATTTAGCAAGGTTCGATGAAAACAGCATTGGATCAGTCTTCAAAATTTGTAGTTTATTAGAGAAGTACTGTAGTATAGTTATTTCATCTTGGTTCATCTAATCTTGTAGAAATGGCCATAAAACCACAGTTCAACTGATTTTATTGGGCTTTTGTATTTCCATTTCTTTTTTGATACTCTGTGCTCTTTATGTGCTTTTGTCTTGTCTTTTATTTGTTTTGACTTTATGTTGGCTGCTCTGTTCGTCCATGCTGTGTCGAGCCTCGCTGATGCTGCTGAGTTACACACCTCTCTACACTAAAAAAGTTATGTCACTAACAACCATCACTCAAGTCATATTCACAATACAACGTTCATGCAGCCAGCGATGTGGCTGACCACAGTGATACCCTTGCTTCTTAATTTTTATTCTTTTCTTTATCATCAGAAGTGCAAATTACACTTTGTAATAAAACTTGTGAATAAGCAATATATAAGGTTCAGATTTCTTTAGATCAGTATTAGGATTTTATAGATATTTTTAGTTAATGAAACTCTTGCTGTGCATATGGAATGTGTTCGAGAATAAAAAAAGCCTTTGCATGTCATATGAAAGATAGCTGGGACTGTGTGTTATATGTAAACTTGAAGCATCTATTGAATGAGTGGCCTTCTGTATTCACAATCATCTGAAAAGTGTATTGAAAGCACTGGAGGTTTCAGTGGTGGAATATTTGAATCTTGGGAGATATGTGGTACATGTTTGCTCTTTCTTTGTCACATGTCTTTTATTGTATGTATTCATTTTTGTGACCAATTCATTTCTTGTCTTCATTTCTGAAAGCCTCCTCAAATCTTTGCAAAAGTAAAATTTGCCATGTGCTATGAAATAGAAATTCTCGCTGTATGAATCTAGAAAGAACGTGACCTCTTAAAACATGAAAAGGGTTGCTCTCATATGAGTTGCTTTCATGGGAGTTTGTGCATATTCTTTGTTTTTCAGAAATATGAAACTTTTCAGATAGTACTTACAATTGATAGGTAGGGTAAATGTAGACTTGCTCAGGACTATTAACTTCAATATTATCTTGAACTTTGTTTGGGCAATATCATAAAGTTCATTATCTTGAATAGAGTTATTACAGAGGCTTAGGCATTGGTTCATAATATGTGAAATAAGGTATAGTTGGAGCAGCTCATAATTGTGAAAATTAATAGTGTGCTGATACATATGAGTGAGTTGGTCCTGAATGAAATTAATCATGATTTTTATAAGCATAATGGAAGTTCAGAGTTTCATAAATATCTCAGACTGTTTACTTTATTAGTTCCATATAATAGCAACAGTTTGTTTCAGAAAAGTCCAAATCTGTATTTGACATATAAAAGGTATGACACAGGAATAGGTCTTTATGAGTAACTTTGATTTATAGGTTGGGAATGGCTTGTTTATATCAAGTATTAATATTGTGTTATAGGTTGTTGAAAAGAATTTTGTTGTAAGCTTCAGAAAAGTTGAAGGGTATTTTTAGGGTTGTGATAACTTCATGTTCTTCTAAATACTAAATTTAGTTTCTTAAAAGACAAGCAGAGCAATTAACATGGCTTATTGCACAGAGGACAAGATTTTGATGATATGCCAGAAATTGAGTCAGAATCCACTTCTCAGCTATCTACATGACTAGGTTGCAACAATCATGTTGTAAGCCTAAGTGAAAATCAACTTTATTTGAAAATTAGAACAGCCTAAAGGATGTACTGTAGCATGTCGTATTAAATTTCTTTTATGATTTATGATAAAGAAATTTATTAATAACACTTTATACAAACTACAATATGTAAAAATCTTATTAACTCATATGAATCTTTGGAGCATAGGCTAACATAACATAGTTCTGTAGAACCTTTGTATACATATATTTGTCCACACAAGGAATTCATATGCAATTTTGCAGATTTCGTTCTTGAATTCATAAGCCATGTATTGTTAACATTATTTATAATCACCATCCTTAAAGGTTAAACCTTCATTGTGGGTGCTTCCTTAACATATTATTCAGCTGTAATAAGTAACAAAGAATACATACACTAACCCACATGCACACTCACACATATAAACACTAGTGAGAAAGTTGATATTCTGGGAAGAATGTACCTTTGGTCTCTCTCTCTCTCTCTCTCTCTCTCTCTCTCTCTCTCTCTCTCTCTCTCTCTCTCTCTCTCTCTCTCTCTCTCTCTCTTCTCTTCCTGACACCCAATTCATCTTTGTTAGTCTTGATGTTGGTCTGCGGTCTTGGAATGCTTTCCTATATGGTTTTTATTTTTTAAGTTCATGGATTTTGTGATTCTTACAAGTTGTAAGGTCCGAGAAAATGATCATAAGTAAAAAAACTCTATAAAAAAGAATACCTAACCTACCAAACATCACAGCCTAGCATAGCATATTTGGAAGAACTCAGAACACGTGTTATACTCACGGAGTAGGCAAAACTGTCTTAACACCGTGACCATTTTACAATAAAGCAGTGCCAGGATCAGGGATCTGGACTCTTATATTTAGGATGACAAGCTTTAAGCCCTGTGTTTCATCTGGCAAACCAGTGCTTCTGTATCCAGTCAGTATGCAGTTGATATGCAGGCCCATCTGTTGATGAGCTGATCAAAGCAACAAAGTATTAATGTAGTTCCTATGCAGACTATGTCATCGCTAGCCAGTTTTCCAGGTACTGTAGTTTCTTTTTCTTATGTCTCCTCTATGGGCCCATTTTACCACTCATGAGAGTTAGGTAAAGCATGAGGATCTGTAGTTAGGCTGAATCAGAGAGCAGTAAACAGAAGTACTCTCATTCTCCATATGAAGTGAGGATAGTCCATTGAAGATGGATTTATCTTGAAATGAAAATATGCCAGGTCCTCTGTCAAGTAGGAAATGTAACTATCAGTTTAAGCTGCAGGGGCATCAGTTGATTGGCATACTGATGATTGGCGTGATGAAGGGGCTTGGGGTGTGTACTTGGCAGTGAGACTGCCATCTTATTTTAAGGAGCAAATTCTTGGACCTCTACCAACAGAGAAGTCAAAGATATTTCTTCCTGGTGAGAAGTAGAGGCTGAAGTTCCTGAAGTAGACAACCAAGACACTTAACAGTGGTGCTTCTTTCATGTCTCGTGTTTATATAGCCACTTCATAAAAGATCTACTGGATGGGCAGCCAAGCCAGACACATCTTGCAGGTTAGATCAAGCAAGATGTGAATCCCTGTCAAGGTTAGACTTGAATACTTGACATGGCTTACCCGAAAAACCATTTTTGCATTGCTGCAGCATCTCAACAGTAAGATGAAAAGAGAATCACATTGTACAAAGCTAAGCAGTGTAAAAAAAATAATCTGAAGCACTACAAAGCTAAACAGTGTACAAAAATACATCTGAACTACTTATTGCATTAAAAAACAAAGATAGTGAATGTCTAGGGATAAGCTAACAATAGTCAGTGTATTCATACAACTGAGTTACCTAACCAGAAGTACAGTATAGTTACAAAAGCACAACCTCATATTTGAAGCTTGAAGCTAACATAGGAAAATTGCATTTAGAACAGAATACACAGGTATTCATGAAAAAATAAAAAAATACAGAAGACTAATGACAGTTATTTGATATCAATAAGTGGAAAGGCCCAGACACTGAATAAGCAAAAGAAATAACAAAAATTGAGAAAACTTAACCTCTCTTTGTTCATAATACAGAAAACAAGGAAAAAATGGCTAAATACTAAAGGCATTAATTAGGCCTTGCAAATGGGAAGCGTCTCATAGTCTTCAGCTTGCCAAACCCTCAGTCTTTAATCAGTGATATGCCCAAGACCTAAACACCAATACAAACAGCATCCAAAAGCAAATTTATAAAGAAGAAAAGTAAGAATACATTGGATTATTCAGTAGCTGCTGCCACACAAAATCCTTGCAAGAAAACAAGATAAATTACAAGGACTTTAATTCTAGAAAATATAAATAAGTTCTTTGAGAGCTAAGTTTTTACTCTGTTTCATTAAATTACCTAATAGTAATAATCATCAAAAAACAAAAAGCTGGCTGCCGGGGTAACAGCCCCAGTGACAAAAACTACCTGTTGAGGTGAAGAATTTTCTTAAAAATCACTTCATGAATGCAAAAAATGGTGTAAAGAGATTGAATGGAATAATGATGAAGTAGGAGAAGAAATGGTGCAGGCACACAAGAAAAAGAGGCAGGCAATTGATCAAACTTAAGGTTTTAGTTGGTGCATGCTTATAAGATTGCTGCTCCTCTGTCTATTAGATGAAAGAAAGCCTGCATAGTGTGGACATTTGAAGACCACAAATGTGAGCTGTAAATGAGGATGACGTGATTGTTTTGTGAAACAATTGTTTTAGCCTTAAATTTGGATAATATCCTTATTATATTTTTAATGTAATTTTTTACATCATGGTATTGTATACAACTTGTTACAAGAATAAAATTCTAATTGTTCCCAAATTCAACATTTAAATCTACATGATTTTTGTACTTACATGGAGGATCTTCAAACTAATCCTTATGTATGTTGATGGCCAGCTGGATACAGCACTCTGCAGGTGTTAATAAAATTTATTGTTACATATGTATCAACATCTTTACTGCAGTTTTTTGCATCATTAATAACGGTAACGTTGTTGAACCTGTAGGCTACTGTATACGATTGGCCCTTGACACACATGGGGGTTTGTTCCAGAGACCCACACTTAAGTAAACAATTGTGTAGATTGAATTGTGGGATGTGGGAATAATCAGTTCCATTTGCTGCTGTATGGTATTCTAATTTTGCAGCTGCAGGAATTAAAAAGCTGAAAGAGCATGTGTTAGTGGAAAATGATTGTGTTACTGTATTTTTTCAAGTAAAAGGTTATTAGTGGCCTCTTTTCAGTAGATTTTATTGTAGGGTATTCATTCATTTTCCCTTTTAGGCATTATCTCTATTCCACCTAAGGGTATCTAACCTTCATTTTGAAAATATTTGTGCACAGATGTTATTTTGTGTCTCTGGCAATTCAGTATTAGCAGAAATATGCTTAATTATGTGTTATAACTTCAAATATCATCAAAAGACATTGTAGAAGCAACTTGCTCTCAAGAAATATTTCCAGAATGTTCACCGTTTTCAGTTTAACATTTCAAGTTCTTAGGAATTTTCATTTACATGTACAGTACATAGTCTACTATTTGCTTTAGGAGGTAGTGCTGCTTATACTCATGGCTTATATGTGTCTTTCTTTTTTTTTTAGATTTTTCTTCTGTGATTTATACCTGGGTAACTAAGGGGTAGTTATTTATTAGAAAAGAGCTTATTTCCTTCTTTGTGAATTAGACAGTGTCAATGAGAAGTCACTGCTCATAAAATAATTATGTGTTATTACTTGTGTAGTACATATCCACTTTTTCTGTCCATTTTTTCATTAGATAAGATTAGTATACTGCCTCTACTCCCTTGCCTTTTCTCTAAAAGTTAGGCTTTACAAATCCCGTGGCTTTATAGTCCCACAGACATTATGAAAGTCTGAAACTTAACGTAGAATAGCTTTATTCCTTCATATTGTCTTTTCTAGAATGTTTAATTCTTTGTTTTTTGTATACAATATCACAAACCCTGTAACCTGCCTGTTTTTAATATGGAGTTCATTATCAGGAAAGGGGGAAGTCCTCAGGACTAAGCTGTAATAGGGGGAGTGAGTGAAAGATAGCTTTTAATTTTTCTTATATTAAACCATATTCTGTACTTTATTCATATTTTTTTGGGATGAACCTTACCTACTGTTAAATTAGCTTATATCTCCTGTGCCAATAGGCGAAGGAGATATAAGCTAATTTAACAGTAGGTAAATATCCGAATAAGAAATTTTATTTTGAAAATTTATATAATTCTATGTTGACAGTTGCTCTTTCATGCCATTAAATAATTGCAATTTATTACCTAGAACAAAAGAAAATATACACTTATTATGCATACCATAAACAAAATTTAACAACAATTGTGTTCACATAGCATTTACATTATTTTAAATATTATGAGTACTATAATATATATATACTGTATATATATATATATACACACACACATATATATATATATATATATATATATATATATATATATATATATATATATATATATATATATATATATATATATATATATATATATAATTATAATTTACAGTACCTACTGGATGATGTGCATACATTATGTTTACATATGAAAATATCCTGTACAGTATATTATGTAATTTATACATGGGATTTAGACCTACATGATACATTACAGTACTGGACTTAAAGGGAAGTCTGTGAGCCAAACCCCCCTACAGGTTGAGGGTTCGCTATATAAGGCAGCCTACAGGTTTCAATTAAAGTTGTATATATGCATTGACCAAATTACCACTACTGATAATAAAACAATATATCCTAAATTACAGTAGAAATGTGAATATAAACATCTAAAAAAAATAAGACAAAAGCCAAAAAGTGACAAATTAAATCCAACAAGAATGTATGTTAGCACTCAGTCAATTTTCATGTAAAATTTACCTTAAAATTAGGGTCAATTTTTTGGTACCGTAACTGCAGAATTTTGTGTTTCCATCTCTTGAATTAAATTAGGAAATAAGATAAACTAAGATTGCATTTAAAAGTAAGGTTCTTCATAATTCTAGCATTACAGACATGGATCATTGTGTGACATGAACTATACCTAAAAGATTTTTGTTGATTTGAAAATTGAGCCCTATGGAGAATATTAGGCATCATGGCAGGATTGGTGTAGATATTATATCATAAAGGTGATTGGCTTGTTCATGTCTTCTAAAGTAGTTCTGAGAGAATAATACATAGTAGTGTCAGCTGGCCTCCTGTGGACACAAGAAAAATAGGAAGACTAAGACCTCTTTGGATGAGAAATAGAAAAAGAAGAAGTTTGCTGATGGCACATAAATTGATATCAGTACCAGTAGTGCTTCAAAAATAAAAGTCACGAGAAGTAAAATTGGAGAAACCATTTAACTTAGATAAATACAAAAGCTTGTCTTAATTGGCAAGAAGATAAGTTGTCATCACTAAAAAGATCTGTGAGTCATTATCACTCTTAACTTAAAATCTTTTTTATGGTTTTAAGAAGTTGGACAGAAAGCTCAGAAATTACCAGGCTACATTAAATGTCATTTTACTACTAGGAAAAAAAGAAGCAGTTCCAACATTGTGCAATGGTGTGGTTAGACCCCACCTGGAGTATGTTGTCATACTCTGGGTGCCATCCCATAGGAAGGAAAGGGATGGATTAAAAACAATACAGACAAGAGCAGCCAAATTAAAACACCAGTCAGACACCTTGGATATCAAAGGAGGTTAGAAAACTGTGATAAAACATTTAATAAGATATTACATAACATACAATCTAGAAATCTGTTTACCTTAAATAATGGTTTGAATAAAACTTGCTGGTAGTGTTCAGTACCAGACATTATAACCTCATTTTGGAATAGACCAATGGAATGGTGTGACTATCAGCCAGTTTAAGAATGTATAAAGTGATGGATACAATTAATTTTTTATATACAGTATGTGTATACTACAAATTATATATACAGTATATATATATTATATATGTATATATTTTATATAATATATATATATATATATATATATTATATTATATTATATATATATAGGCAGTCCCCGGTTATCAGCGGGGTTCCATTTCTGAGGGTGTGATGATAACTGAAAATCACTGCTAACTGAAAATCGGCAATTTTTTGGCGATTTTTGGTTATCGGCGCCTCTGTTAGGTATGTATTGGCGCCAATACCCAATTATCGGCGCCGATAAGCGAAAATCGGCGATTTTTTGGTGCCGAAAATTGCCGATTTTTGTTGCTAGACAGAGCCATAAAACCGGATCGCTGTTAACGCTGTTAACCGAGGACTGCCGTATATATATATATATATATATATATATATATATATATATATATATATATATATATATATATATATATATATATATATATATATATATATATATATATATATATATATATATATATATATATATTATATATATATATATATTATATATATATATATATTAACGAGGACTGCCTATATATATATATATATATATATATATATATATATATATATATATATATATATATATATATTGCATATATATACAGAAATCCCTCAATTATCTGGATTAATAGAGCCAAGTGCCGTCGGATAATGTTGAAATCTGTAAAATGGCGAGTAAAAAAATCTAGAGGTATGCAAGGGTAACTCCCTACCCTTCCTCACCTAGTATTGTCAATATACTCCATAGTGGTAAACATTTAATATTCTTATAAACAACAAGCATCACACTTTAAACTGAAAACTTTATGCAAAAAGCAATTATCTACCTTATTTTCCCATATTTGTAACAAAATAAACTCCATAAATGCACTTAAAAGCAATCCCCTTATTCTTTTGTAGTTCATGTAGTTGGTAGGCTACATGTTTTTCATTTGCAGCCATAAACAATAAATATGCTTATAACAACAACCATCACACTTTAAACTGAAAAATTTGTGCAAAAAGCAATTATCTACTTTATTTCCCCATATTTGTAACAAAATAAACTCCATAAATACCCACACAAAAAAAAAGCAACCCCTTTCTTTTCTCTTGTGTGTGACACATAGTTTGGTAGGCTACACATTTTTTATTTGCCGTGGCAGATGCTAAATGTGCTTGTAAACAATAACCATCATGCCTCAAACTGAAAAATTTATGCAAAAAGCAATTATCAAATTTTCCCATATTTGTAACATAATAAACTATAAATTACACTTAAAAACAAAAAATCAACCCTTTTCTCTTTCTCTCATACGCGACATGTAGTTTGGTAGGCCACAGGGTTTTCATTTACAGTATGTCCCTCGTATTCGCTGGGGTTAGGGACCACAAACACCCGCAATAAGCTGAAATCCGCGATAAGTTGGTACCCCCCCTCTAAAACACTTACAACTGCCTATTTTAATAGTTCAAATACCAAAGACCCCATCTAAAAATGCTTATAACTGCCTATTTTAATAGTTCAAATACCAAATATACTATAAAATACCATCCTAAAACACTTTATTTTAATATTTCAGTATCACTTTAATATCATTTCTGAGCGGCGTAGCTGTAGGCAATATACTGTACATAACGAGATGAGAAAACCAGTTTAGGGAGCCACCAGGAGGGTTCACTATAAGGAGGTCCCTCCAATGGGTGGGTTCACTATAAGGAGGGGAGAAAACCATTTTATTACCACGGCAAATCGTAAAAACCTGTTTCTTTCCCCAGGCTTACGCAAGTCTCTCTCTCTCTCTCTCTCTCTCTCTCTCTCTCTCTCTCTCTCTCTCTCTCTCTCTCTCTCTCTCTCTCTCTCTCTCTCTCTCTCTCTCTCTCTGAGTTACATACTGTACCTAAATATTTGAATATGCATTAAAAAAATAGATTTTATTGATATTATGTTGTGTTTACATTAATGTTAATATTTGAAAATTAGTAAATCACATTATTGTTAATATTTGAAAATTAGTTAATCATTTTTATAGCAAAAAAAATTGATTTAGTCACGAAAATAACATGAAAATACAGTAATTAGTTAATATTGCTATATGAAAACTCCGCGAATTAGTGAATTTTCCACGGTATATTTGGAGATATGTTCCACAGAAAAACTGCGATTAACTGAAGCCACGATTGTTGATCCACGATCTAGTGGGGACCCACTGTACATTGTATTGTTCACAAAAAAGTTAGCCCCTTTTTTCTCTCATATGCAACACAATATGGTAATTTACATTTTGTGTTTATTCAAAATAACAATTCAAATAACACTGTAAAAATACTCTTTACTCCCTCACTTACCTCTTTGGGTTGACTTTGTTGCTTAAGATGGCTGGACGTTTTAAAAGCTTGAGAGGAGGTTTACTAGTCCTCCTCAACCTCTTCCTCCTCCTGCTCCACCAGCTCGAATGAGTTGTCAAGACTGGCATCTTCTTCCTCTGCCTCCTGTGACTCCTGGGAGACATGAAGTGGTGAAGTGGCTGGAAGAGGCAAAGGTGTGCCTAGAGGACCAGGGTCATCGAAGTGGGGCAGCTGCACATCAGATTCTTTACTGAAGAAGTACAGCATATCGATGAAAGCAAAAGACTTACTCAGCTGTGATTACAAGCTGAAGGACTGAGTTACTGAAGAAGTGGATGGTGATGGGTTTGGGTGCATGGGGGTTCAGGATCTGAAGAAGCTGTTATGGGTACTTTGATGATATGAACAATGATTTTGCTTGGCAATGAAAAGCCTTTGTAACTCTCAGATTTGCTGAAAATCGTCGGTTTTCGGTTATCGGTGATTTTCGCTTATCGTCACGCCATTGGAACAGAACCCCTGTCGATAACCAGGGATTGCCTGTACTGTATTTTTGCAGCCTTGGTTTGGGTGTCGGATAATGGTTATCCAAATAATTGAGGATATATATATATTATATATATATATATATATATATATATATATATATATATATATATATATATATATATATATATATATATATATATATATATATATATACAGTAAATCTGCTGTATTTGCGGTCTCATGATTATGCAGACTCACCTATACACGGATTTCTCTGTGGAACATATATACGTATTATTCACTGAAAATTCACCCATTCACGGTATTTTTCACTGAGAAATATTCACTAAAATGACTGAATGAACTTTTTGTGATAAAACTATTAGAATACTCAGGTAGTGCTCGAGTTACGATAATTCACCTTACGATAATTCGATTTTGCAATGGGGTAAGCAATTAATACCGATACGACAATATTTATAAAATATTTTTAAATTTCGCGTGGGCACAGGCAGCAGCGTACAATCAGGCAGCGCGAGAGACCAAATTACAAAGACCAACTTCTTTTCCTCCATCTCTTTATCCCATCTTCTAGTTAAAAAAAGTAAAAGAGAACGATAAAAGAATTGTTAGTAACGTTATACTCTTGCGTAAATGCATACAGCCGTAAACAACCAACTGAGAAACTGTTGTTTTGCTTATCACTGAATCGGATAACAACAGTCATTTGCTTGTGTTTCAACCAGTGTACGGTAATACACAATTACCATAGATTATAGTACAAATGACGTTAAGTAGAATAGGACTGATATATTTTTACATTATACAGTACCCTTATTCGGTATGGATAAAAACTTGGCAAGGAAATATACTGCTAAATTTAAGCTGCAAGTTGTAGCTGAAGTGAGAAAACAGTGTTCAAGCTGCTCATGACTATAAATTATCGTGCATCGGCAACATGGATGAAACTGGACCGTAATTAAAATTGGAGAGAAAGTATTTTAATCAAAACTGCTGAGCATGAAAGAACACATTACTGCTAGTTTTACACCGATAAATGATAAATACTTAAAGCTCATATTATGATGAAGTCAATTGAAAATAGCGAACAGAATCTTGTTTTTATTTTACACAAAACAAACGCCCCCAAACAGCCATCATCGTCTATTAACGAAAAAATAGCTAAATTAATGTTACAATGAGACGTATTTAATTTATATTTTGACTTAAAAACACTTCATATAATGAAAAATAACCTTGCCCCATATAAATAAAGTATCTAGATTCATTTACACTAACTAGAAGCAAGAAAAGCACTCTGAAGTGAGTTAAATACGGCGAAATAAACACTGCGTAAACAATTTCCAGACCAAAACATTGATCGCTATGATCGCAATTTATAATACAAAAGCAATATAAGAATATATACAATAATATTGGGTACAGTGAATTAAGGAATAACATTTTAAAAGATCCATGGAAAAGGTGCATATTCGTTATGTTGACGTTTGTATGATACGATATGTGGATACAGTAAACCCCCATATTTGCGTTCTCACGATTCGTGGACTCACGCATTCGTGGGTTTCTCTGTGGAACATATCTATCCATTATTTGCGGAAAATTCGCCCATTCGCTGTATTTTTCACAGAGAAATATTCACTAATTCAGTATTTTCATATTTTTATGAATAAATGCACTTTTTGTGATAAAACTATTTAAAATACTCAGGTATAAGCATTTTTACAGGGTTTTTCTTGTGTTTAAAGTATCAAAATGGGCAGTTATAAGTGTTTTTAGAGGGGTTTTAAGTATTCGCAGATTTTAGCTGTTCTCGGGGGGGTTGCTGTATGCATCCCTCGCGAATACGGGGGGTTCACTGTACAGACAGTCCCAGGTTTACGACAGGTCCGGCTTACGACATTCTGGGGTTACGACGCTTTTCAAGTATATTCATTAGAAATTATTTCTCGGTTTACAACGCATGTTCTGGGGTTACAACGCCGATCCGACGGAAGAAATATTACTCCAAAACGGCAGAATAATCATAATTTGGATTTTTTTTTGTGAAAAACTCAATAAAAATGCAGTTTACAAATAAAAATGCAGTTTACAGCATTTTCAATGCACCAGAATTATTAAAAGTAAGGTTTTCTTTGGAGTTTTGATGATTTTTTATGCTTTTTCAGTTTACAACGATTTTCGGTTTACGACGTGGCGTAAGAATGGAATCCCCATCGTAAACCAGGGACTGCCTGTATAGAGTACAGTATAATGTAGGCTACGCTACCGTATATATATACGATATACCATAGTGTAGGCTAAGCTGATTCTTATTTGGTATTCAATTTCTCTTTGTATTGAATTATCATAAGTCACTTTGCATGAACCTCCAGAATTAGCTGATATTAATAATTACTATACCATGTACTCGTATGTATAGAGTATATTGTATAGTGTAGGCCAGGCTATATTCGAGATACTTTTTGGTACAGTATTTCTTACGTTTTTTCCAACAAACGGTGTTTTTTTTTTTTTTTACCTAACCCCATGTTAAGTAGGATGATACCTTTATAAGCATTTTTAGTTTGTTTTGTGTGTGTTTGAACTATCAAAATAGGCAATTCTAAGTGTTTTTGGAAGGGTTCTAAGTATTCATGGGTTTTAGCTATTCGCTGGGGGTGTGGTAAGCATCCCCCGCGAATGGGGGTTTACTGTAGATGCATATATATATATATATATATATATATATATATATATATATATATATATATATATATATATATATATATATATATATATATATATATATATAATATCTCACACACACCTATATAGTACTGTATATGTGTGTGGATATACAATCGACCCCTGCCTATTTGCGGATTTTTCTATGGAACATATATACAGTACACATTATTCGTGGAAAATTAATCTGTTCGCAGTATTTTTCATAGGGAAATATTCACTAATTACTGTATTTTCATATTTTTGTGACTTAATGCATTTTTTGTGATAAAGCTATTAAAATATCAGGTATAAGCACTTTTAGAGGGTTTTTTGGTATTTGAACTATCAAAATAGGCAGTTATAAGCATTTTAGGGGTGGTGTCAGGTATTTGCAGATTTTAGCTATTCAGGGGGGTAGAGGTTTGAGGTACACATCCCAAGAATACCAGGGTCAACAATATATACAATATATATATATATATATATATATATATATATATATATATATATATATATATATATATACACTATATATATATATATAAATATATGTATGTATGTGTATGTGTATATATATATATATATATATATATATATATATATATATATATATATATATATATATATATATATATATATATATATATATATATATATATATATATATATATATATACATATATATATATATATATATATATATATATATATATATATATATATATATATATATGCATATATTATATTGTTTTCAAGGTCTATCAGATGATATTCTCTTAGATGGTCTAGTAAGTCTATGAGGCACCTGCATCAATGCAACACTCTCTGAAGTGTCATTCCTACAGAAGTGAATTTAACTTTATAATACCTGTATTAGGGGTAAACATAACTGGATTTTTGGTAGCGCTGCAGTAGACCTTGGATTCACTTTTACGTGTCATTAATTGTAACTAAGTATTGGGTTAGGGGCTGGTCTCATCATGGTTCCATTTCCAAGTCATATCTATACAGCTCTCTGTTGTAGGTACGATGGTAATGGTAACATAGGTAATGGTGTTTTGTGTATGGAGTTGAAATATTGTGCGTATTATTGTGTCTGCATTTTCTTTGTGGTTGGCTCTCAGTAATGCTTGTTTGGTCAGTCCTCTTACTCTACATATAGTGCCCTCCTCCCAATCTCTTTGATAAACTTAAATGACTACCTTTCCCAAGTCGTTTAGGCAGCAGATGAAGACAAGAAATAGAGTCCTCTTGGCTTGTATATGAGTAGAAATTCCAAGCAGTACTTTAGGAACATTATTATGTGTTAAGGTCTGAGTAAAATAAGAAGTTAATATTGATGGAATACAGTAAAAGTTTGATTATTTGCCAACCGATTTTTTGGAAAACTCAGTTATTCTGTAGATTTAAAAAATAGGCCTACTCTAAGCATTTTCCAGATATTCAGAAAAGAATCCCAGGGTTTTCAGAATAAAAATTCAGGCTGCCTCACTCAGTTTGGTTCTGTTGAACTTCTGAGACAATATTAGCATGGGTGAATGATTTTATTAGAAGGAAAATTGGCTCCTTTTATTAGGTTATGCTGAAAGAGAGGAAATGGGAGATGAATCAGAGCTATCACTTTAATGTGTCATACTTCTCAGGTTCCAGAAGGTGTTTTGTTCTTCATGCTGTTGGACTGCGGCATAGTCCACGAGGATGTTGCACAATGAGAACCTCAAAAGTTAAAGCAACCATGCATTGCACTACTACCTTAAGACAATTCACCTTGTACTTATGTATTTTTCTTCTTTCTGTATTTCCTGTTATCTTCTATAATTTCTTTCAAATGAACACCATTTTCTTTGGAATGGCCCCTGAAGGCTTGATATGGAACAGGATTTATTTTCTGGATAATAATAATGATAATAATCACTATCAATTGCTGCGTCTCCTCCTCTGTGACTGGAATATATAGTGATGACACTTTAGGAATTAAGTGCATAGTATTGTACTTTTTGAAATGATATTTGCACTTGTATAAAGTTACAGTTTTAAATTGTTCGCAGTCATTTCACTGTAAATTACAAACATTTTTGGGTTCTGAAATGGATTTCGAAGGTGGTAACCATACCCGTGGAGGGAAGAAAAGTTTTCATAAAGTATTGTCCACAGCATAAGAAAACTGAATTCTTAAACCCTTTATGCTGGTGTTAAAGGGAAAGTTTTATTGGTGGAACATTAGATTAGCTTCTCTCTATTTTATGATATCAGGGGCCAAAGAGAAAAAAATTTGCACTCATGTCTAATGGGATTTCTTATATGACTCGGGTCAAAGTCACTGGGAAACGCAAGTTAGATGAGCTGGGCCATGTGCTGCCTAAGGCCCATTTCAGGTCCACCCATCATAGAGGTGGCCAAGATGCTTGATCAGGATATGAAGATTAAGGAGCTGTGTCCCTTCTCAGATTGGCATTTGTAACCCCATCATGGAATTTTATAGACATCAGTGGCAAATCTTGGCCTACGAATGTTGATGCTGCTGAACACTGTCGTGGGACCTTCACACAACTCGTACTTGAACATGACCCGAATCCAAACTGGATTTATGATACTGCTGAAACAACCTTCCTGGATAGGGATATACCCAAAAACTTTGCCAGGGGTAGAGGAGAAGGTTGCTAAAGGATTCACAGAAACCAAGAACATGTGACTTGTTTGTGTATGCTAGTGCTTTGGGAACTCAAACTGAACATGTGTATTGTTAGAAAATTTGGAAACCCAAGAGCATTGATATGGTATTGTATGTTACTCAAAGGAATCCTTGAATTACTTCAGTTGCCCCACTGGTTACACAGTTATTGACTCTGAGGTTGTCCTCTTTCTGAGCAACTGTTGTACTCGGCTTTTTGCACATCAACTTGTTTATGGGAAAATTACTGTTGTGTACATGCCAGCCAAAGTGACCTCTTTGATCCATCCCATGGATCAAAGGTTCATTTAGAAAAGTATCTTATTTCACCATCCAAAATACTGTGAAGACGGCTTTGACAGGTGTAAATTATGTAAAACAGTTCACATTACAAGAGACATGGAGCAAATTGTGGCCTGCCGTTATTTTCCATGAGAATAAGGATGACCAGAAGGCATCTATGGGTATTTTTAACAAGAGAACCGTTGATTACAAGGATCTCCTGTAGACTGTTACAAGTGCCTGAGACACTAGTGTCAAAATTAAGCTGACGGATTATTTATCTTAAGTGTGACCAACCCCTAGGCACTAGAATCCAGGACTGCAGCTTAAGTTTTTTGAGAGATGATCTTATTTTAACAGCTTGAAGGTCATGTGCAGGGCCTTCCAGAGACTAAGAGATGAGCATCTGTTGAACAGCTCGCCATTTATGACTGTTTACAAAATCTGCTAGAAGACTCTTTGCTTTACAATTTGTCACTTTTGCCTCATTGCTAGAATTACTTCTTAGACCTTGGTGAAGCTAAGCTAAAGTTTATTGTTTATGACCATAAGTCCTTTTAGATCCATGTCCCTAAACCACAGACCTGGATCTCTCCCTTTTAAAGCTTCAATCTCTTAAGGAATTTTTGCACGTAGTGCTAGTATCAGGATTAAAGTAAGTGTTAATAGAAATAAGCTATATGTTTTAGTGTTTTTTATTATGGAGTATTGTTGGAAGTGTTTGATCATGGTAACCTTTATCTCTGAAGAGTAGGATGTGTAAACTACTTTTGAATATTTAGAATAGGGTGAATGAAATTGAATATAATATGTGCCTGGTGATGGAGAAATGCATATTCATTAAGAACAGATCACCCTGATTCAGTGATGAAACTCTGAGACTAAAAAGGGGAAAAAAGATGCAAGGGGGCAAAGCAAAGGTTGAAGACTGAAAATGCATCGGAATAACATAGAGTAGTTAAAACTGCTACAATTATTTAATAAGGAAAGGAATACTGAATATTATAATCAGATAATCCAAGAAAGTGGAATGAATGTAAATAATTATAAATGCAGACTAAATGGTGGTTTAACTGGAAATGTGAAAGAAGGTAGGGAACCTAAAGATTTCAGTAATTAAAAACTGAATGATAATTTTCTTGAATTTTTCAAGAAGAAAATTGAAAATATGATCACTACACTAGTTGAAATGCTAAATCAGATCAGTACTGTACCTGTGGCAAATGAGAAACTATGAAGATTTGATATTGTAACTAAAGATAATGCCATTAAGATCATTTAAAAGGCAAAGAAAGTAAATGGTGCAATTAATCCTATGCCAGTATCTTAATTACTGAAGGGGAAAATTTTTTATGCCTTACCAATATAATAGTCAAAGTTACAAATGTTAGTATCTTTAGGTGCAAGCTTCCTACTTCTGTGAAAGTGACTATTGTTAAACTAGTTTTGAAAGGTGCCTTTTTTTATCAAAATTGAAGTTCATACAGGCCTATTTCATTTATGTCCAACATGCTAGAATATGAAATTCTGGAGCAATTACTGTAGTCATACAGAGAGGGTAAATAATTTGCCAGATAGTCAGTTAGCTTATAGACAGTGGTTGCTGTTTCCTCTGTTGTAAACGATCTTTATTGTGGTATTTTGGTCTTACTCAGTGTCGGTGCCGCTTTTGATACAGTTGCGCATGACTGATATTATTGGAAAAGCTTTTGAGTTTTGCATTTGAAAGACTACCTGGGTGACAGAAATTATTGTGTAGGGATTGGTAAATTGAAACACTAAGAAGAGCACCGCAAGAAGTGTATTAGGTCCAGTCTTACTTTACATTTATATAATTTTATTTTCAAATATAATACAGGGAAATAGTGTAAAGTTGAAGCTATTTGCAGGTAACACCCAATTTTGTATTACAAGGGAAACCAAATAACATTCTTACTAGTGTTAAGGAATGATAACATTCTTGCTAGTTAGGTCTTTCTTCTCTAGATCGAGAACGGGATATGCTGTATATCAGGTCCACAATAATATTCAATGGTATTCTTGTTGATTTTATAAAAAAGTTGCAAAAGCTTTTGAACCCTGTCCTGGGTTCATCTTCAGTCTGAAGACTGAAGATGAACCCAGGACAGGGTTCGAAAGCTTTTGCAACTTTTTTGTAACTTTTATATCAACAAGAATACCATTGAATATTATTGTGGACCTGATATACAGCATTCTTGCTAGTGTTAAGGAATGGATGACATTTAAGCAGTTAGAATTAAATACAAATAAAACTGAGAAACCTAGGGGATTTTTGGCTAAATGTAAATAGTAATATAATCCAATAACTGTACTGGCAAAGTACATGACCTAGGTGTACTATTGGAATTAATTTCTCATTAGTGCCCATATCATAAATCTTGTAAGGGTTACTGGCCATCATCTTAGAAATGTTGTTTTTACTAAAAATATCATGCTGGGCATTATCTGGACAAAATCCGCCTAAGATGCAACTTGGCATGCTGTATCATCTTAGAAATGTTGTTTTTACTAAAAATATCATGCTGGGCATTCTACAAAAATGATTATCACAAATAGTGGACTAATGCACCTATCATAATCTGCCTAAGATGCAACTTGGCATGCTGTAAAATATATTAATTTGAATGGCAGCATTAACAAAGGGTGTTAACAGGATGACCCCTGTTTTGTTTGAGTTGCACTGTTTCCCTATCAAATAATAATAATATAATAATAATAATAATAATAATAATAATAATAGCTGTTTCCACAGCATTTATTTTGTATAGTCTTACAATCTTTTCATTAGCATGTAGCTGGTATATCAAGTTACCGAAGGACTTACATGCTGATGAAAAGATTGTAATTAAATACAGTGGAAACAGCCATTATTTTCAGTGCTACTGCCGCAGGAAATGTCTTCTCCCATATAATAATAATAATATAATAATAATAATAATAAAATAATAATGGTATGTTTTATGAGTAGGTTGAGTTGTATGAATATGTTTTAAGATATTTTATACTGAACTCATTAGTGTGAGAATAAGGCCAGGGGGGTAGATTTACTATAATATGCAGTAAAACAAAACAATGCAAAATTATTTAATATCTTAAAGATTTTGATTAAATATTCACTTCAATATTTTAACGCAGCTTTCTCTGACCTAACATGTTAGTACTGAGCTATATACAACTTGTTAAAGTGTTTTTGATAAATAGAGAGGCTGGATAAGTAGTACATCATAGTTACAGGCTTAGACAAGATAAGCAGATTAACATACAACACTGTGCACACATACTGTACATAGTTTTAGTCTCGTTTTATGCTTGTATGTATTGTGGCATTTACTAATTTTTTCAGCTTGTTTTATGAATACAGGTAGGAATACAAAGCTCATATTTCAATAGAGTATTGTATATTACATTCTTTCCCCTTACATCTGGAGTTGGGTTCTCAGATTATAAATTCACTATGCATGGTTTGAGATATTTCATAAATCTAAGTCTACCTCAACATATTCGGCCATTCACATAGCATATTAGGTAATTCACCTGGATGTGTTTGAATAAAAATATGCTTTAATCACACAGTTATTAGCTTTTGACTGACCAGTAAACCATATTGGTTGGGGTCCAATTATTAGGACTTTTTCTTTATTTGGCATGGCCTTGGTCCCAAGGATGCCAGGTAACAGGATTTGTACTTATTACATGAGTTGAGGTACTGCTATTTTCATGCATAAATTTGGTTTATTTACTTAAAATATTCATTTGATAGTTGTCATAGTTATGTCCAGATTTATAATGGGAATGTGGAGTGCAATCTATACTACTTAACTTATTGTAGATGTGCATAACCTCAAGAATTTTGCATGAAGAAAAGAAACATAATACTGAAAGAATGATTGGATGATACTGAGGAAATGATTGAATGAAATAATAGAATATGGGAGGTTTTGCTGGATTTGTATGTGCTTTTCACCTTCATTATGCCGCTGAATAATCCTAATGGGTTCTGGCACTTGGTCTTCAAGACCTAAATTTCATAATCAATCGTTCTGTGGTGATACTTTAGTCAAAATTTACTCTTTATGTTGTACAGTTCAGTAATCTGTGCATTCAGTGCCAATACTGTACTATAATATGATACATATTTCATTACCCACCTGTCATTGTTATTAAGAAAAATAATTTTTTATTATGTTTTCCCTGATTTAATTTGTTAGATGAATTATTTAAAGACATTTGTTATTAATAGTGAAAAAAGAAAAGAATATTTAAAGTTCTGCATAGTTCATTTGTTGAATATTTTATTCATTTTGATTACAAAGTATAGCATCCAATAGTTATTTCAGTACTGTATCATTAATGGTTATGATTTTCCATGCTGAATTAGTTTTTATAGTGTAAAGTAATTGTTAATGAAAATCTGAATTAATATGAAGATTTTATAGCTGTTATGAAAAGAGATTGAAAACAATGAAAAATTTATTCCCAAGTTGACATGTAAATTTTGAAGTACTGTACTTGTGCAGACTCCAATTTAGATTTACCATGCAGTTGTTGAGAATAATTTTTAATGGTAGGCTTTGTGTATCAGTTCCAGATTCAACAGAAATTCTCTCCTTACATTGTATTTAACCCGTGTGTTAGAGTTTGTACTACATGATCAGGCATTTTTTCTTTCAGATGTTTAAATTTTGACTGCAGTATTGCGCTCATTGAGGAATTTGCTGTAATATTTTTGAAAGTTTATTTTGCTTAACTAGGTTGTTACTAATTTTAATTTGATTTTTTCTGAGAAAAATGACAAATACAGTGGTGAGGTATGTAACTTTAGCCCAAAAGTGAACATTTTGAATTGGGGTTCCTTGTGTTACTACAGGAAAGTAAAGATGTAGTGTAGGTTACTGAGATCAGTACTGTACTTTACCAATAAGTTAAAATGCTTCAAAACTAGTTTACTGGTCCTTTTGTTTATATTTTGCATCTTTTTTTTTACTTTTAAAGTTTTTTTCATGACTGTAAGTATGTGATAGAGTTTACCACTTCAAGAGCTTTGATAGAAGCTTTTAAAATGTCTGTTATGAATGATATGTGTTATTTTGTGACTTTTGTGAGCTTACAATTAAGCATTTCATTGATAAAATGCAGTGCACTCATTATACTGTAAACAAACCATTACCTTAGCAAAGCCTGTACTTTGGTTTGAGTAGATAACCAACCAAGACTTTGTTTGGCTATGATCTTTTTCTTCTAAGATGAGAATTCACTCTCGAAGACAGAACTTCCAAATCTCTTTCCCTCTTGTTCAGTTTGAAGTGTTGGAATTGATAATTCCCTTCTTGCTTTACTTGATCTAGAATTTGTTGGAAGAATTTATACAGAAAAATTTTTTCCCACTCTTTTTCCAGAAAGTCATGTTTCTCCTTTCCATATCTGAGGTAATAAGATTTAAGATGTATTTTGTTTCATGTCAGTAATAAAGTCCTGAATTGAAATTCATTGTAAGGGATGGGTTGACACAAAAAACAAACATCTTTTTTTAAGTAGGCATAAACAGAGCAGTAAACTAAAAAAAAAATGCAGATAAAGGTTTGCATTCAAATTCTAACCTCCTAGGAACACTGGATGCTGTTGATGTATAGGAGACGTCTTTCGCATCCATGGTTAGAAACGTTGGTGCTAATCAGTACTTGGATATCCTAGGAACTTCAGATGCTGTTGGCTTCTAGGAGACATCTTTCACATCCATGATTCAAGTCTGGGCTCACAACTTTCTGTTGTGCCTGGCTCATCAGGAGATCAAGAGTGTATGAGCATTCTGTTTCTAAGAACCCTAAAGGCCACCAAGTGCCCAAAGGCCTTTTGCGTTACCACTTAAAACTTTACCTCCAAACTCAGTGCCGACAACTTGTTTTTGGTTCTGTCTTACTCAAGAAGTGGTGTCTAGGAGCTCCATTTCTTTTGACTATGTCGTTACACTCCCCCTGTGACTTGTGGAAGATGTGGGAGGTGTAAGCAATAGCTGCTGCTACAGCTGCAATCACCAGTTGATCCACAACCCAAGAGGGAGAGAATATTATGTGGATCTTAAGACAGTTTTAAGTGTCTCAGGGTCCAAATAGGACCTCTTTTGCTAGTAATGGCACCATGGTTACAACATCCTTCTCCAGAGGTTTTTCATTCTTCGAAACATTGACCAGGGCGGCAGTCTCTGACACTTCCTTTCTTGGAACTTTAGGACAGTTCTTTTTAGACTTTCAAGAGGAACTTAAGGACAGTTCTTTTTTAGACTTTCAAGAGTCTCGAGATCCAAAGATACACAGTCCTCGGGGTGATAGTAACGACACCACGGTAGTGCCATGGTCAACAAAGGGCCTAGTGTCCTTTCATCTACTCTATTGCAGTGCAGGTACACAAGTAGACAGTAGAACATTCAGTACAGTGGCTGACCAGACACACCCCAAGCAAGATCACTGTACAGTAATTACAAACAGTTCAATTGTTAACCAGGAGATAAGGACTGTTGATCTTGGCACCTTGACTGCCAGAAATTTGTTCAACCTCTGAAGTTTGTTCATAGTTCTTTTCTCAACTTATTGAAGTTGGCGCTGTTCTGCTCTGTCTTCTCGCACCCTTGAACGAGCAAGACATCTTTAGTATCCATTTACATCTGGAGGTTTATGCTTTTGCTGTTCTACATGTTTCGAAAATGATCAGTAAGTTTGATCCTTCCACTTCTATGGTCCTGTGGTTCCAATGACAGTGTGACCTATATGTTGCCTCCTTAAGGACTAGACCTTCACCCCAGTGCCAACGACTTGTTCATTAGCTTCGAGTTGGCCGAGAAACGGTGTCCAAATTGTCATTTCTCTGACTAGTGAGATGGTCAAACGAGTGTACCCCGCAACTTCCTGGTGGACATCAGTACATTTCAGCCCAGATCTTTTGAGGCCAGGAGCATCAGTCTGTACGTTGCATTCAGAAGGAACCTGTCAGTTGAGTACTAGGATGGAATGTAATTGTGCAGATCACATTCATATCCTTATACCTAGGGATGTTGCCCATAGGTCCTTGGACACCTTTTCCTTGGGTCCTATGGTGGACGCTCAACAAGTCTTGTAGTTCACCCAGCTCTTGAGGGACAGGTTGCATCTCACCTAAGGTGTGTGGCTGAAGGGGAAGGTGTGTGTGGAATTGACCCCCTCCCTTTTTCCTGTCTTCCTTCCTCTTCCAGTGGGCAGAGGAACAGTGAACGAGCCATCACATGCTGGACAGGCGTGCGTGCAGGTGATCTAGATGACTGAGTATCCTATCTATAATCTAGCTCCTTTTGGATTAGTAGATGCAAATCCTTCCTTCTCTCTAGCAAGGGGAGAGAGGGACTGACTATGAACAAACCAGTTGGTTATTCTCTGCTTTATAGCCTCTGACACTGTGGGTTCATCCAAACCTTTTCAAATCAAGGATATTACATTCCATTAATTCAAAATGCCCAGATGTCTGGCAATTGAACATCTCTCTTGTTCAATAGATCGAAGGTATGGTCTCCTTCCTTTGCTCTTTCATGACCAGGAAGAGAGTACCAGGTGAGCCAAACTCCCAGTCGGTTCAGAGATTTACTCAGAATCCTCCCTCTAAAAGTAAGTCTCCCATGTGTAATGACCGAGGGTTTATATTTTTGTAGGAACAAATGACAGATTTTTAAAGTAATTTGTGTTTTTCCTAACATACAAACCTGAGGTCTTTACATAAAGGGCCCACCTCTTACCACCCCTCATTCTATTACCTTCCTAGACCAGAAGGTAAACTGCGTAGAATTGAATGCGCACCGACTTGATGGCTGATGCATCAGTCCTTACCATCGGTAGCTATTACCATAACCACCTTGCAAAAGTTTATTGGCTGGTTTTCCAGCTCACTGAAAGTTAATCCCATATGTAAAGACCTCAGGTTTTGTATGTTAGGAAAAATACAAATTACTTTAAAAATTTGTCATATTGATCACTGCCACATTCATGCTTAAACTGATGAATCCTCTGTGCAGAAAATGTCTACAACACTGGCAAATGCATACACCTAAACTAGAAGGCTCACCAACAGCATGCAAATCCCCAATACATACTACCATTTTCTTTTGTCATGCATGCACTCATGCATTTCCTGGATGCTGATGGCCTGCCTTTTCAATACCTCTTTCAGTTCATGTATCTATTTCTAATATATTATTATCCTCTGCCCTCCCAACACTTTCTAAGTACAGTATGCAGTATACTTTTTACACCAACTTATCATTCTCCAATCTTTCTACTTGAACAAACCATTTTAAAACAATCTGATCCATCCTGTTACCTATGCTAACCCTTTTGCCAAATCTTCCATTTTCGCACCCTTTCAGTTTCTTATACCACAAGTACATCATATGTGGTATCAAACCATTTTTTGTTATTTTTCACTTTTGCATTATTTGTATCTCCCTCTTTATGCATTATTTGTATCTCCCTCTTTATGTATATGTCCATCCTTACATTTATGTATAACTTGTACAATACCTATTTATTTGCCCATCTTTTATTGTTGTCACACCTACACACGTACTCCTAAACACCATCACTCTCTGAGATGTTCAGCCCCAGTTCCCAAAACTCATTTCTGTAATTTGAAATTTCCATATGCATACTTGCTCTGCCCTTATTTCTTGGTTATAAAAGCAGCCAGTTTATAGATTAGAATATACTGTCCCCTTGTGAAGACCATCAATGTCTTTTAGGTTATTATTAATCCCATCAGGGAAGTGAAAAGTCCTGGAGCTATGAACCTCTGGTGTGTGAGACAAATCAGGTAGAACCATAAGGTCAGCATTGTCAGTGCCATGGTTTGACCCATGGTCTTTGATAAATGTATCACCAGTTATGATTTATTTAAACAACTTGTTAAGCTTCTTTATCCACACTGCAGAGACAGAAAAGCTTAAAAAAAATATTGTTGAAAACACCAGAAATGACACTACCAATTTATTTTTTGTTGAGGTGAATATGTATTATTTCCCATCTGATACCAGAATTTAAGTCGCTGAAATACTTCTACTCTGTATTTTAAATACCCATGCAGCTTTGCATGGGTGTATGCAGTCACTCTCATTCCCTTTTATGTGTATATAATTTTATAGGTTAAAATTGTATATTTTAAGTAAAGTGTCATTCTTTCCTTGTTTATAATTACATTAGTTTTTCTGTTGTCTAATTAAAAATAAACAATTTATTTATTTTCTTTTCAAAGATAAATCTGTGGAGATTTAATTAATTAATTAATCATAGAGATGAGTTTTAGAGAATACAGTAAGTTTCTGTTAAGAATAGAGCCTTCAAACCCTTGCAGGTTGGTCTGCATCTGAATGCTTTTTGTTATGCTTTGATAGATATAGCACACTGACAGTTTTGGAGAAAAAAGCTACAGGAAAGTCTATATATCCTTGGGCGAAGGAATTTTTTGGGACCTATTTTTTTATTCTGTGGTTGGATTATTTTTGCCAAAATGAAAACCATTCATCTTTACAACTTCCACTTTTTTTTTTTTTGCATTTATCATCCACATGACACTTCTGTTAAGAAGAGTTGGTTAACCAGTTTTTTTTTTTAGACTTAACCTTGGCTTGCATAGACAATCCAAGTCCCTCCAGTCTTTTATCCTCATCCTATTATCATCCAAAACATTTACTTTCAAATACTTTATAAAAAAATTTTACTGCCTCCATTCTCCCACCACCGATACTAGCATTTCTTGGTTCCCAATGACCCTTACAAGCTTACTCTTGCTCACATTTACATTCAATTTTCTCCTCTGGCAAACACTTTCATACCCTTACACTGATGTCTTTAGTTTCTCCTTATTATCCCTTACTGGTACTGTAACTTCTGCAAACATCAGCCATTTCACACTTCATTCATAGTGCATCATCTTATTACATGACTTTGTACCTACATCGACTGTTCGCTCCCTAACTTCAAGCATCACTTCATATATAAAGTTAATATATAGACATGAAGATGTGACACACCCTTGTCTTAGCTCTATGTAAAAGCACCATTTTTACATAAATTGAGTCACCCTCCTTTCTTCAAACTAATACATGCTTCACTTCTGTAATAAACACTTATTGCACAGTAATGCACTTTCTATATTATACATCCTCAGAACCCTCCACTTTGCCTCTCTATCATACCTATCTTTAACTTTCTGTAGGGATATGTATGTCACATACAGCTTTTTTCCTTTTACTTACAGATTTCTCATACTGTATAACCATTTCATAACAAACACATGATCCACCTACCCTCTTTCCGTTGCGTATGGATGTCATTTTGAGAGCAAAAGGTTAAAACAAGCTCTTCCTAGCAAATTCTTTCTGAGTTTCCCTTCATACTGAAGTGATAGGCTTTAATAGGACAATTGTTCTTACTTACAGAATATGGAATTTTTTTTAACTAATTTTAGAAAATTTCAATTCACAATTTAAAGCCAGTTAAGAGTATTTCAGCACATCTAAACAACTGGTATAGTAGCTTGGAATTTCAGTAACATGACTCCCTAAATGTCCCAAAGATTCACAGTAATGGTTCAAATACATATGTATGTAATGTATGTAATGCTTCATGTTTTAATATATTATCAGTACAGTTCCAGGCTGTTTGTCAACTGATGAATATTAGCCATGTTTTGCTTATCAGATTTCAGATTTCAAATTTAGAATAATTCATCCTCTAATGGAAAGTTTTACATGATTTGCTCACTAATTGTATGAATGTCAGTCTTCTGTGGTGAATTAAAGTTATATATTGCCTTATTCCAGGCCCAACCAATTCCAACGGATCTGGTGGCTAAGTTGTTAGGTAATCGTGTTGCAGTGTCACCAATCGTTACTGTAGAACCTCGAAGACGAAAGTTCCACAAACCTATAACTTTAACTATCCCAGTGCCTCAAGCTGCTAGTAAAGGAATGATAAATCAGTACTCGGGAGAGGCACCTACCTTACGTCTTCTCTGCTCGATTACAGGTGAGTTTTGTTACCCTCACAAAACTGACAGCTTTTTGTTGTGTTGTTGTGTAGGTTTCTCAGTTTGTGTGTGTTGATAAAGGATGGGTTGGGGTAAGAGATTCAATATTGTATTCTAAATAATCTGTAAACTCTTATCCCTTTTCTGAGAATGCATATCTCCTGCGTTATAATCTAAAGATTATTTTTTCTTTTGAGCTCCTGTATTCTTCTGGACCTCTCCTGTGTTAAATTTAGGAAAATTATATTCTTTCTTTCCATTGCTGATACTTAATACAAAACCAAGGTAATAATAATTTTATTAGATAATTATGTAGATTGCTTGTTTTATATAAGATTCAGATTTTTTAAAACTTATTAAAAGTACACTGTATGAACTTGTATTGGTGATGGTAGAACCCTGATATTTTAATTTCTGTGCGTAATTTATAGAATTTGATAAAGATCATACTAAATGTTATATATACAATAGATCAATATTGGTGTAAATTACATTGTGAATTTTTGGTATATCAGTGTGTTTTTGCGCAGTTCTGGATAATACACTGTATAAAAGATAGACTTACCATGTGTTTAAGCAACAGTTTCAAAGTGGGAACCTTTCATGTATTTCTTTATAGATTTGAATAATCTTCATTGGGTAACTTTCAGTTCTACATCTTCATTTAGACTATGCATTTATCTAGTTTCAATTTTCATCTTACATTAGTCATGTAGATCATATTGTAGCCTTTAATTTAATGGTGGCTTTGGGGTTTAGTGAAATTTCTGTAGAAATCTTTATTCTAGGTGTGAAGTACTGAAGTGGTTTGTGTGTTGGATGGAGCTGTAGTTTAAGTCTGTTATTTCCTTATCTATAATTCTGTTTAACTTCTTTAGTATGAATAGTTCTAGCTCTTACATTTTCCAAGATCTTTCATAGCCATACTCAATTCAAACATTATATTCACCATTAACTCCCCTGGTTTTGTTAACTTTTCCTGTTGCTCATCGGTGTGATTTCCATCTTTTAAAACACTTGCAGTTAAATATTTTAGTAAATAATAGGACAGTATCTGAAAAAGTAGGATCATTGAAATATTTTTGTTCTTCATTTTACCTTAAATTGATCATGTCAGGTGCTTTGAGATGCTTTTTCATGAATTTCTGCATTACCAAGAATGTTATTGAATCCAGGCAGGTTCTTAGTCAAACTTTCCAGTTATGGTTTTATTTTCCTCTACCAGCTGATTTCTTGTTGATTATCTTTTCATGTTACCATCCTGCCATCAGCTCTTTCTCATCTTGCCCACTGATCTTTCTTCTCCTTATGACCAACTTCTGACTAAGCGCTTTCTTTAATATTTTAATATAAATGAGATAAAGGACTTTTTAGCATGAAAGTCCAATTTAACATGTATGTATTATGTAAACTGATAGGCGATACTCTACATAAAATGTATTATTTAGGTTTTGTAAGTTCTTTTCTCTGTATCAGTTATTGCGGCTTAATGTAAGCCTTAACCGTCTCTCTTTGGGAGGGGGACTTGCATTTGGGCAACTTAAGGGTTGTCTTCCTCCTCAACAGAGTTAAATCAAAGATAATGTGTGTAGTCAGTAATACTGTACAGCCCTTGAATCTTCTTGAGTTCATCTCTTTCTACTAAAAGGTGCCTTCTGTCCCTTCTGCAAGCACTATTTTGCCTAATGTTACATTGAGGAGAAGAACTTTTTCTTTCTTTCAGGCAACCTTCATAATGAATCTCAGACCACTTCCCCCCACTTATATTTTGTGGAAATTGAATTGCAAAATTTCATTGACTGTTTGTCACTCTGGCCAAGCTTTGGAATTCTCGTCCTGCTGCCACATGTCCTGCTTCTATAACCTTCTATTGTGTTGGAGGCTGGTTAATGACTCCCTTTTGTGTTTAGGTCTTACTCTTCTTTTCATCTTATGTTCCTTTTTTATTTTATTTTGGTGTGGGTTTCCCATCAATTTTTTAATATCTAATGAAAGGTCACTCAACATTGCTTTGCACAAAAGGAAAAAAACATATGTTGACACACTGTTATAGAGGTGGTTTCAGATTCCTATAATACAAAATTTTAAGAAACTGGTAAATATGGAATTACCACATCCACCAAGATTGAAATCCTGTACTAGCCATAGGAATTCTTCATGACTGAAATACCTGCCATATGAGAAACTGCAGATAAATATTGGCATTTAAAAAAATAAAATTAGGACCACAACCACAGAAACTTAGTGTAATAAAAGGAATACTGAAATTCAGCATAAGTGCTGTACTTTTGAAGATTCTCTGCTTAAAAGTTTGTAAGAAGAAATGCTCTTCATCTTTTTATTTTAATGATCTGCTGTGATTTATATATTAATAATAGGTATTACTTTCAGTTCATTTCTCTTGTTAGGGGTTTGGTTTTCTTACTCAAAAAGTTTCCTGCAGATGAAGGGAAACATAAATTATTTACAGTACTTGAAATATCTCACGACGATTTTGTTCTCATGTCAGGGTTTATCGTGATCTACTTTTTTGTATAGATATCAGGTTTTTAGGAATTTTTTGTGTTGATATTAAATTTATTTCCAGAAATAAAGATGCTCTGACTTCACAGAAGCACCCTCAATTTTGACCAGTAAAATTTTTAAAACTAAAATAGGAATAGGTAGCAATACTTATGAGTTGATGGCTGTATTTTTGATTGGTGTGCTGTAAACATTCACTTATTACAGTGTGTTGGAGTACCATGAATTTGGCTACTACAGCTTATTGATCACATATTGTAGTTTTTAATTTCATTATTTTAACAATATTTCATGTTTTTTCAAGTTCATTTATTTTAGTATTAAAAAAGCTTTCCCCAAAGATCATCATATCCGTGAACTGGAAAGCTTGAACAGATTGTGAAGTAACATACAATATAAGCTGCCCATTTATGTTGCATCAGGAATTTTATCGGCCAACAGTGTTTCAGTGTGGGCAAATGGATGGGGCTAGAGCTGTTGCAGTACTTTAAGATTTTGTTGATATCAGATTTAAGCTTACACAGTGCTTTAAGAAATATAAAGGAATAACATTTTATTGCACAGTTACACTTTGTTAAAACATGGCACGAATTTGACATCCCAAATAGAACAAATAAAAAATAGGATAAAGATTAAAATTATCACACTACTGTACATATCTTACATTTAAAAAAAACTAAATCTTCAAAATCTGAAGATATTTTACTCTTTGTTACTTAGTATAAAGAAGTCAGTAGTAAATTTCTGTAGAAGCTGTCATAAAAAGCAGTGTACTGTATTACAAAATTTTCACTTTTATTACAATATTCTTGCTATAGTACAATTTACCGGTAAACATTTTTACCTTGCTGCAGTTTTAAGTTACTAATGTTCCCTTAAAGTCAGGGAAAAAGTAACCTTTGGCCTATAGGATGCACAGTAAATTTCTGAGACTTATTTTAGGAAACAATATTATCATCAATGCGGGGAAATATAGTAACTTTTTCCAGATGAGACTGTAATGGATACTACTGGATGTGTTCATACAGTGGACAAACCGTTGCATTATACTATAGCCTTATGCTTCAGTTCATAGTGGGTTCTACATATACTGGACTTCATAAAAATATCCTAATACTCTAGTGGGTGAGATCCACCTCCAGTGGGGCAAAATTTCCCATATCTCGTGCTCCCCGTTAACTGTGAAGCTTGCTACTATCCCACATTTTCTCTCTCTCTCTCTCTCTCTCTCTCTATTGGCATTGTATGCTTTGATGTTTCATTCTCTCTAGAGGTCACACACCTTTTTACTGCGGTGTTCATCTATCCATTTCCTTACTTCATTTGTGTTGCTTGTTGGTTATCCCATACCCTTCTTTTCAGTATTTTATTATTCATCTGTTTACTTTGTGTACCGGTCATTTATTCTTCATGCCAGTTAAAGAATAAAATTGAAAGAGATATTTCACTTCCCAGTGGAATGAGACCTCAAGATTAGATGGTTTGGACATTGGATGAAAATGGGTGAGGAACATATTAAAAAAAATTAGTACTGTTTATATGTAAAAAGATCAGGGACAATTAGGAGGGCTTAGAAAATCATTGAAGCAAGCCATAATTGAAGACCAATTGGGATTTCAGGCAGAAAGTGCACGAGACAAAAGAGTGAAGAGAACTAATTTCACTTAGTAAGCGATGTCAAAAAATTATGATGGTGATTGTATTTCATTATGAAAAATCTCAACATAACTTTCAGGCTTTTCCTATGAGTATTACACTGCAGAACATTTCATTATGTTCCATACCCAGTCAAGGAAATTTTCATGTATGAAAGCCACCAATGCAAGAGTAGATGACTGTCAATAGTTATGTTTAAGCATACAGAGTTTTTGTGTATGAAATTTGTGTTTTGTGTGATTACATGTTCCAATCATGGATAACTTTTAACTGGTTCACGTTATCAGCCTCTTCAGGTTTGGTCTGTGGCAGATTCACTGCCCCCATGGGCCATATGAACATGCATAGCAGTAATTTTTTTTTATTGCTCTGGGTAATCTTATATTTCATGTTACATCAATGAATTTGATGTCATTGTAAAGCTAATGAGTTCTAGTACATTATGTTATGTTAAAAAATATCCCTAAAACCAAAATAAAGCATCCATATCACAAGTTGAAGTTAGCCATTATTGGAACATTTTTTGCCACTTTTTTTTTAATTTGCCAAAAAATGCTAAACAGAGGTACCTCATTTTTAATTTGGCACAAAAGTAAAATGAATTGCCCTTCTTTGATGTATAATTCTTTACTGTTTTTGTTAGGTACAATATAACAAAGTGCAATGAAACACATGTGCAAAATATATTGATGAGTTGTAGGTTATCAGTAAGCAGCACCTGTTTGTTGCTGTTTTTCAAAAAATCACCAAAAATGGGTAAATTAAGATATCTAATTTTTATTTACAGCACTACCCTACTTTTATGTGCTTCACTTTTTCACGCTTCATTTTGTTGCGGATTTTTGTGGAACATATCTTTCAATTTTACTTGGGAACGTTCACCAATTTGCAAATTTTTGATAGTGTAGTCACTTGTTTTGTCCTCAAGAAGTTACCCTCCATGGTCTACCAGTGCTCCATGGGTGACCAAGCTAATGTCAAAGAATTCTCTTATAGCTGGTCTCTTGGCCGGACATTGTGTCGGAGTGATGAATATCGTAACACATGATGGAGTATATAATGGACTCAAAGATAAGGGGGCACTTTCCAAATCTTACAGTGAGGGTGTATATCCAGGTTCTTCCATCATCAAAATCTGCTTAGAAGAGGAAGTGATTAGTGCTTATGCGCAGTCTGCCATAGTGTCAAGAACAGACCCATCGCGGAGACCAAGAAGGATTACTCTTCTTGGTCAACGTGTGAAGTTTATTATTGTCAGCTCTCTGAAAAAATTTAAAATTTTTCTCCAATTTTATTAACAAGGATGATGGAAACTTCAAAAATAGCAAGATAAGTTCTTAATATTAAGTTCCAGTTAAGGTTTTAGTTTTAAACTTTTAGAATTAATAATTAATTTGTCTGTGAAAGCTGGAACCAGTGCTTCTTTCCATCAATTGTTTTGAGTTTGTCATTGTAACTACTCATTGTTGATTGCTAGAAAATCCTTTCATATTATATGATGTCTACAATAATCAAAGCTCAAATTGTTTTAAAGAGTTTGTCATTGTAACTAAATGTTCTAACTAAAAGAAATGTGCCACAACATATCATTAATGTAGAGAATCCTTTCATATTATATGATGTCTACAATAATCTAGGCAGTAAGTGAGAATATAGACTAGATTAATATAGGATGTTGTCTGTAGCCTATAACCTAGGATTACATATCCTTAAATGGCCTAGCTTAGACCAAGGATTCTAGGATCAGATAATAACAATATCTGGGCCAAATAAATTGGCAGCCTAGCCATAAGGCTACATATTAGTAAATTTTTTTCCTTTTATATAAGCCTGTACACTTAAGCATGATCTGAGTAATCCAGGACTACTAGACCGTGTAACCTAGAACTAGATGGAATAATAATCCATGCTAGATGAGATGGTAGCTTAGCTTTAAGGCTACATATCAGGGTAATTATGTTTTATGTGAACCATATCCTTAAGTGTGAATTAAATAATCCAGAGTAGGCAGTAGCCTAAATTAGAGTAAGTGATAGCCTAGCTGTAAGGTTACATGTTAATGAGTTATATAAAGAACAACCTGGGTTAGACAAAAATAGTAGGCTAACATATTAGTAAGTTTCTGTTTTTATATAGCCTATACAATTGAGAGCGGTCTATAATAATCGGGGTTAGGCAATACCCTGTACTAGGCTAAGAAAAAACAAATAAGCCAAGGATTAAAGTATATATAAACAGTATCCTAGGTTCAATGAAATAACCTAGTTCTCACAACTTGGTAGCACATCTGTAAGGCTACATACTAATAGGGTCTTATGTAGCCTTTATCCTGAAAGGTGACATAAACCTGGAACAGGCAGTAGCCTAACCAGATTAAGTAGGAACCCCTTTTCAGGTTGTTTTCTGTATAGCTTATATCCTTAAGCTTCAAATAAGCTAGAATAGGCATTGGCCTAGAATAAGTTAAGCGAGAACCCTTTAAGAAATCCTCTGTCCATAGCTTAACGTAGATTATACTAGAAGCTTTAACCTAAGCCATATAAAACAGTAGCTTGGGTTAGTTAAACAAATTAGTTCATAGCAGTTAGTCTGAATGGCATGACAGTTAGAATTAAAATTTCACATAGCCATTGCAAAAGGACTAACAGTGTATAAGTAATATAGCCATATACAGGTAGGAAAATTAACCAAAACCTTAGATGGTTGAAGTTAACTTAGATATTTAATTAAATGTATTACAACTGCACACTTGTAATCAAGTTAACCCGTAATTTGGAAACTATATGAGGAAATGCACCAGAGAAACCACTAACAGAAACGGTTCTCTTACCTATGCCTATAGCATTAAAAGCCATAGAAGACACCCTTTACCAGGTCAGTGAAAAATGGATCTCTGTTTCCATTTTGAATAAGACCCAAGGTGCTCACCAAGTAGCCCCAGCCTTCTGTCCCTTCGCTTTCAAAATTATTAATCATGTGAAGGCAGATTTTGAGAAATTTGTAGTGACTAAAAAACAAGACACAATGACAGAATTAAAACCATTTCCATGGTCATCCCAGTTTTGGGAAATTCCACCAATGAATGGGCAGCACTACAACTCCCTTTTGAAAAGGAAAAAGCTCCCTTTAGATATAGCTACACAGCAGTTTGGGACTCCTATGAGAAGAATCACAGAGGACAGCCTCAGCAGAATTTCATGCCAGGATCCACCTCCATAGTATTATAACCTCCACCACCTTGCTGGGAGTTGCCACCAAAAGGCTTCCAGAAGATTCCCAATGTAATTTCATTATTACATTCTAACCCCTTCTGTAAGGACCCTGTTTGAGGAGACTGTTGTGGCTAAACTTAACGAGCAAGCCCACCAACAGAATTGTACAGAGTACTCTCTTCTGGGAAACAATTCAGGAAACAAATTAAACAAACTTCCCTTTACCCAACCCAAAAAGGCTCGTTATGATAAAAAAATCCTATAAGCCTTTAGTCACCCCAAAAATTTTTCCTCAAAGACAGGTAGGTGGTCAGAAGGGACAACTCCCTACAAAGGGACAACAACAGCAGGAAGGAAATCCTTTTCACAAGGTCTGGAGACCCTCGTATAGAGGAAAAGGACAAGCAACACCTGGAATGCCTACCAAGAGCAAAGGCAGAGGAAGAGGTGGATACGAATAGGAATTGTATGGTCGGGGGTCAACTTCAATGACACCACAGGCAATGGAAATCTTCCCTTTGGGGACGCAGCATTATTTTCAAATGGGCTGAGGTGGAAATGGTCTCATCCCTCCCCCTCCTTTAAAAGAATTCTTCTAAAAACCAGACCCCTCTATGGAAGTTTACATGCAGAAAGACCATGTTAATGGGAGCCATAAAGAAACATGCATATATTCACCACCAAGCATGTCTCTTCAGTGTCCCCTAAAAGGATTCCTCCAAATGAAGAGTGATCCTCGACCAATCAACATTAGACAAGCACACTGTTTGCCAAAAGTTTCTGATAACTACCGTTGCCCAAGTACGTTCAGTCATTCCAAAAGGGACTTGGACAGTTTCTGTAGATCTGAAAGATGCATACTGGCACGTCCCTATCACTGTTCCCTTCTGCCCCTTCTTAAGGTTCCAAATAGGGAAAGATACGTACAGGTTCAAAATCATGCCCTTTGGGCTAAACATTGCCCTAAGATTTTTTTTTTTTTTTTTTTTTTTTTTTTTTTACAAAATTAGCAACGGTAGTTGTTCAAGAACTCAAAAGAGGGAATACAACTAATAGCCTACCGAGATGACTGGTTAATCTGGGAGCCCACGAGAATAGAGTGCTTCAGAAAACCTAGGAGTAGTGGTCAACAGACTACAGTCAAAAGGTTTTATAATAAATCGGGAAAAATCCCACCTCATGCCAGCTTTCAGTGGCTGGTACTGTTGGGGTACTCTTCACATCCTGTTGTTTCTCACTAACATACTCAAAACAGAATAAGGCAAGTCCTCAAAAGGTTCCTTGCACAGCCCAGAGTTTCCAGACGACAGTTAGAGCACATGATGGGCCTGCTGCAGTTTGCATCAGTAATAGAGCCAATACTCAGAATGCAACTACAAATGTGAACAAATTCTGGTTATTGCATGCAAGAAAAAAGATGCGAGACTGACCTCATCAGAAGATTGAAAAAGTTGGGGAGATACTTTGGCCTTGGACCCAGAAAGAATCTCTGGTGAAACAGGTCACTTGAATCCTCTGTCTGTATGTGACAATACACACAGGTACCAAGTTGACAGGTTGGGAGGACATTGAGAGGATTGTCAGGTGGCAGGGAGGTGGTCAGCTACTCTGAGAAACTGGAGCTGATGGCTGTCTTTTTGTCTCTCAGAAAACTCAAACCTCCAGATGAGAGAGACATTTTGTTGGGTCTAGACAACATGATTTCAATGTTCTGCACCAGGAGGTCAGGATCACGTTGGCCTCCTCTCAATATGATAATGCTAGCGATCCTTCAGATGGTGCAAGCAAGGAAGTGGTACTTGTCTGCAATTTACCTCACAGGGTCTCTCAGCGTAATAGCAGATTCTACCAAGGAAAACGACAGCCTCAACAGAATAGATGTTGGACATCCACTCTTTTCAAACAATAGCCAACATGCTTCCACAACTGGAAGTGGATCTGTTCTCCACATACGAGAATCACAGACTCCCAGTATATGTCTCCGAACTTGGACAGTCAAGCAACAGCAGGAGATGCCTTCCTACAAGACTGGGACAAATGGAGGACGATATATCTTTTTCCTCCATTGTCCTAGATTTCGAAGGTTTTGAGCAAACTTCCAACCTTCAAAGGAACAGCTTACTTAATAGCCCCAAGTTGGCCAAACAGGCATAGGTTCCTATTACTTCAACAATGGGCGAAGAGATTAATTCCACCACTGTCATCTGTTCTATCCCACACAGTAGGAGGGAAATTCATCTTCACAGCCTCCTATCTGAGCAGAGACCTTCACTTATGGATTTTTTAAATGTTATCTACCATGAAAATTACTCACCCAACATTGCTAGGTACCTAGTGCAAATATTACAGACATCATCTATCCAGCATTACCAGTCCGTATGGAAGATATGGTTAGATTATATCCATACTGAGAGCCCAGTTGAGATTTCTATGGAAACACTTTTAAATTTCTTGTATACCTTTTTGAAGACAAATGCCTTGTGGTTACAACAATCATGGCATACAAGGCAGCATTAATGGAACCCTTGCTTTATAGATTCGGGATTGACTTTAGTATAGGAGTTGTCACTTCCCTTCTGTGGCCTTTTGCTCTACAAAGACTCACTCCTGAAAGGCTTCCAATTGCTTGGTCCTTGAACAAGGTGCTTAGACTTCTGTCAGCCCCTCAGTTCAGCAGACCCAATACAACCACAACACACATGCTACAAAAGGCAATCTTCCTGATTGCGTTAGAATCAGGAGCTTGTATTAGTGAAATGGGCTCTCTTAGATGGAAACGATACTTCACGCAAATAGCTGACCATTGATTATTATTGTCCCCTGGTTCATCATTCCTGGCTAAGAATGAGGATCCTTCAAGAAGGAAATCTCCTTCTGATAAGAAAACTCAGTTTAGTAGACAAGACATTATGCCCGGTTCCAGCACTTAAGGTTTACTTAGAATTCACGGCAAACATCCCAGAGGGTCCGATTTTCCTACACTCTAGCACAAACTAACCACTCTCCCTACGAGGGCTGAGAATGAGTGTAGTGTCTCTCATTAAAAAGGCAAATCCACACTGTTCCTAGGTCACATGATATTAGGAAAGTAAGTACTTCATTGACCTTCTTTAGAAATCTCTTTTTTGAAGAAGTCTCTAAGTGTACAGGGTGGTCATCAGACCACCCTGTACACATTATTACCAATAGCTCAAACAAATTCAACTATACTGTGTATCAGTAGGTGGCATGGTTAGTCCCAACACCCAGGTGCTACAGCAGAAAACCAGGGGTCTTATTGATGTTGAGTATGCTAACTATCGCTGGGAGAAGGGTGACAGTACTGCAACTAAACCCAGTATGCTTAGGTAAGCCACTGTAGAACTACGTCCTAAAGAATAAAGTTCATGTATAGTTTCTTTTTCTTTGGTACCAAAACCTGAAGAGTGTTTGGAATAAAGAATGAGACTTGAAATTTGTGGCTTGCCCTCAGACCAGAAATGTTTTTCCTTTGGGGTGCTGGGATTAAAAATTGAGAGCTTAAGCCTTTTTCGTCACCTGCCAATTTCTTTGTCAAGCTCCTTAAGGATGAAACAAGCGACTACGCTATCAAAAAACAGGTTTTGACATAGGAAAAACCTATTTTTGGTAGTCGCTGTTGAGTCCTCAAAACCCTCCCACTTCCCTGACGAAAAGGCATGGGATTTGGGCAAGGGATCATCCTGCATTGACCAACAGAAAGTAATGCTTCTTGGTCTCTGCGACAAGTCTGTTGTTGACACTACAGCAGACTGCACATGCTCATTAATCACTTCCTCTTCTAAGTAGGTTTTGATGATGGAAGAACCTGGGTATACAGCCTCGCTGTAAAGATATGGGAAAGTGCCCCCTTTTCTTTGAGTCCATTATTTACTCCATCAAGTGTTATAGTGTTTATCACTACATCACAATACCCAGCCGCGAGACCAGCTCTAAGAGAATTCCATGACATTAGCTTGGTCACCCATGTGAGCTCTGGTACACCATGAAGGGTAACTCCTTGAAGACTCAACAGTGACTACAAAGATAGGCTTTTCCTACGTCAAAACCTGTTCTTTTCTTTGGACCGTATTACTAAAATTATCACATTTTATTTTTTTTTGTAGAGCAACACTGTCTTTTCACAAATTAGATACTGTATTTTTTCATTAAAGGATAAGTATACTGAGAGAGAGAGAGAGAGAGAGAGAGAGAGAGAGAGATAGATGTTTACATCAAAGTCTAAGCACAGTATAAATGGATTTTGTAAGTGATATAATGGTTTATTGATATTTTGCTGTTTTTTCATTAAAGGATATGTATACTGAGAGAGAGAGAGAGAGAGAGAGAGAGAGAGAGAGAGAGAGAGAGAGAGAGAGAGAGAGAGAGAATTCTGTAAGTGAAATAACGTTTTATTGATATTTTGCTGTTTTTTCATTAAAGGATATGTATACTGAGAGAGAGAGAGAGAGAGAGAGAGAGGTGTTTACATCGAAGTCTGAGCACAGTATAAAGGGATTCTCTAAGTGAAATAACGTTTTATTGATATTTTGCTGTTTTTTCATCAAAGGATATGTATACTGAGAGAGAGAGAGAGAGAGAGAGAGAGAGAGAGAGAGAGAGAGAGAGAGAGAGAGAGAGAGAGAGAGAGAGAGAGGTATTTACATCAAAGTCTAAGCACAGTATAGATGGATTCTGTAAGTGAAATAATGTTTTATTGATATTTTGCTGTTTTTTCGTTAAAGGATATGTATACCGAGGGAGAGAGAACTGAAGTGTTCATACATCTAAGTCTAGGCACAGTTACTTGCTGGGAATGAGACTTAAAAGGCATGGTTAAACTAGGGTTGGGGGGGAGTCAGAATGTTGGTTTTGTGTTATCTACATATGAAATTTGGATTTTAAATATTTTTACAGTGATTAGAGATGAAACATCAACAGTGGTAAAGTATTCTCTTTTGTACTGTTATAATATGTGTGATAATCATGGTCAGCTAAACTTTTAATGAAGTAAGGTACATACAATAAATAGACAAAGTAAAAAATATGGCAGCACTACCTACGTTGATCTAGTAGTGAACTTGTTGGCTTTGTTTATTTTCTTGTTTTATGTTTATGGTACAGTACAGTAAACCCCCCATTCGCGTTCTCACAATTCGTGGACTCACCTATTCGCGGATTTCTCTAAGGAACATATATACATATTATTTGCAAAAAATTCGCCCATTTGCAGTATTTTTCACTGAGAAATATTCACTAATTACTGTATTTTCATACAGTTTCCATGACGAAATGCACTTCTTGTGATAAAACTATTAAAATACTTAGGTATCCAGGTAATGCTCGAGTTACGATAATTCGCCATATGATAATTTGATTTTGCGATGGGGTAAGCAGTTAATACCAGTACAGTACAACAATATCTATAAAATATTGTAAAATTTCGCGCCGGCGCAGGCAGCAATGTACAATCGGGCAGTGAGAGCGACCAACTTACAATAGATCAGCTTCTTTTCCTCCATCTCTTTATCCTATCTTCTAGTTAAAAAAGTAAAAGAGAATGATAAAAGTATTGTTAGTAATGTTATACTCTTGCGTAAATGCATACAGCCACAAACAACCGAACAAGAAACTGTTGTTTTGCTTATAACCGAAGAAGGCGTGAGGTTGCTAGCCTCACCGATTGTGGGTTGATATAAGAAGACAGGCTCACATTGACTCACCCTATATTTTGTACAGCATATCACCTTGTAGTTCTATTGTAAAGTTATTTCTTTAGTGCTAATGAAGAAAGAAAAATCAATTGTCTTCGTAAAACCTCCTGGGAAAACTACGCTACTACATAACAAAGCCAGAAAGATCAACATCTATAATATGCTACTACATAACAAAGCCAGAAAGATCAACATCTATAATGAAGTAATCTTCTTAAACAAATAGCAGATATAAACAGAAGAAAGAATATTAATAAAAGAACACGACATATACGATATACCATAGTGTAGGCTAAGCTAATTCTTGTTTGTTATCCAATTTCTCTTTGTATTGAATTATCATAAGTCACTGCATGAACCTCCAGAATTAGCTGACATTAATAATTACTATACCATGTATGTATAGAGTATACTTTATAGTGTAAGCTAGGCTACCATATATGTATACATGGTACTGAATACCGTAGTGTAGGCTAGGCTATATTCGAGATACGTTTTTCCCAACAAACGATGGGTTTTTTGGAACCTAACCCCATCATAAGTAGGATAATACCTGTATAAGCATTTTTAGTTTATTTTTTGTGTGTGTTTGAACTATCAAAATGGGCAGTTCTAAGTGTTTTTAGAAGGGTTCTAAGTGTTGCGGATTTTAGCTATTTGCTGGGGGGTTGTGGTACACATCCCCTGCGAATACGAGGGGTTTACTGTATAATCATTTTTAGAGGGGATTTTGCATTACCGCATTTTTTGCATTTCTACGGTGGGTTATGGAACCTATCCCCATGTAAAAGTGGTTGAGCACTGTACACACCAAGAAAGTAATATAATTTACTTTTCTTATGATATATACTTCATTGCTATTTGTGTTATGTATGACACAGCACACTCCCCAATAAAAAAGTAAACATACAAACTCGCGTGAGTAGCCAGGGAGAAATTACAAATGAAGGGAAATTTCAAAAATTGCTTCCATTTAAAAATTTTACAAAAACAGGTAAATTGAGATATTTACTTTTTATTTACACACTGAGAAATTTCAAAAATATTTATTTACACACTGACAAATTTCAAAAAAATTTTTTCCAATGATATATAAGTCATTACCATATGCGTTAGATATGACAGTCCCCGTCAAAGAAAAGTAAACAAACAAACTCGCATGAGCAGCCAGAGAGAACTTAGGCATAATGGGAAATTTCACAGATACTTGATTTTAAAAACTTGCCAAAAATAGGTAAATTGTGGTATCTACCGTAGTATATCTTTGCACACAAAAATTATAATAATTTTTGTTTCCAATGGTATATAATTAATTGCTATGTGTGTTAAATATGACATAGTCTCCATCCTCCCTAATAAAAGTAAATAAACTTATTCAAACGAAAAATTAGTAATGAATATGTTTATAATTGATAATATTTCTGGGCTCGACCTGTGTCACCCAGTGAAATGATCCATTAGCACTCATTTCTAGGGTATAAATATTGCTAAATATACCAGAGAAAAAGCTATTCATAATGCCAGGGTTACGACCCCTGGATCGAATACCATTAGATGGTGTCGGTATGCACAAGGGGTGAGTGGTTGCCACTACCACAGATCTTCGTCCTACAGATTTCTCCATTCTCAAAACCCCGAAAAGGGAGGAGCCATTCCAAAGCCTTACCCTCCGCACCTAGCCAACCACCACCCCGGCCGCCATATTCATTCCAATTTAGCACGCCTTCCAGGATACACCGTATTTTTCTTTGGTGTTGTTTTTCGGTTTTTTTCTACTTACATCATGTCATCCCACCAGGAATTTCCACCATCTAAGTTAAGTACCATTTGCCTTTGGGTTTTTTATTACAGAGGCATTATATTTTGACTGTTCGTATATTGTTTACCAAGGTAAATAGTTCTACGCAGCTGGGCGTGGGCTGTGTCTGCCTCTGCCATGCTTGACCCTCAGTCTTCGCATTTTATTAGCAGAATATTTCTGCTAGTTTTATCCATACTCCATTTCAGTTTGGAGCCTTATTTGGAGAATTTACCATTTCGCTGGTAGGAGGTAAGGGAGCCCGTATCATGACTGATCTAGGCTAGGGATGGAGGTACACCCCTCCCTTTTTCTGATCATAGTTTTCCTCCCTTTTCACTGGTTTCCTTCCTCCATCAGCAAATTGGTGCCTTCTCGATGGTGGTATTATTATTATCATGATCATAGCTGATGTGTACAAGGATGGATGACATGTCTATTCTTGGATTAGTTTATGTGCGATTCAAGCGTCAGAGGTGGCCATTTTGGGTATCCCCGCTTCCCGTATAACGGATGTTGTTTGGCCCTCTCTGCCGCTGAGTCATTTATGTATTTATAAGTATATAATTTTTAGACATCTTAAAAACACATCGAATGGTTAACTTTTATTATGTTAGTGCTCTTGACGACAGGTAGTTTTATTCGATTAGGTATATTCTAGCCTAGCCTACTCGACCGAGCCGTAATTCGGTTTTGGAGGGTTAGGCTAGACAGGATAGGCGCTTTTACACGATGCTCAGACTACCTAGCTCACCTGACCAGGCCGTTTTGAGGTTTTGGAGGTAGATGTTAGGTTTGTGAGGGAGTTCCTCGTTCACTCTTGGCCCACCTGACCAGGCCGTTAGGTTTTGGGAAGTGAGGTTAGGCTAGTGAGAGAATTGCTCTTCACCCTTAGCCCACCTGGCCAGGCCGTTAGGTTTTGGAGGGTGAGGTTAGAATAGTGAAGGGTCTCCTCAATTCATAGTCTACCACCTGACCAGGCTGTCGGTTTTGGAGGGTGTGGCTAGGTTATGCGAGGTTCTTCTCCCCCACCCCCTCACCTGTAGCGCTCATTCTGGCCTTCCTGACCAAGCCAAAAAGTTTTGGTTTTGGAAGGTAGGCTGGGATTCTGAGGTTGCGCAGGTTATTTCGTGTATATAGCCTAGTCCTTCTTTACCTGATCGATTAGATTTTGGCGACGTGGCCTGGGCGTCTTCCTAGCAGAGGGAAACCAATCGCTTGCGTTCGGCACCCCCGTGAGGAAGTTCCATTCGGCTTCCAGAGGGTGCTACCCACCCGACTGGTCGCCGTTCGCCGGGTTTCCGCCACTCACCTACCTTTCCCTTATCGGGCGGTGTTTCGTTTGCTCGCTTTCCATAGTTATAGCTGGAGCGTCGAACACTGTCCCGGGGATGCAATCATGAGTTACGCTATGTTAAGTCTCCGTCAGGTTAGTCGGATCTTTTGTTGTTATCATCCATGTTACCGCTCCGGTGGGTATGGTTTTCGGTTTAATTGGCGGTTTCCACTATGTGGTTTCCGCCCTGGGTGATTGAGAGATGGGCCGTATGCGAACACTCCTTTCCGCCACATTACACCGTTTCCATAATGTGACATAATGAGATTTCAGTGGCAAATCACGGCGGAGTACCATAGCGGCTGAGTATCATAGAGTACTTATTTTTAACATAATTAATAGTTGGCCATTCTGTGGCATAACCTATGATTATTAGTCTTTTACTACCGGATTCAATTCCGGCGGGTTTTGCTTGATGACACGCATGTTTTATCACCCATAAATCTGTGTATTAGTCTTTTACTACCGGATTCAATTCCGGTGGGTTTTGCCTGATGACAAGCATGTTTCATCATCCATAAATCTGTGTTAAGGTAGCCTATTACCGCCGGACCTAATTCCGGCAGGCCTTGCCTTGACGATACTCATGTACCACCATTCCACTTACAGATGGTACGTTGTCAGGAGCCAGGGTGCACGGCGGTTCTCCAACGACCCTGTGGACACGAGGTGTGCTGATCGCACTCCAGCTGCTCGGTCCACGTTGGGGACCTGGTCGTTTGGCACCCCGATGGCTGTGAAATCTGCTACGCTCTGTACGAGTTAGTGGTGGATGAGTCGGTAAGTTTTAAGAGACCACTAACCTTTAGTCTCTTTTTGACTTTAATGGCTTATATAGACATATACGAGAAAATTGGAGAATGTTTTCAGTAAGTCCTACCTTTTCTTACAGTCTGACCAAATCATCCGTGACTCTTCGCTGTCGACCCTGAAGATCTGGGTCGGCGGATTTGGGAGGAACGTTGCGTCTGGCAATCCATATGTCCTGTCGGAGGAGATTTGTAATCTCCTCTACCCCGGTGCCCGGATCTCCGCTGCAATGCCGGCGGAATTGGCCGCCCCAATCATCGAGAGGATCCGGCAAGAGACGCAGCCCTCCCAAGAAAACAACCTGTGCGGAGAGGTGGCGGAAGAGGTAGCGGAAGAGGTAGCGGCCATCAACATCCACCTCGAGCCGATGAGCGTAGATTTGGACCATCAGGTAGAAGGTAAGGTGGTAAGTGAGGCAGGGGGAGAGGGTTTTGGTAGTCCCCTTTTCATTTCTCCTTCCTCTTCTTCTTCCTTTCAGGGGTTTCCCAAACCAGCTATCCTTGGGGACAGATCTAGGTCTGTTATCCCCAAGGTGAAATCCTTAAAAAAGAAGGACTTACCAAAGTCCTCTAGACCTCAAAGGTCTAATCCGCCAGCTCCCTCAAGGTTGTCACTGGCTCTTAAACCAGTGGCGTCCTCAAGTAAGGTTACTCCCCCGTCCAAAGGGTCGAGATCCAGAGTGTCTAAGGCTAAACCCCCACAGCCTAACTTTGACCCTGAGGCCTTCGTTGAACTTCTAATGCAGAGGATCGACTCCAAGGTTGAAGCTAGGCTACAAGACCTTTCTTCTCAGCTTGTTTCAAGCTTGGAGACCTCTGGTCAGTCAGTGCTGTCATTGGCACAAAGGATGCAGGCCCAGGAAAGCTTGCTCTCCGGATTTATCCAATCCGGAGCAGTACAGCAGTCCCATGTTGTCCCGGATGCCTCCAGACTGCCCCCCTTTGATAAGGGGAACCCGTGGTGGCTGGCTCTACACGCTCCCCTGCATAATGACACCCTGACCATCGAGGGTTTGGGCACTCGTCGTCTGGAAGAACTGGAGTTCTTTCCACCCGACCTGGTGCCTCCCTACCCAGGCTATACCAGGCTAACAGAGGAAGCCTGGATTAGATCTGATAAGGTCCTGAAGGAAACGGTTATCTTTCCCAGGGACCAAGCCCAATCCGCCCTGATGCGCGCTCTCACTGACTGGGAGTGCGAAAATACGAAACTTACTCCCTTTAAAGGGAGTTTTACGATGTTCTCGGTAGGTGACTCCATCCCTACCCCCTGCACAACTAAGATCGCAGAATTGACCATTCAGGCGGGAATAGATGGCAAACCACTGCCTCAACTCCGGAGACAGATCCCACCTCCCTTCTTTTCCCGGGATTCAGAATATTGGTCGGGAGCTCGGCCACGTTCACAGTGGGTAAACTCGACCCGAGTGTGCCTCCACCTTGTTCAGTGAGCAACTACCCAGGATTCGGAGGCCCTTCTGAAGGCGGAGTATGAGGCTAAGTGCAGGTTGAGTCGCTCCTGCATTCCATCACCATCGCAGAGGTAACAGCTTTGACTTACACTGTGAACCTCTGTTCCAAGTCCTGACGAAATCCTTATTAGCGTCATTCCAATCGGACCTTTATGACTTTGTGGTGGCAAGACAACACTGCCGGAAGCATATCTTCGCAGACGCCACCATCAGGCATGAGCCCAATAGACTCATGAAGAGTTCTGTCTGGGGACCTAACATCTTCCCTGAGGATGAGGTCAATAATGTTCTGGCAGAGGCAACCAGAGCAAACCAGAGTCTTCGCTCCCGCTGGGGTCTTCCTTTTAAAAGGAAGTCCGCCGAGACCTCCGGACCTCAACCCAGGGAAAGGAGGAAGTTCAGGAGATACTGGAAACCCCAGGCTCAAACTGTGCTTCAGGCTGTACCGGTCTCTCAGATCAGACAGCCTTCCACATCCAAAGCTCAGCCTCAGCAGCAGTTCGTACTGATGCAGCCGGCTCAGCAAGCCTCTGCTCCGCCAGCCTTCGAGCGTCCCCAGCCTTCAACGCTCGTTTGAAAGCCAAGGGGCGTTTGAGGCTACAACAGGCATGCAAGGGGAGTAGAGCCAGAGCTGCCTACAGAGGTAGGACTGCACCAGACCTCTCTCCCGTGGAAGAGGAGGCCGAGGAGGCAGAGGAAGTAAGTCCTCTTCCAATCAATGAGTCTCCTCAGGTAGGCGGGAGGTTATATCTCTTCCGGGACCATTGGACCTCCAGTCCGTGGGCCCACAGCATAGTTTCAAAAGGTCTGGGATGGAGCTGGAGCAGAGGGCCTCCTCCGCCAGTCAGGTTCCCATCAACCTCCATCCAAAGACTTACTGGACTTTGTAAAGACCTTCTTCAAAAGAAGGCAATAAAGAAAGTGAGACACTTGAATTTTCAAGGCCGTCTGTTCAGTGTCCCGAAGAAAGACTCAGTCCAGCAAAGAGTAATTCTAGACTTGTCTCGTCTCAACTTATACATTCAATGCGACAAGTTTTAAGCATGCTTACGATCTCGCAGGTGCGGACCCTACTTCCCGTGGGGCCGTCACCACCTCTATAGATCTTTCAGACGCATATTATCACGTTCGATTGCGAGAAACTTCTCTCCTTACCTAGGGTTCAGACTAGGAAACAAGCATACTCGTTCAGAGTCATGCCATTCGGGCTCAACATAGCGCCCAGAATTTTTACCAAACTGGCAGAGACAGTAGTCCAACAGCTACGGGCCCAAGGGATTATGCTAGCCGCATACCTGGACGATTGGATAATTTGGGCATCAACGCCAAGGAATGTCGAAAAGCAACATTCATAGTGATCAGCTTCCTGGAATCCTTAGGATTCCAAATAAACAGGAAGAAATCCCGTCTAGTTCCGGAGGCTCAGTTTCAGTGGTTAGGAATCCAATGGGACCTAAACACACACAAACTGTCACTTCCGCCAGCCAAAAAGGAGGGAAATAGCCAAAGTTACCAGGCAGTTCCTCAAAAACAAAAGAGCCTCTCGTCATTACCTAGGAAAGAGTCCTGGGTTCTCTTCAGTTCGCGTCGGTGACAGATTTGCTGCTAAAAGCCAAACTGAAGGATATAAACAGGGTATGGCGGAGACGAGCCAACAGCAGAAACAGAGACAAGATGTCTCTAATTCCGCCGGTGTTGAGGAAGAGGCTTTGACCATGGTCAACAGTCAAGAGTTTGTCAAGGTCAGTGCCTCTCCAATTTCCCCCTCCATCATTAGTGATCCATACGGATGCTTCCCTAAGCGGATGGGGAGGATACTCCCAACACGAGAAAGTTCAAGGAACATGGTCGACTGTATTCCGCCAGTTCCATATCAACATTCTAGAGGCAATGGCAGTATTTCTAACACTAAAGAAACTACGTCCAACCAGACAGATTCACATCAGACTGGTACTGGACAGTGCAGTAGTTGTACATTGCATAAACAGAGGGGGCTCCAAGTCGAGCCATATCAATCAGGTAATGGCACCGGTCAGCTACCCACCTGGCAGGTGTTCGGAATGTCATTGCAGATTCACTATCCAGGACAACTCCGCTGGAGTCGGAATGGTCCTTGGACAAGGCATCATTCGATTGGATTTGTCTTCAGGTACCGGGTCTCCAGGTGGACCTGTTTGCCACAGAGAGCAACCACAAGCTTCCGTGTTACGTTGCTCCCAATCTAGACCCTCTAGCTCATTCCACGGATGCGATGTCAATTGACTGGAACAGGTGGCAAAGGATCTATCTGTTTCCACCAGTAAACCTATTAATGAAAGTTTTACACAAACTCAGATCATTCCAAGGTCAAGTAGCACTTGTGGCACCCAACTGGCCAAGAGCAATTGGTTTCCTCTTCTTCTAGAGTTGAAACTCGCGCAAACAGATCCCCAGTCCAAGATTGACACAAGTAGTGCAAACTCGGACTGTGTCAGCTTCCTCAAGAATTCTGAATGCCCTAGCTTTATGGACTTCATGAAGTTTGCAGCTCAGAAAGATGCTAACATTGATCCTATTAATACACTGTTCATAGAATCAGACAAGAGTGAATCTACTCTCAGACAATATGACTCAGCAGTTAAAAAGTTAGCATTATTTCTGAGGGAATCTGAAGCTCAGGAAATGACCATGAACCTAGCAATCTCTTTCTTCAGATCATTATTTGAGAAAGGACTGGCCACTAGTACTATTACTACAGCAAAATATGCTTTCAAAAATATTTTTACATGGCTTTAATATTAACCTTACAGACTCATATTTTTCGTCAATTCCTAAAGCATGCGCTCGTCTTAGACCAGCAACCCATCCTCACACGGTTTCCTGGTTCTTAAATGACGTACTTAAATTGGCATCAGACACTGATAACGAATTATGTACATACTCGAGTCTGTTAAGGAAAACATTATTTCTAGTAAGTCTAGCCTTAGGGGCTAGAATTTCTGAACTGTCTGCTCTCTCTAGAGAACCGAACCATGTTGATTTCCTCCCATCAGGAGAAGTTCTGTTGTCTCCGGATCTCAAGTTTCTAGCAAAGAATGAGGATCCACAAAATAGATGGTCTCCTTGGAAGATTATTCCCCTTCCACAGGATCTGTCTTTATGTCCAGTTAACACTTTAAAAGCTTATTTAAATAGAACTTCTAATAGAATTTCAGGCCCTCTTTTTGTTAGGGAAAATGGAGGAACCATTTCCTTAAAGGCCATCAGGCAACAAATACTATATTTCATTAAACAGGCAAACCCGGATTCAGTACTTCGGGTACATGATATTCGGGCGGTGGCCACCTCAGCTAATTATTTTCATAACATGAATTTTGATGACCATAAAAAGTATACGGGCTGGAAATCACCAACAGTGTTCAAACGCCACTATCTTAAGTCTCTAGAGGCTCTTAAATATTCCACGGTAGTTGCAGGAAGTATTGTTCCCCCAACTCCAGACTAGTTATGTAACCTTAGTTTATCCTATTGTTTGTATTTCTCTCGCCTACCTGCCTCGTTTACTCGCCCTGCCTTCTAACCTTTAGGTCAGGCCTGCTTCACAGCCTGACTCCTGGCCGTTTCATGGATATCCTGTTTTAAATCTTTTGTTAGCCTTAAGTATCTTGGTGTTGGTTATTTTATGATTTAGACTGTGTGCCTTATAATGTTAATTATGTTTTTAATACGAATGTTTTGGGTTATTAAAACACAGTAATTTTCTCATAGTTTTATTTAGCTCCATTAAGGTAATTCTTAGAGGGCTCCACCAAGCTTTTGTATGGCTGATTCTCTGTTACTATTTCACTGGGTGACACAGGTCGAGCCCAGAAAGGGATTTTGACAAAGGAAAATCTGTTTCTGGGGAAGACCTGTGTCACCCAGTGACCCATCCCTGTACTTCCTTTTCCCTCCCGAGTGGCATACCAAGCTTGGGAGGTGCTAACTTGGGATGAATATGGCGGTCGGGGTGGTGGTTGGCTAGGTGCGGAGGGTAAGGCTTTGGAACGGCTCCTCCCTTTTCGGGGTTTTGAGAATGGAGAAATCTGTAGGACTAAGATCTGTGGTAGTGGCAACCACTCACCCCTTGTGCATACCCACACCATCTAATGGTGTTCGATCCAGGGTCGTAACCTGGCATTATGAATAGCTTTTTCTCTGGTATATTTAGCAAATATTTATACCTAGAAATGAGTCCTAATGGATCATTTCACTAGGTGACACAGGTCTTCCCCAGAAATAGATTTTTCCTTTGTCAAAATCCCTTTTTTGAAAATGTAAACATGATAAATTGTGATCATAATCATGAAACATTTTTGCCAAAAAAATATTACACATACAGGCACAAGAAAATAATAAAAATATAGATTGCATAAAAACTATTAAAATAATGCATTGTCTCAAAAGTACATGAAAATATATAAATATACATACAGTATATTGAATGTAATCTGGTGTACTCACCAACAATCCTGGTCTTCATATCTTGCTAATGCCTCCTCCTCTATTTTGAAGACCTTGCAGTCCATGCATTATGACTAGGAGGAGGAGGAGGCATTCCTGATGCTCCTACTGCTGCTTACCCCTGGACTTCGGGGGTAGGTGCTGTGGTGATGGTGGATGAGTGCCAGTAGTTCTACTTCATATGGTAATCATGGAAGCATTGGGCTTTTATGCAATGAGGTATTATGCGTGAGCACATGATACATGGTGTCCCTGCGAATGGCCTTCATAGAGCAAACACGGCACCTCTTCCTCTGCTTGAAGTCTGGCAGTGGCTCTGGTGCTTGGACAATGCCAGGAGAAAATGAGGTATGGGTCATTGATCCTTGACTTCTAATTTGGAGCCTTGTCTTCAGGTAGTGAAGGCATAGCAGCATCGTCAGAAGTGCTAGTGGCAGGAGGGACATCAGTAGATGTACTAGGGGTGGACTTAGCAGCATAAGCAGGTACAAAGGCAGGATCATCCAGAGCAGTTGCAACGCCTTGCACAGAATATGCATGTGGAATGGTAAGATCACCAGCAGGCCACTGTCTGGATTAAATTCCATCAAACTGGTATATTCCAGTTCATGGAACTGTAAGAGGTTCAGTTTATATTGGTCAGTGACAAACTTGCGATTCAAAATGTATTCATTTTGTAATGCAAGTTGCAGCATGTACACCAGCATTTTCTTGACCATTTCACTGTCTTCCATATAAAGCTGTAGTATTTGATCATTTGGTCAAAGTGGTCAACTCCCCTCAGGTCATTGTACTGCCATAGTCACCACCTGAGTAACTCCACCTATCTTCACCTTCTTCTTCTGAACATATTCCTGCGTGTCTGATGCAACCAACCTTGTGTCCATCCAGCACAAAATAAAAGTATTGCCTATGTTTTGGAAGTTGTTACTGTAGCGGGGAGGGTTTTTTTGCCAAGTGCTCTGAGTGCCTTTGGTCCCCCTCTCTTTATCTGTTAAGTGTCACTGGTGTGCACCCTGTGTTCTTACAGTTCTTATGTCAGCTTCACAGAATTGTAATATTTATCCATGAACAAGTGATAACCTTTATTCAGATATGGGCCAAGTAATTGAAAAGGGTTATACACTTTGAAAGATAACACTTCTTTCCTCAAAAACATACCTTCATCCAAAGACAGGTTCTTTCTTGGCAAATAAAGATGTTGGCACCAGTTTTGGATATATTCAAGTACTGGTTGCACAAGCAAGGATAAGCATATTGGTGTTATCAGGTGGTATTACTGGCAGATTCATTGCAGGAAAATAGCGTGATGTTTGCATGAACTTTGTGTATGGTACTAGTAGTTGCCATTCCCCTTGATAGTATTTATTATGTTTAAACCAACACACCCCTTCTTGTGGCAACTTCAGCACCACCATAAAAATGCACATTCCAACATAATGTGCAATATTGGTAATATTGCAGACCTGCCACTTAAGTGCGCTCTTTTGCTTGAGTACATCCCTGCAATATATGGCATAATGATGGGTTTCTTTCATCAAGTAGCCCTTTGTTGGCCGACTCGGTAGAGCTTCAGACTGTCATTCGATGGGCCGGAGTTCAATTCCCGCGGCCGGCTGATGAAGAGTTAGAGGAATTTATTTCTGGTGATAGAAATTCATTTCTCGCTATAATGTGGTTCGGATTCCACAATAAGCTGTAGGTCCCGTTGCTAAGTAACCAAATGGTTCTTAGCCACGTAAAATAAGTCTAATCCTTCGGGCCAGCCCTAGGAGAGCTGTTAATCAGCTCAGTGGTCTGGTAAAACTAAGGTATACTTACTTTCATCAAGTAATGGAATAATTCTCCCATGAAAAATAGCTGGAGGAAACTTAAGGCAGTTGGCACTGGCACTTTCAGCCACAAAACATTTGTAAATTCATGCAATACAGAGGGGTCAGAATCTATAGACCACACTTCATCATCACTATCAGCCTTGTGTTCATGCTTCAGTGGTGGAACAATGGGTATCTCCTTGCTGCTATCAACTCTTTCAATTTCAGCCATAAAATTGTCACTGCTATTATCACTATCTGAGTCACTTCCACTCTCCATAGACACCAATAGCCTGTCTAGCTTTCTAGGCATTAGATTATGCTTTTGGAACTCAGGAAGGACCAATAAACAGAACTCGTTAGGAGGGATAAAGCCCTCACATGCTGGTTTCTCCAACTGCTCACTCTCTTTTGCCTGGGCCTTACCCTTATGAGACAGCTCTCTGTCACACTTTTCCAAAAAAAACTCTGCAACACCTTAGCAACAAAACCTGAAAAAATCAGCAAAATTGAGTAGGAAATGATGGTGTTATAAGCATTTAAATATGCAGCACTGATAAGCAGTCCTCACAGGTTAGGTTATGTGGTCACACAGGCTTCTAGAAAAGGAAATTTTGGTGCATGCGTAGGTCACAAACTCTACCTGAAATTCATGAATGCTTAATTTCAGTATATGTATAAATATAAATGTAATTTGCAAGAAAATAATAAATAAAATTTTTATAATAAAGTACAGAAAAATAATGATAAATATGAAATAATTCAAATTAAAGTATGTAACTTGGTAAATTCACACTTGCTTATGAATTTTTTCAAGCACCCAAATAGGAACCCACTATGAATTTAAGTATAAAGTCCCTGCCTTCCATACAGACATTAGCAAATCTGCAGAATTGTCAGAAGTTAACTCTAAAGTCAAACTAGCTAGTAAATTAAGAGGAAAATGGTGGAAGTTCTAGTATATCTGAATCAAAACATTTTATAAATTGTAGTGAAACATTTTTATTAACTTTATTAACTAAAAATAAACCCAGTATGCAGTATAAGTGATATTTTAGTATTAGTTATCTCAAGAACTCTAGGCCATATAGATAGGCAGCCAATATATATACAGTACTGTATATTTTTATGCTTCACTACCTCCTATTCTCAGATTATGCTTCAGTCAAAAGTTGGCCAATGTAAATTTTCATCAATCTTCTTAGTAGTTCTACTGGTTACATCATTCTCATAGGAGTTCTACTGCTGTTTTACCATTCGCTAGTTCTAACAATGGCTTCGCTGTTTTACCATTCGCTAGTTCTAACAGTGGCTTCCATGTCAGTCATCCTACCATTTTCCACATTACTACTGGTCACTCTGCCAGTGTTCCACCATTAAACTGATCATTCTGTAGGTATTCAGCCTTTCTACTGACTGTTATAAGGGTGTTCCATACTATAATGGCAGTTATACTGGTGTTTCAACATTTTATGGTCAATATCATAGTGTTTTATACAACTGACTTTTCTACTGGTCATTCTGGGGATGTTCACTATTCTTCTGTCCATCTGACTGGTGTACCAGTGTTTTACTGTTCATAGTTATTGTATTTTATCATCTTTCTGAGTTTTTTTGTCAAAAAAATCTGCTGAGGATGGCATAGAAGGGAAATCTGTCGCTCCCATTGGTCCATTTTATTAATGAATTTTCTTACTGATCTGTGAGAAAAACAGAAAATACTCTTTCATATCTTGAAAGCTACAACTTCTTTTTCCCACTGTGGTGAGTTTAAAATCTACCCAGAAGCGAGTTTCTACCCCTAAGTTAGACCTTACCATGTTTTCAACAGCCTCGTTAAGTCTCCCTGAGTCTCATAAGACACTTTGTCCCTGGGACTATGCTATCAGGTGAGATCCATTTCACTCGTTGAGTCCAGCAGACTGCCTTCATTCATGTCAGACACCAGAAACTGAGTTGGTGTGTCTCCTTTTACCCCCAAGGTCTACGTAAAGACCCAGTATCAGAGTTATCAAGATGATTTTATGGGATAGTCATATCTCCTTTTCAGTTGTGACAGGGACTGACAGATAGGAGTCATATGTATCCACTCAAAGATGTTAAAAGGTAATGTACATCATTGCCATCTGTTATTAATCAGCTTCTAATTGTCCACACCATTCCTCCATCCAGGGTGAGGGCCTCTGGTACTTTAGCCCCCCCCCATAATAGTGACCACTAGTGTTGTAGCCAGGTAATCTCATTTGTTTGTCTGTCTTTTATTTTCATACTTCTTTGATCCAACAAAGTTCGCAAATTTCCCAGGTTGAATTTGTGAACCTTATAAGAACTGGACTTCTGCCTTATCCCCTTTAATTTCAATGGTAGGATACTCTAGCAAAATCCACTGCTCTTTGCAGCTAAGCCTCACCCCCTGCACACCAGTGATTGGCTAGCTCTGAAAAGGTGAATGATGTCACACTAGTTAAGATTCGAAACGATTACCAGTACGGATTTGACCCTGTTCAGTAATGTTGAGCTCCGTGCATGATTGATGACACCATGGATTTGAGTTCCCAAAGTTATGAAGTATGCAGTAGATATCTCTGGTAAAAGATATATTAAGTTATATAAAATCATTTGAAGATCTTTGATCATTTTGTATATAAAATCATTTGAAGATCTTGGATCATTTTGTGCATCTTTTTTTTTTATCATGCGCAGCCTAAATACACAAGCATCTTGCTTTTTTTTTTTTAATTAGTGTTGGTCTACATTAGCATTTCCACATAGACCACATTACGGTAATTGAAATGAAGCATAGACTTATGAAGCCAGGTCTGATATTAGGGGAATTAATTCATCATAATCTTGCATGTCAAATGTTAATATCATTGTAAGATTTGGCCTATAAATGAAATTCTTATCTTGTTAGGCAGTGACAGGGCATAGGCCTACACGGTAATTTCTTATATTTTGAGGCAATGATAGTAATTGTAATGCCACTTGTACCACAGAGAAAAAAGTAAAACTTGTGGGCATGCAGCTGCTGGCGCACATAGACCAATAATAGGGTTGTCTCAGCCTTACAACTATCGAACTGCTGTCAATAAATTATATAGAAAATATATTTACAAAAGTGATAACAAATTATATTAATGTGGTGATTAAATATAAGGCTACTGTAGGAATTCTATGAAAATGAAGGCTATGGTAGGAAGGCATCATAAGATACATAACAAAATAAGAAAAAAAATAAATGATAGCTGAAAAAGACGTGTTTGAGATGACCCAAATCAGTCTGATTCATTTGAATTTGAGGGCATTCTTGTAGATTACCTTTTTGGACAAAAGGATACATAAATGTCAGGAAATTCTCTCTCTCTCTCTCTCTCTCTCTCTCTCTCTCTCTCTCTCTCTCTCTCTCTCTCTCTCTCTCTCTCTCTCTCTCTCTCTCTCTCTCAGGGAAATATCCTAGTGTAGAATATATTAATAAAGATCTCGATTACTTTTAATTGAAACAAATGACTAAATATCTATTAACAGTAGTAGGCAGATAATTCTTTACACTAATATTTTATGAACAGGGGTATGTTTATTCTGCAATGGTAGATTACCATATGAAAATTTTTCAAAGACACTGCAAGCACCATAACAGCAGCAAGAAAAACTAGAATAACCACAACAAGAACCACAATAAAACAACTGAATATAAGATAGGCCTATAATCCAAACATCATATGCTGCGTAAACCAACAAAAAGCCATAGGACATTATAGGTCTACGTCATTTTTTATGACCCTGTCATTTGGAATGGAGATGATGTCCCAAAGAAAATTCTCAGCCGATTATATCCAGTATGACTTGTATAGCCTATGATACTGTAACTTAAGGTAAACATAGGCATATTCTGGTTTTGAAGAGTGTTGTCACTACTTGTCATTCCACTGAATGTGTAAACGATTGCAGTGAAATAGATTTAATGACTATTAAAATGTAGTAAATTTTCCTAAAATAAATATGAAATACCAGTCTGCATAGCTCTCAGACAGTCTTTGTGTTTAAATTTAGAACGATGAACACATTTGACAATATCAGACGCTAATTATCATTGTCCTGTAATTCATGCATTTTGCTATAGTGATAGTGCCACTTTAAAGATGAATAGTTATACAGTGAAGCCCCCGTATTCGCGGGGGATGCGTCCCACACCCCCCCGCGAATGGGTCAAATCCGCGAAAGCTTAAAACCCCTCTAAAAACACTTAGAACTGCCCATTTTTATAGCTTAAACACAGAAAAACCCTGTAAAAATGCTTATACCTGAATATTTTAATAGTTTTATCACAAAAAGTGCATTTATTCATGAAAATTATATGAAAATACAGTAATTAGTGAATATTTCTCAGTGAAAAATACCGCGAATCGGCAAATTTTCCGCGAATGATGGCTAGATATGTTCCACAGAGAAACCCGCGAATGCGTGAGTCCGCGAACGTTGACAACGTGAATACGGGGGGGTTCACTGTACCTTATTGTAGTATGTTAGAATAAAAGTACTGTAAAGCCAAAAATGATAATCAAACTGATGAGCTGAAGTTAGTCAATAAGGTTCTTACTTTGCTTTGAACAAAAATATTCCAAAATTCAAGTAATAGGGGTACAATAGAGTGATGTTATTTGCATGTGGAAAAATGCAATAAATTATCTTCCCAGTGATAAATAGTATATTGCTATTCATGCTAGCTGTCTGTAAAATATAAGGGAAAAATGCAAACATTTTTTCCATTATCATGCAAGTTGCAAATTACTAACCCAGGCAGCACTCTCTGTTACCCATCTCTACATAATTCAGGGAAGTTTTAATATAACTATCCCCAAACACCCTTGAAACATCATCAAAATTATTCTATTTGTTTAAATTATTTCTCAAAGAACTTTCTACCAGTGACAGTAGCAGATTCTCAATATCATTATAAACATTTTTACATCCACGTTAAATTTTATGAAATTAGACATTTAAAATGAGTTTTCTCTGCTCTTCTTCATCCAGCCTTAACTTCCATCAGGCTTAGGTCTTATTTGTCCAATTTGTCCATGATTTGTGTCTTCCCACAGGTCTTCACTAAGCTACTTCCATATCTGTCGCTTTTCTGGCCAGCTGTTCCTCTTGCACTCTCACCAAACCATCTCAGTCTTTGAAATCTCAGTTGTTTTTCTAGCCTCATGAGCTACATCTCCCATCAATTCATCATCTTTAATACAATTTTCCCACTTAACTTCATCAGTGAATCTCAGTAGTCCATGGTTGTATCTTTTCAAAATATCAGTTTTTCTTGTTAGTGCCCATTTTTATGTTGCATAGAGTAGTACAGGCACTATTTACCATTGTTAGTTTATTGGATTTTTTTTAATTTACCAGTAAAACAACTGTCTCTCAATTTCATCCTCACTGAAGCTACTTTTCTTTTTACTAGTACTTTCTCAATTCATGCTGTATGTCTCTTCAGAGACCTGCCCATATGTTACAGCAAGATTCTTAAGTCCCCAATATCTTTTTTCTTGTATTACATATTAGGCATATGAAATCTCTTGCTCCATGTATACAGTAATTGTACAATTCATGACCACCTCGTGTGGTGCCATCTGTCACATTCAGTAAGCAATACAGAATTCACCCCCACACCTTTCCCACAAGTGCCGCTTGGCCACATTTGTTAAGCTATGTTGATTTTAAGTGAACTCACTGTTTCAGTTTTCCACTGTTTAAACATCTTCACCACTTCTTCCTTCAATTCTGCAGTTAGCACTAGGTCACCTGCATAAAGCAGCTTCAAGGGTCTCCTTTTCTTGCACTCCTTTGTAGCTTACTCCATTACCACTATAAACAGAAAGGGCTGAGCACTGATCCTCAGTGGCAGCAACATTTATCTCAAGATTCCCAATTGTTAGGAATAAATTTATATCAGTTGAAGTCATTGTAATTTCAAAGGTTAATATAATTCTTACCGTAAATTATGCTAAGTTGATGGTCACACCTACAGTTGCACCTCCTCAATACAAACATCAAGTTGAGAGTTCTTGTACCTTGTAGTTCTAGACAAGCAATTTATCTGATTGTAGAGCTTAGCATTTGGAGAAGTTCACACTGTTTTGTGGATGTTGTGGTGTTTAGATATAGTTGTAAAACTCACAAGGTCCTTTGCCATAGAAAAATTGCCATATCTCATACCTCTGATGTTGATCATACAAAATACCATTCTACAATTATGTATTGAAATTACCACAACAAATCAGGACCTCTTGCCTAGCAATGTTGTTTACACATTCTGTTGTTTCATGCTGTAATGTTGAATGAATGTGAATCAAACAGTATTTCATGAATAGGCTCAAACTTACAGTGAGCTCTGCTGGCACTCTTGCCTTTCAAATCTACTCTCTGATAATGAATATTGTCTTCTTGGCAAAAAATTATGTCATTACATCTTCCATATAGATTTTTCCTAACGTATTTAATCTGTTCACGGTAACAGCATAATTTAATAATGTTGAAAAACTTCTGCAGGTTATTTAGTTTACTGTACTTGTGTGATATGAGATGTTGCCTTTTTATGTGCATTGGACTGGCAAATCAATTTTCTTAGTACATGTCCCATGAGAATTTTTCCACCCTATGCCCAACAAAGGCTGCATGACAATATTTCACCATAGAAACAGTCCTCACTTCTTAGGAACCACCCTTTTATATACTGTACTGTACCCTGGAGAGGCAGAGTAACATAGAGTCTTCTGACATGACTAAATCATGCCACCCATTTTTTTCATTTAAAAATTCCTCTGCATTTCAAAGAAACACAGCCACTATTACTGTACTATAAAATAATTTCAGCTACATGCTGTCATTCACCCTTGCTGCCAGAGGCTTTGGGAGATAACACCTTCCCAAGATGTTGAGTGGGGTTTCCACATCCCTATGCTAACAGAAGGGCAAATTGCATGATTCAAATTTGGAGCAATCATGCATTCTTACTTGGTCAGAGTGCTGCTCTTGTGTCTTCCCATTTCAGTAGTTATTCATGATAGATGTGAAGTTTGTATCTTAATACAAACCATTGCTTTACCATGGCCCTCTCTCCTCTTTCCCCACCATTTGGGCTGAGATATCCATGCCAATAAAGCTGGATTTGAGCAAACAGAGTAATGTAGGGACCTTACCCTACATGAGGGAACAGTCATCATTACAATCATCATCATCATTTTACTAAGTATATATAGAGGTAACCACTTAAAACTAAAATGTAAGGCTATGTAAGGTAATAATTTGAAGTTAACAGACAAAAATTTAAGAAAATGTATATTTGAGAATGAACTTAACCTTTTAACTAGAAATGATCATGAACCTCCTCCAACTAGTTACAATTTGTTTTTGAAAATGTCAGTGACAATATTTGCACATTGTAATTATATGTGTATACTATACTTGTTACACCAGACATTTCAATCCAGATAATACATGGGTAAACCAGCTGTAATTTTGAATTAAAACTTATCAAAGTAAGGGTGTTAATAGGTGTTAATATACAGTGGGAATAATCATGGGGTTAGACTAGATACTTGAAAATCACTATCATGTAGGGTTTTTAACACAACATGATAGTGATTTTTAACCCAAACCCTTTTGTACTTTTTCTCTTCCTGTTTTTTCTCTTCCTGTCCTTTTTTCATCTCTTGAATTTACTGCAATAGATATATAAAAGCAAATATGAGAGTCATAGAGTGCTCCCAATAGGGTCCACAAGTGTTTTGACTGCAGTGAACACTGTTCTGGAAGACACTGGAAGGTCTTTAATAGGTGGAGCCTAGCATAAAATTCAGTCATGGCTGTCCTGAGATTTTTCTCGTAGGGGCCCCAAATTGTTGGGTAACCATGTCCAATGGGAGCTTTTTCCTCTCATAAAGGAGAACAAATGTTGGTCATTCCAGATACCGGGATGATGGAAACAAATGGCTTTACTTCTGCCATAAACTCGTTTCCCAGTCATCATAAAATTCTGAAATTCCCTCTTCACATGATTGATTGTTTCAAAAGCAAAGAGGCAGATTGATTGTTTCAAAAGTGAAGAGGCAGAAGGCTGAAGCCTCCCAGAGAGGTTATTGGTTCTGTAAAATTGTTGTTGTACTATATTTTCCTTTAAACTGGAGAAAGGTTGCTTCTATGGCTTTCATTAATATGACTGATTCTGTATGGCTTTCATTGCTATATTATTGGGCAGGATAACCGTCTCCTTCAGCAGTTTCTAAATTCTTATTGAAGGAGTGACCAAGTACCATTCAGTATTGAAAAGGCCACTCTGTCCCAAAATTCTATATGCTCATTTCACCTTTCATTAATGAGGTAATTTCCATCTGGTGAAAGGATGCACATTGAGGTGTCTCACCAAAAGTTGTCAGTATCATTCTTAGGGGCAGATATTGGTGCCTGTAATACATTCTGATTTGAGGTTTTATTGTCTGTCGTGGTTTTATTAATGTTACCAGTTGGAGCTCTAGGAGTGAGTAGGCTGTTAGGCTGTCTCCTATTATCCAATCTGACTTCAATGGGGATCTAGACAACTGATTCAGCTTCTTTTTGGGCTTAGGTTTTTTATTACCCTGTTCCCATGACCTAAGAGTTTTGTTGAGAATCCCATCTCTGCTTGGACAGACTGTGCCGCCTCTCAGTCCTCTAGTTTAAAGAATGAGAAATTTTTACATATCACACCTGATTCCATATCCAGGACACACCTGAATTCCTCTTGGGAATCATGGATAGCATCTCTATGCTGATGCTCAGTATCAAGTGAGTCCTCAAAGGAGTTACACTCTCTTGGGGTCATCCTTGATACTGTTCATAATTTCCTCCCAGAATTCTGAAAATACTACAATCAGAATTTTTCCATAAGGGAAGCCTGCATGAACAGATGAGCCAAGGCAGTCGTATCACCATTGCCTGGCAGTACAGAAAGTACAGCAAGCTGAATTTCCTGTTAGGGAAGCCTGCACGAACTGATGAGCAAAGGCAGTCATATCATCACTGCCTGGTAGTATAGAAAGAACAGCAAACAGAATTTCCCTATCAGGGAAGCCTGCATGAACTGATTGAGCCAAGGCAGTCATATCATCACTGCCTGGCAGTAAAGTACAGCACACAGAATTTCCTATCAGGGAAGCCTGTATGAACTGATTGAGCCAAGTCAGTCATATCACTGTCTGGCAGTACAGAAGTCCAGGATAAATCATTATCCCCTAGAAAGTATGGACCCTATCAGGGTCCCCTCAATACATGATTGCTGCTTGGGAAAAGCAAGAATCTCATTTGAAGTATCTGTCAGTTGTAAAGCAGAAGACTGTTCCCTAGAGCTTCCAGATTCAGAAGTGGAATTTTAGCGGCTACATCCACTTCATGTCAGTATCAGTGACCTCTCTCCCAAGGAGAGATTCTTCATCTGTATTGGAGGAATTGAAGTAGGAGTTCCAAGAATCCACTACTTTTGGAATATTGGCCCAAATATGGGTTTTGCTCGGAAAGGGATAGAAACACTGCCATAGTTCTGCCAGAATTATGTACAGTAGTCTCCTTCTTCCATACTCCTATTGAAGCCTATAACTCACAGAGACAGTTTGAAAATAAGCTCTTTCATCATTTAAACTTCCTGCCAAAAGCATGTTCCATATTTCACACATGTCCAGCCATCAACCAAATTCTCCTTTATTCCTTCAGGGGCTGGCTCATGGCAGGTAGTTATGAGCCATTTCCACAGGCAAAAAGCAAACTGAGCAATTCACTGTGGCACAGGTAATGTGTAGTTCCTGCATAATAGTAGTCCATTAGTGATAAAAGGAGTAAGTATATCTTAGTTTAACCAGACCATTGAGCTGGTTAACAGCTCTCCTAGGGCTGGCCTGAAGGATTAGATTTATTTTTACGTGGCTAAGAACCAATTGGTTACCCAGCAATGGGACCTACAGCTTATTGTAAAATCATATGTTTAACATTATAGCTGGAGAAATGAATTTTATCACCAGAAACAAATTCCTCTTGTTCTTCACTGGCTGGTTGGCCATTGACCTCAGCCAGACAAGGTCATTCGTGTCACTAACCCACCAGTGGAAACAGCTGAGAACTTGGAACCTGCTCACCCAGCGAGGAAATTTAAGAAGGTGTTTAATGAAAAAACTACCTAGTGTTAGCCACCAACATCACTTATAGGACAGTGTTAGCCACCACATCACGAAAGGAATATAGGCAGGATTTGCTCCAAACAAATCAAAATTAACCCAGGCCTGAACATGGTCACAATTACATGTCCATAGCATGATGTAAGGAAACATGATCAATGGGTCATATCCATAAAATAATAGTAATTTATTATAAATATTAATTCACAATTACTAAAATAACTTTGCCATAAAGGATTTAGTATGTACTCAAAAATGCTGCTTAGCTCAGACAAGACAAAACTAAATGGATATCTATACTTTATATTTCTACACATTTTGTAACCTTTGACTACCCAGTCTATTCCCAAGCACCAGGTAAAGATTATGTAGCCTGTAGACTAAGTTAGTTGGTACATAAATGAAATCAATAATTATGGGAATTATTGTACCAAAAATATATATAAAATCAGTACCCTATCTCTAAGATTTTAAAATGTTTGGCAAAGTTCACCATTATGAAAAGGTACTTTTGTATTCCCTAAGGAAAAAGACAAGTATCACAACAATTTTTCAACACCTGTGACGTCACTACTGGAGGAGTAATACTTGTTGGAAGTAGATCTGCATGGATGTATTCCTTTAACATTGAAAAGCACCCCAAAATTAAGGATGACTGGGAAACTGAACTGTTGATATCACAGAACCACTTACAAGCAGTCCCTGATTAACGGCAGGGGTTCCATTCCCAGCCGAGCGCTGATAATTGAAAATCGTTGACCTCCAGAACATCACAGTAATTATGGTAATAAATGGCGTTTACGACGCTGTAAGCGCTGATCAGCACTGAAAACCACTGACCGATGCCAATAAACCACTCTCCAATGCTGATAAACTGCTTACTGGTGCCAAAAATTGCTTACCGACCCCAATATCTGGCCTACTGATGCTGATAGACCACTTACCGGAGCTGAAAATCTGGCTAATGATGTCTTTAACACTGGAAAGAACCCGATATTAAGGAAACTAAAACGAACTGTCAGCCAATTAGCCGAAAACCATTGGGGACTGCCTGTAATTTGATTATAAAATACTATAAAGGAAATACTGGCTTTTAGTAAACACCAAGGCTCATAAATGAAGCACTGTTGGGAACTACGATCACTTGTACGTTTCATAAACAAGACGCTAGGCTAACCCGACTTACCCTTTCGGTAACTTCAAATTATCTATCAATGTTAAAAAGGTCATCGTATGATAAGTTTCAAAAACAAAAAGTCTAATATCATTGTCTCAATGCTAATTATCACTTTGTCAAATAAGAAAAAGTATTACAACAATTACGGTGATCTACTCCTAACTTCCTGCCTTGCCAGAGGCCTATGGGCTCCCAATTTAAACAAATATGAGCATATCTGTTAAAATTTCAAGGAACTAAAACTTTTCACTGGATCTTAAATTTAAGTACTTAGGTTGACTGGTTTAATGATCATCGAAAAATGCATGGTCGAACGCAATTTCCAGAGCGCAATTTCCAGAGCACAACCTGGGGACTAGAGAGCTCATGGACCACATGCATCATTGTGAGGATCAATTCATCATTGGCCTTGACAGTGTTGCATATTACTTGATGGAAAGCATGTTGGCCCTGTTCATATCCAGGAAGGCTGTCAGTTTCAGTTAAAGGGGCAAAACTTAGAGTTGTAATCCTGGGGGAGAAAACTCCCTTATACCAGAATAACTTAAAAAGCTGGGATTCCAAAATTGCTAGAATGAATGCACTTAGTACCTGTATTGTATGCCAGAAAATATACAGCTATACAAATCAGAGATACTGTAATGACTGAAGCAGAAATTTGAGAACCTGGAGGATTCTTCAGTATATGAAGGGTTTCACCATGGTAAGATAAGGGTTACCTCATTAAATGGCCCCCCTTCTTGATGATGTATGTTTTGATAGAGCAGTGAACTCTAATGTCAGGAGCTTTTTTCTAAGTTAGCAACTAGATACCTGTACCTAGTTCATTGGTTAGGTCAACAGAGATACTCTGGATTTTAGGGAACACTCTCCATTTGTTCCGCCTTATTTAGTTTTAGACAAACATTGGTCGTCCAGTTTTGAGCTAGATACACTACTAGTAAATTATGAGGCCAGAAGAGAATATAATAGCTGAAGTGTTTATAATTGCCTTTTAGAATATGAAAAAGGAAAAAGCCCGAGGACCATCAAGAATAACAAGCAATTTAATAAAGACAGAGAGAGGCATCCATGGGCGTTCTAGGATAGATGAAAACTTGACAAAATAAAAGATAAAAGATTGGGAAAGAAAGATTGGGGATGTACTGCAATAGGGAAATTATTTAGGAATGTGCTTGCTTGAACATGATAATATTGGAGAATAATATTTTATGCCAAATAAGTCAGTAACATAAGCACTCTCCATAATGAGCAACTACAGGAAAAGTAGCTGTTTTATGTTGTAACGTAAGTGTTAACAGCAGAACTGAAGATGAGGTTGAAGAAAATTTTAAAAGACAAAGAGTGGAATGGAAGGGGCTGAAGACTGAGAATCATTGCAAACAAACCAAAGCTTGTGGTAATTGGAAGGAAACAAAGGAAAAGCTAAAAATACAGTCTTGAAAGTGGGTATGTGGTTACTGTGGGGTAGTTTTGTGGGGAGGGTTTAGTTAACTTAGTGCAGCCTATTGAATGTAACAAATGGTGTCATAGTAGATTCTCAGGATTACATAATAAATAAAGAGTAAGACATTTTTTAAGCCTATATGTAATGCATATGTCCAAGTTGGTATGAAGAGTCCCTTCTCTCCTTTTCATTTGCTGAATCTGTGATGCATAGGACTTTTTCTTGTTATATTTTATGTGGTATGAGTGATATTGAAGGATCCTCTCTTTGATTGTATGCAGGTTCCTTCAAAAAGAGGACTATTTGTGTGTGCAAATGTATAATCTTTTCTGATTGTAACAAAATGCATTGTAAGCTGTGTCAGCATATGCACTACCTTTTTGCTGTTTTGCATCCTCTTTATAAAAACTTATTAGGAATTACACCAATCTTGTACCATTTATAGAAGTAAACAGTTACTGTATAATTCATCATACTTGGTTTTTCTGTAAAATGGAAAACTGTTTTGTGATAAAGGATGTGTCTTAAAAGATTTTGAGCATTTTTTTTACTGTGAAGCAGTGATTGTAAGCACAATGTGAAAGAGTGACCTCAACCTTGATATGGAAAGAATTAGCACTGACAAAGACAGTGAAGGAGATTTTGAAAAGATGTGAGTGTAGACTGTTGAGCTTCATGGCCACTGTGGGGGTTGAAAGCAAGTATGGTGAATAAGAATGTGAGAGAGGGATGCGATGTCCAGTGAGTGGAAAATAGACTGAGATCTCAAAGAATGAGATGGTTTGGGTATATAAGAAGGGATGAGGAACAGTTAGTCTTAGAAGCATGATGAAGGCCTGTAGGAAGGCCCAGGAAATCCTCGAACAAAGATACAGAATGAGATCTAGACTTGATGGAAGTTATACAGAAAGTGCACAGGACAAGAGGGGAGTGAATAGAACTCACTTCATGTTCAGTTGTATATAGTAGGAGGAAAAGTTGATATTAACAGGTATGTGGTAACGAGATTACAAAGGAATTATCAGAAACTTTGTTGACCCAGACTAATGTAAGGCACATTATGCCTTAGATGATAAGGAAATAATTATAGTAGAAAAATATTGTAATGAACTATGTCCATCTGTGAGACAAAAAACAAGGCCCATCTGTGTTTATTAACCAACATCAAGTGAAACCAGAAATGTAAATGAATATTACAAAGAATATCAGCCACTCTATACTTAGGTAGCAATTGCAACCCAGCATAAATTAAAACAAGGAACACATTTATAGAATCATTTGACAAAATAAAAAAAATAACAAAAGACAGCCCAATAGATGCAATTAGACATTTCACAAAGTATAGGGTATAAAAGACTACAGGAAAATCTGATGGGAATAAGTAGGTCCATATATTATTTAAGACTGTCAAAAGAAAACTTTATACAAAAAATTAAAATGGCTGACCCCCAAACATACATGGTTTAATGAGTCAGAACAAAGAGATTCTTCCAAGCTCATTACAAAAATGAGAGGCCCAAAGATTAGTAAAGCTCAAAATCTAGTAGTAAGAAACTAGGTAATAAAATGTCAGCTTTTGTAAATCATTAATATTAGGCCATCTTCTATTGATACTTTCTTGCTGTATATAATAGATTGGAATATGTTTGCATCATGTAAACAACCCAGTTATTTCAGCTGACAACTACTGTATAGCATCTTCTTGACATTATGATGATGGCATTTTATGAATTGCGTGCCAGAATAATTATGCAACACCTGAAATCTTTCAGACAACAGCCTATAAAATTGGTATGTGGCTGCTAATGTGTAAACTCATTAAAATACCTCGCACAATGATGGTTATGTTGGTGTACGTGAAGAATTTCCTTCCTGTTAGCTTTACAAAGCTATTGTAGCAATATCGTAATAAATTAAGAGATGTTACTATTGCAGTTGGTTTGTTTTTGCATTTGTTTAATTACTTTAATTTTTCATCATTTGTTTACATTTATAAAAATGATTCCATAAACATACACTTTTGGCCTTTATAATAATTAGATTCCATAAACTTACACTTTTGGCCTTTATAAAAATTACATTTGTGACATACATTAAATGTTATAAGCATAATGTTTGGAATAAAACTTTTCATGAAGGGTATTATAATGAATTATAAAATGCATATTTTTAAAATTCTTGAACCTTATCCATTTTGGATATTTAGGTTAAATGAATACTAGGTGCACAATAATTTTTTACTGCATTTTCAGTGTAAAATAAAGAAAATTACTTAAATTAGGAAGCAATTTAGATTTACATGTCCAACAAACTCCCCATATGCTCTCAGTCCTTTCTCCCTTCTCAGTCTCTCTCTCTCTCAATCATTGGTCTCTCTCTCTCTCTGACCATGCCCTAATGGTTTCATGGCACTCTTTCTGTGAACTGGAACCATATTTTCTTTCTTTGCAGCCAAAACAGTGGGTGTTAGGGTGTTTAAGCAAGGTGTGTCAATGATTCAGCTGATCTTGAAGAACAGTACGCTCACAGTTGGGTTGTCTAAAACGATTCCTTGAATCTTCCATTAGTACTCATTTGAAAAACACATTGTTTTATTAATGCTGCTGAGCAATGCTGCTTATCAAAACAGTGCTATTTAAGTTAGTGATTGATGACCGAAAATAGGGTGTGATATGTGCTCACCAGTTTTCCATCTTATTTGTGCTGGTCAGTTGACTTTTTCTGCAAATGTGAGATGCCATAAGATAAGAGATGAGATTATGGAAAGGTCTTTCCTCTTTTATGTGTTCAACACCCAGTATATTTCCTTCTTTCTCATATATAATTTTTGTAAGTTTTTAGATATATTTTATTACTCTTATGTAGTTTTAAGGTTCAAACTGTAGTTTTCCCTTGGCTTTTCTTTATAGAGATCTAAAGCAAATTTTTAGAAATTTTTCATAACTTTTAAAAAGATTTTTTCTTTCCATTCTTCTGTATAATGCTAAAAGTTTATGGTACAACATAGATATTCAATACAGTTTTGGCAGTCTTTTTTGTGAATGATTTTGAGTTGAAAGCTGTTAAGATTTCGGTTATCAGCAATGCAAGTTTTTGAAAAGTAAGTCTTTCCAGATATTTTTAACTGCGCAGAAAAATCAGGGCTTTTAAAGGGAGGGCAGGCAGCAATTTCTGCTTATTGAGCGCTGATAATCACGCATTGAAGCATCAGCACATACCTCATCAGAACTGTTAGAAAAATCAGGAAAAAGCTCCAAAATTCATGATTTTTATTATCCAGTATTTAGAATGTGAAAATGATCAAACGGAACCCATCACAACAAGAGGTTGTTGTTACTAAAAACAGTTCATGATAATATTATATCCTGTATTTGGTAACCTGAGAGCTCTCATAAAAAATTGTGCTCATAAGTTGTAAATTACAAGTACACCACAAATAGATATCTTATTTTCTTAGACTGGAAAATGAAGTTTTACTGGTTTGAGTCGTTGGTAATAAAAAACAAGTTTTGACGTAGGAAAAACCTATTTCTGGTAGCCACTGTGAGTCCTCAAAGGAGTTACTCTCATGGTCCTCCAGAGGGCTCCATAAGACAGACCAACTGGTTTCTAAGAATTCCCTTCTAGTAGTTGGTCTTGGCTAGTATAGTGCATGTTGACACAATGATAGAATATAAGGACTCAAGTCAAGACCGCTATCTCTTTGTCTACAGCGACTACCCTAGGTTCAGTTCTTATCCTTTACACACACGTTGCAACAACACTTTCTACGTTGGCCATCTATTGTGGCAACAACGCATCCTATGTCAGCCCTTTTCCCCATCACAGTACTCTTTTTCAGGTCTGTGCAGGATAAATGTTCACCCCAGTCCCATGCCTTTTCATCAGGGAAAGTGGGTGTGTTTGAGGACTCACAGCAGCTACCAAAAATAGGTTTTTGTATGTAAGAACCTGTTTTTTGACACCATAGCCACTGTTTGTCCTTAAAGGAGCTTACAAAAGAAATTGACAGGTGATGAAATGGCTTAGCTCTTAAAATTCAGTCCCAACATTCCAGATAAAATTTTGGTCCAAGGTTAAGACACAAGTTGTAACCACATTCTTTATTCCGGGTACCCGTAGGGTTTGGCAGTAAAGAACATGAAACTAAACACAAACTTATAAATATTAAGACAGTTCTGAAGTGACTTATCTAAATATGCTGGGTTCAGATGCGGTATTGTTGCACCTTTCACAACAATATCTTAGCATAACCACCACGTCAAGAACATGGTTTTCAAACGAAGTGCTTATGGGGTCAGGACTTACTAATACCACCTATTGATACACAGTGTAGTCGAATTTGTTTGAGCTCATGGTAATAATGTTTTAGGAATACTGTTTCTGATGACCACCCTGTACACTTAGAGACTTCTTGGAAAGAAATGTTCCTGAAGAAAGCCAACAATGTACAGTACTAACCTTCCGGATGTCATGCAACTTAGGAAAGGAGTGATGGTCTGCCTTTTTTAATAAGGGACACTAAAGTAATTAATTCTCAGCCCATGCAGAAAGAGGTTTGTTTGTGCTAGGGTGTAGGAAAATTGGACCATCTGGGATGTTTGCCGTGACCTCTAGGTAAACCTTGAGTGCTTGAACCAGGCATAACGTTTTATTTGAAAAATTGAGTTCCATTATTAGAATAGGAGATTTTCTCTTTAATGGATTCTCATTCTTGGCCAAGAATGATGGGCCAGGGGACAATAATAAATGATAGTTAGCTGTTTGAGTGATGTAGTGTTGTCCTCATCTAATAGAGCCCAGTTCACCAATAAGCTTCTGATGCCAAAGCAGTCAAGAAGATCACCTTTTGGAGCATATGAGTTGTAGTTGTATTGGGCCCACTGAACTGAGGGGTTGACAGAAGTCTAAGCACCATATTCAGGGACCAGGTAATGGGAAGCCTTGTAGGAGCAGGTCTTTGCAATGCAAAAGACTGGAGAAGGGAATTAACAGTTTCTGTATTAGAATCAATTCCAAAACCATGAAGCAAGGGTTCTGACAATGCTGCCTTGTATGCCATGATTAATGCAACAGCAAGGCATTTGTCTTCAGAAAGATATATAAGAAAATATAAAAGTGTTTCAAGAGAGATCTCAACTGGGGTCTCAGTATGGATATAATCTAACCACACTTTCCATACGGACTGGTATTGTTGAAGAGACGATGTCCATAGTTTCTGCACTAGGTACCTAGCAATGTTGGTTGAGTAATTTTCATAGTAGGCAACATTTTTAAAAAATCCGCAAGTGAAGGTCCTGGCTTAGAAAGGAGGACACGTAGGTGACTTTCTCTCCTATTGTCTTGGCTAGAATTCTTCGCCCATTGTTGAAGAACCAATGACTGTTCGACCAATTTGGGGCTATTAAGTAAGTGGTTCCGTTGAAAGTTAGAAGTTTGTTCAAAATTTTTGAAATCTGGGACAATGGGAGAAAAAGGTATATCGTCCTCCATTTGTTCCAATCTTGTAGGAAAGCATCTCTTGCTATTGTTTGATTGTCCAGCTTCAGAGACACATACACTGGAAGTTGGTGGTTCTTGCATGTGGAAAACAGGTCCACTTCTGGATGTGGAAGCATGTTGGCAATTATTTGAAAGGCGAGTGTCTAACATCCACTCGGTCGAGGGTGCTGTATTCCTTGACAAAGAGTCTGCTGTTACACTGAGAGACCCTGTGAAGGTGAGTTGCAGACAGGTGCCACTTCTTTGCTTGCACCATCTGAAGGATGGATAACATTACTGCATTGAGAGGAGCTGAACATGAGCCTGACCTCTTGATGCAGGACATTGCAGTCATGTTGTCCAGGACCAACAAAATGGGGGTCCCCTTTGGAGGTTTCAGTTTTGAGGGGGACAGAAAAACAGCCATCAGCTCCAGGAAGTTGATATGACACTTTCTCAGAACAGGTGACTGCCTCCCTGCTACCTGATGATCCCCCTAGTGGCCTCCCCAACCTGTCGAGGGATCCGTGTGTATTATTACTCATACAGGTGACCTGTTTTGCCAGAGACCCCTTCCAGGCCCATGGCCAAAGTATCCTTCGAACTTTTTGACTCCTTTGATGAAGTCGATTGTGAATCATTTTTCTTGTGCACGATAGCCAGACTTTGTTTACATTTTTTAGTTGCAATCTGAGGATTGGGTCTACCACAGATGCAAACTGTAACAGGCCCATCATATGCTCCAACTGACGTCTGGAGAGCTGGGCTCTCTAAGGAACCGTTTCAGGTCCTTCCTTATTTTGATTTGAGTATTGATGGGAGGAGACAACTGGCCGTGAAGAGTATCCCAACAAAGTCCCAGCGACCGAAAGCGTCTGCTGGGTGTAAGGCAGGATTTGTTCCAATTTATTAGAAAACCTTTTGACTGCAGCCTGTCGGCTACCACTCTCAGGCTTTGCAAGCACTCTTCACTGTTGGGCCCCCAGATTAGCCAATCGTCTAGGTAGGCTACCAGTTGAATTCCTTCTGTCTTGAGTTCTAGGACAACTACTGCTGCCAATTTTGTGAAAATTCCTGGGGCAGTGTTTAACCCAAAAGGCATGACTTTGAATCTGTACGTTTCCTTCTTTATCCAAAACCCTAGCAAGAGGCGGAAGGGAATGGCAATAGGGACGTGCCAGTATGCGTCTTTCAAATCTATAGAAACGGTGCAGGTCCCTTGCAGAATGATTGAACATACTTAGGTAACAGTAGTCATCTGGAAACTGTAGCAAACAATATGTTTGTTCAAACTTGATACATCCAGGATCATCCTCCTTCCAGAGGAATCCTTCTTGGGGACACTGAAGAGACATGTTTGGTGGTGAATAAACCCATGTTTTTCTATGGCTCCTTTTAAGAGGGCCTTCTGCACATAATCTTCCAAGGAGGGTTTTGGATTTTGGTAAAACCCCTTTAACCCTCACAGTCCAGGCTAAATATATATTAAGCACACCCCTAGACCTTGCTAAATTAAAGGATGGTTAATTTAAAAAAAACTCCTCAACGAAAAGAGGAGGATATGCATATACATATGGTATAAGAAAAGAAATTCTAAAAAAATTTTTGTACCTTCTAGGGGAAGTTGAAAGTGAATATTTCCAACCTGGTGCAGGGCCTCTTTTCCAAAAGACAGTTATAAGTTATAAGTTTTTTTTCTATTATTTTTTTGAATTTTATTTTGTAAAATTGTAATTACAGCTCACACAATATCACAACAGATAAGAACTAAAAGCAGTAACAAATTGTTAGTGTATTTATTGTCAAATATTTACGAGACATCATTGGGTGGGAATTTTAGACAACATTCCCCTATGACATCTCAAGGCAAACTGGTCCCTCTCTGCTGTACAACTAGCTATTAGAGTTGGGGTAAGAGTTGCCATGATTCATTTATGGCACATGGAAGTAATCTGATCACTTTTCCCCCAAAATTCATTCAAATTACATGACGTGACATCTTTAACATATATGTATGTTTCTAACATAAATGTATGTTTCCCAGACTCAACCACAAAGCTATATGTAAACATGTATGTTACCCATCCACAAGGGGTTAAAGGCAGGGGGGGGGAGGATGAGACCACTTCCACCCTAGCCCATTGAAGATAATACTGAACTGTGTCCCCAAGGGGAGGCCCTCAATTGCATGTGATGCTGTAGAAGACGACCCCCGACCATACAAGCCCTTGCCTTTAATAGGCATTCCTGGAATTGATTTTCCTTTTCCCCAGTAGGAGCATCTTTGCTTGCTTCGAAAGGGGTGCTTTGCTGCTGTTGGCCCTTCTGTTATTGAAAGGACCCTTAGGGGTGATTGGAGGCTTGTATGGCTCTGAGTCATAAGGAACTTTCTTTGTTTAGGAAGAGGAAACTCTTGAGGTCGTTGCTTCCTGGATTCCCCTTTTCCTAATTGAGCATATATTGTACAGTTCTTTTGTCGAGCTTGTTCAGTGAGTTAAGCCTCAACAGACTCTTCAAAAAGCTCCTTACAGAAGCGGGTAGAATGTAATAAGGAGTTACACGGGAGTGACATACTGGAGCCCACTAATGTTTGCATTTGAGCCTTAATGCAACACATAGAGTGCATACGGTCAGCATAAGTGTCTTTGCTACATCAGCAAACATTGTTTAAGAAGATTCTGGAAGCCTTCTAATGGAAACTTCCAGCATAGCAGTAGAGGTTATAATACTGAGGAGGTGGAGCCTACCATGAAATTCAGCCAAGGCTGTCCCCTCTGAGATTTTCCTCTTCGGGGTCCCAAACTGCTGAGTAGCCATGTCCAGAGGGAGCTTTTTCCCTTCAAAAGGAAGGACAAGTATTGCCCATTCCTTATTAGAATTACCAGATACTGGGATGATGGAGAAAAATGGCTTTAATTCTGTTGGCTCTCGTTTCCCAGTTACCACAAAATTCTGAAAATTTGCCTTCACATGATTAAATGTTTTAGAAGTGAAGGGACAGAAGGCTGGGGCTGCCCGGTGAGCATATTGGTTCTCTAAAATAGTTGTAGAACTCCATTTACCATTAACCTGGTAAAAGGTTTCTTCTGTGGCTTTCAATGCTATATTCCTAGGTAAGATTACTGTCTCCTTCGGCAGTTTATCAATGACTACTGGAGGAGGGACTAAGCACCATTCAGCATTAGGGAACGCTGCTCTGTCCCAAAATTCTACATGTTCAGCTTCTAATGTATTTGCCATGAGGAGAAAAGATACACATTGAGGCGTCACGCCAAGGGTTATCAGTATCATCAGGGGTGGTTATTGGAGCCCTATTATCCTTTGATTGGAAGTTTTGTAACCTGAACTGGCCATATTATTACCCCAGTTGGAGCTCTGGAACCAAACTCTGCCCGGGCAGACTGTGCAGTCACTTTATTCTTTCTTTTAAAGGCTGAGAAATTCTTACACATTACATCCAAATCAGTATCCAGGACTGACCTGATTTCCTCTTGGGAATTTTGGAGAACATCTCTGATATATTGACTCTCAGTAACAAGGCAACCTTGTTACTGCTCATAATTTCCTCCTGGAAGTCAGCAAATGCAGCAAGTGGTATTTCCCTGTTAGGGGTGCGTGTGTGATCTGAATGTGCCAAGGGAACAGTATTACCACTGCCTGGCAACAAAAGAACAGAAGGCCTGGATGAATCACTATACCCCTTAGAAGATACAGACGCTTCAGACAGGTTTAGGTAGACCCTATTAGGATCCCCTTCAGTATCTGATTGCTGCATGGGAGAGAGATTTTCCTCTGAGGTATCTCTCTCATGTACAGCAAAAGGCTATGTCCATGGTCCTTCCAGGTTCAGAAAGGCAGTTTCAGTGGCAATACAGTGGACCCCGCTTATTCGCAGTTTCAGATTCGCAGCCCCCCCTATTCGCGGATTTGTCTGTGGAACGTATACTGTATACACATTAATCGCAGAAAATTTGCCTATTCGCAGTATTTTTCATAGAGCAATATTCACTAATTACTGTATTTTCATATTCCTGTCACTAAATGCACTTTTTGTGATAAAACTATTAAAGTAAATTTTTAGAGGGGGTCCAGCATTCGCGGATTTAGCTATTTGTGGGGGCTGTGGTACGCTTCCCCCGCGAATACTGTACCGTGGGTCGACTGTATCCACTTCATGTCTGAAAAAGGGGCATCTCTCCCAAGTAAAGACTCCTCTTCGACCTGAAAGGTGCTAGGAACCAATGCTTTAGGGGCGGGGTTCTCAAACTTTTTTCAACCAAGCACCCCTTTTATGACAGAAAGTAAACAGAGGACCCCTCACATGCGCTCCCTAAAAAAATTCAGTATTACACTGGTTTTTCACAATTCGATATCCATATAGGTCATCTGGACAAACAAATATGCAAATAAAAAAAATTTTTAGACAAAGTGTATATAGTATATATATATATATATATATATATATATATATATATATATATATATATATATATATATATATATATATATATATATATATTGTATGTATATGTATATATATATTTATATATATATATATATATATTTTTTTTTAACCCAGCAACTGATGATACATACACTCCTGACAGCCACTGGATGTACACTGCCAGTGTTTGACATTCCACCTGTGTTGCCAGATGGCTTTCACGGAAATCGGCTGCATCCACCGTTAAATTCATTAAATTTTGGGGACCCACTGTGAAAGTGCCGTTTACCCCACTTTGAGAACCCCTGCTTTAGGGTGTTGGCCCAAACATGGGTTCTGCTTGGAGAGGGAGGGTAATATACTCTGCTGGAGTTCTGCCAGAAAGATGTACTGTAGTCTCCTCCTTCCATTACCCTTATTGAAACCTAGGACCCAATGAGACAGCTCAAAGTGAGCTGTTTCATTCTTAAAACTTGTTGCCAGGAGCATGTTACATATTTTACCCATGTCCAGCGACCAACCATATTTCCCTTTGTTCTTACAAGGGCTGTTTTCATGGCAGGTGGTATGAGCTGTACCCACTGGCAAAAAGTGGACTGAGCACACATAATCTGTGTCTTGCATAATAGTGGCCCTGTAGTGATACAAGGAAGAAGTATTTATTAAAACCTACTTGGTACTAACTACCTATAATCACTATACTGTATAGGTAGCGCACTTAACATAGTACCGGCTGACTTGGTCACAAGTAGGTAGCCATAGTAATTTGTTAGGAACCATGATAATGGTTACCCATAAGACAGTAGTAAAGTATTACTGTACCATGTTTATAAATACTACCATAATTTTGCCTTAAATGTATTTCTTACAAATGTTACACATGCTAATTATTTGTAATAATTTAGGCAGCACAACTAACGGAAAACAGGCTAACTTGGGCACAAGTATGTAGCCTTAGTGCGGTAATGCAGTCCCTGGTTAACAGCGGGGGTTCTGTTCCTGGCCGAGCGCTGCTAACCGAAAATCGGCGATAATAGAACTAATAACTCGCTTTAAGGTGCTGTTAACCGGAGATTGGCGCCGTTAAGTGGAGATTGCGCCACAAACTGGAGATCAGTGCCAAAAATCCAGTTAACAGCATCGCTAGGCAAGCGCCATAAAACCGGATCGATGTTAACCGATGCCGCCGGCAAGCGGGGACTACCTGTATACTGTTAGGTATCATAACAATGGGTTATTTTCCCCTAAGACAGTAGTCATGTAATAAATTATTCATGATTACTACACAAGTTTGCCTTAAAAGTAATTTCTTGAATGTCAAGGAAAATTTTGCCAAAGGAAATAAATTTTTAATAAGCTAGGTATGTATAAATTAATTACATTGCAAAGCCTGCTATAAGATAATGTAAGTTTAATAATCACATAGGAAAAACAGACAACACAAACATTTTCTTAAGTGACACTGCTATTGGCGGAGCAACATCTGGTAAAAGTAGATCCTCAAAGGAAAACATCGTATAACTTGATACACGTTTCCTGATGTTAATGATAAATGGGGAACATTATCACAAAAAATCACTTATTTCGGTAATTAATTCCTACAAATAACAAATTGGCTTTACTTGATGCCAGGGTTTGGAAGTTGAGCATGGTCAGGAGCCAAATACGGCTGTATCGTATACTGTATGAGCAGTTAGGCTACTACCAATCAAAAGAGGAAGTAGCCCAACATAGTAGCCCAAGATAACTACTAAGATAAAAGGTCATATACCAATGATATCCAAGAACAACATTGTTTAAGAATTATTACTTCGATATAATTAAACATTGTTTGTCAGCCAACAAACATGGTGCCATAGACAAGCCAACCAAACCCAACTTCTTGCCTTGTGGGAGACACACTGGTTCCTAACTTTAACAAAATAAAGCTACCAGCTAAAAATTTTGAAATCTAAATATTTTCACTGGGACTTAACCTATGCTCTTAACTTGCTTCTGAATTAGGTTCTTCCATGATGACCAAAATAAGAATTGGGAATGTGAAGAGATGGACGAAATGAGAGATGTCTTTTCTGAGGTGAGACGAAAAGAGTAATGGGGGAAAAGGGCTGACGTAGAATGCATTGTTTCCACATCTGCATGTAACGGAGAAGAATTGAACCTAGGGTAGTTGCTGTAGACAAAGAGATAGAGCCCTCTTGTCTTGGGTCCTTATACTCCATCATTGTGTCAATATGCACTAAATTGGCCAAGACCAACTAGAAGGGAATTCTTTGAAATTGGTTGGCATGTCTTATGGAGCCCGCTGGGGGACCATGAGAGTACTATAACTTGTCTTGGGTCCTTATATTCTAACATTGTGTCAATGTGCACTATACTGGCCAAGACCAACTAGAAGGGAATTCTTTGAAATGTGTTGCTCTCTCTTATGGAGCCCTCTGGGGGACCGTGAGAGTACTCGAACTCCTTTGAGGATGAACAGCGCCTACTTCATCAAAAAGGTTCTTATAGCCAGTCTGTTACATACTAGCATTTAAAACACTATATGTGTGGGACATTGGTATTTTGTATGCTGTATCAGATTTAAGATACTGTACACTCAACATTGTCTTAATATTGAATTAATATAAGTAGATAAATGTGTTGTATCTGTAAGATTTCAGTGTCTAATTTAAAAAAGTAATGTAAATGATTTTATATTTTATAAATATAGCAGATGGAAACAAAGTTATGGGATTGAAGAAGTAATGAGAAACAGACATTCATTAGGCAAACAAAACTTTAGGCCTGATCTTTAATACGTCCTTCAGCTGAATAGCTGATACAGGTGTTGTATAAATAAAGACTGAATACAAAAATAGATTGAGCCCAACAGAAAATATGTTACTCCACAATACAGTTCACTCCCACACTTTTCTCCCAGCAACCACATGACCTTTGCTTCCTTTCCAGTCGCCATAAGCTTATTTTTACTTCTGTCTTTTCCTGTCTGGCCCACGATGTAAATGTTTCCATCACATCTTCCTTCAGATCCTGTTTTGACAACAGTAATCTATATAAAAGAGCAAGAGGGCCCCCTGTTCTGCACTCCTTTTCCATTATTGAGTTAAACAGCAAAGGGCTCAGTGCTGATCCTGGATGGATACCAACATTTATATCAGATATTTCTGATAATCTTGCTACCATCTTCACTCTAGATTAATTGGTATGGTAGAGTAATATCATCAGCTTAATGATTCTTCCTGGTACTCTTTACCTTTGTAAGGCCAGTTTGATTATTTTTCTCAGTATTCAGCCAAGATCCAAAAATATATGGTATAATCTCTTCCACTTTGCATGGTACTTTTCCTGTGGTTGCCTTATTATAACGATTGCTTCTAACCTTGAACCTCTGATGTAAAGACAAGCTTAACAATTAACATTATTTTGTGTATGATTCCCACATGGAAGTGAATCTCTTTTTCCTTTGTATATCATTACTGTTATACTGTACTCTTCCCCCCCCTCTTCTGATCCTATCTCTTCCATTATCCTTTATTCATATTTTCTGGTAAGCTCATGGATAACCAGTTCTCTTGGTTATATTAGATCATGGATAATCCAGTGAATTTTCCATTTTTAATCTTCCTGAGTGTCCTTATAACCTGTTCAGCTGTTTTGTTCTCAGGTGTTTCTATCATTCCATAGTTCTCCAGTTCATTTTCATTTTCTATAGAGGTTTTCAAATTAGTACTGCTGTTATTCGAGTGACTTTATTTTTAACCCTAATTTCTCCATTTTCATCTTTTACATACTTTTCCATCTTTCCCCATTTTCATCTTTTACACACTTTTCCATCTTTCCCCATTTTCATCTTTTACATACCTTTCCATCTTTCCCCATTTTCAACTTTACATAATTTTTCATCTTCCCGTGACCACTTTCTTGTCTTGAATATTTTCTCTTTTTTTTTTTCTCAGTGTAGGTGTAAGAAAAATAGGACCATCCGGGATGTTTGTTGTGAAATCTAGGTAAACCTTGAGTACTAGAACTGGTCATAATATTTTATATGAAATGCTGAGTTCCTTAATTAGAAAAGAGAATCTTCTCTTTAAAAAGTCCTCATTCTTGGCCAGGATTGATAGTCCAGGAGACAACAGGTAAATGACAACTAGGTGTATGAGTGGTGAAAAGTTGTCCTTGTCTAAGAGAGCCCAGTACGTTAATCCAAGCTCCTGATGCCAAAGCAGTCAACATATGAAACATATGAGTTGTACAGTTATATTGGGTCCATGAGTTGAGGGGGGTGACAGGAGTCTAAGAATATTGGGTCCATGAGTTGAGTTGGGTGACAGGAGTCTAAGAACCTTATTTAGGGACCAGGTAATGGAAAACCTTGCAGGAGCTAACCTTTGCATTGTAAAAGACTGGAGAACAGAATTAACACTTTCTAAATTAGAATCACTTCCAAAACCAAAAGGCAAGGGTTCTGCCAAATCTGCCTTGTATGCCATGATTGTTGAAATAGCAAGGTGCTTGACCTCAAAAGATAGTAAAATGTACAGTTGATTCAACAGATTTCAACTGGGCTCCCAGTGTGGAGGTAATCGTACCACATTTTCCATAAGGACTGGTATATTGCATAGATGAAGTCCATAGTTTCTGCACTAGGTACTTAGCAGTGTTAGGCAAATAGTCTTCACAGTAGACTAGATTTAAAATTCCACCTGGAGGTCACGGCTCAGAAAGGAGGATCCATAGACAACTTCCTTTCCTTCTGTCTGGGATAGAACAACAAACAGCAATGGAATTTATTCTTTTGCCATTGTTGAAGAGATAAGAACCAGTGACTGTTTGGCTAATTCTGGGCCACTAGGCAAGTTGTTCTTTTGAAAGCTAGTAGATTGTTCAAGGCTTTCAAAAAATGGGACAATGAAGGAAAAAGGTATATCATCCTCCATTCATTCCAGTCTTGTAGGAATGCATCTCTTGCTATAGCTTGAATGTCCAGGTTCAGAAACACATACACTGGAAGTTGATGGATTTTGCATGTGGCCAACCAGTCCACCTCCAGATGTGGAAGCGTGTTAGCAATTACTGACTTGAGAGGAGCTCAGCATGAGCCTAACCTCTTGATATAAGACACTGAAATCATATTGTCTAGGATGAACAAAATGTAGGTCCCTTTTGGAGGTTCCAATTTTTTGAGAGGGAAAAACAGCCAATAACTCCAGAAAGCTGATATGAAACTCCCTCAGAACAGGTGACCATCTGCCTGTTACCTGATGATCCTCCAAATGGCCTCCCAACCTGTTAAAGAGGCATCCGTATGCATTATCACTCGTACGAATGGTGGAGTCAGGTCAGCCTGTTTGCCTGAGAACCCTTCCAGGTCCACAGACAGAGTATCTTCTCACTCGCAGATGAAGGCGATCACAAAGCCTTTTCCTGGCATATTAGAGACAAACTCTCTTAAATCCTACAGTCACAATCTCAGGATTAGATTCACCACGGACCCAAACTGTAACAGGCCCAGACTTTGTTCCAATTGTTGTCTGGAAAAGCTGGGCTGTGCAAGGAATCTTCTCAGGTCCTTCCATATTCTGGTTTGAGTGCTGTTGGGAAGAGAAGCTGGCAGTGAAGAGTAGCCCAACAAAGTCCCAGCCTCAGAAAAAGTCTGCTGGATGTAAGGTGGGACTTGTTCCTATTAAGAACCTTTTCACTGGAGTCCATTGACTACCACTCTCAGGTTTCATCAGCACTCTTCTCTGGTGTCTCCACAGATTAGCTAATCATCTAGGTAGGCCACCAGTTAAAATCCTTCATTCCTGAGCACCCATAAAATAAATAAGTACAGTATATATAAAAATTTATGCAAATATGTTTTACTAGGGGTCTGGTCTTTGGAAAAAACTACTTTAGAGGAGGGCAAGGGTGAAGCTATCTTTACCCTAGTCCAGTGAAAATTACACTGTGTCCCCAAGTCCTATTAGGCTCTACCTCATGCTTTCCCTTTAATATACAGTCCAGGGGTTGATTTTTGTTTTCCCTGGTAGGAGTATCTTGTCTGCTTTGAAATGGGGTGCTAATGCTATTGTCGTCCTTTCTTCTGTTGTCGGAGGGGTCCTTTAGTAGTGACTGAAGGCTTGTATGGCTCTGATTCACACTAAGCTTTCTTGAGCTAAGGAAGAGGAAACTCAAGGGTATTGTTTCCAAGACTCCCCTTTTTCAAGAATAGTATTTATTGTGCAATTCTGTTGTTGAGCCATGTTCAGTGAGTTGTGTGACAACAAACTCTTCAGAATGGGCCCCAGCAGATAGGGAAAATGCAATAAGGAGGTTGCATTGGGGGAGCAAAATGTTGGAGCCCACCAATACTTCCTTTCAAGCCTAAGTGCAAAACTCCAGAAAATCACAGAGTGCTCGCCATAGGGTCCACATAAGTGTTTTGGCTACTGCAGTAAACATTGTTCTAGAAAACTCTGGAAACACTTTAATAGGTGGAGCCTAGCATAAAATTCATCCATGGCTGTCCTGAGAGTTTTCTCATAGAGGTAGCCATGTCCAGTGGGAGCTTTTCCTCTTATAAGAGAGGAAAAATGCAGTGGTGGATCTAGAAGTCTTTCATTGATGGGTACTTAGGATTGTCATATATATATGTAACATGTACACACATATGGTACATATATATCAATATTCATATATGTACTGTATGCACACACATATACACACAGACATATAATTTACATCATATGCACATATATATTGTAAGTACTGAGAAAGAGAGAGATTATAATTATGAAGATTGTTACATTGTTTCAAACACCTGTAGCATACAAAGAAGTAGCAGGTGAAGTTGCTTTGGCAAATATGAGCATTAAATACATGCATAAAGAAAAAACAAATCGTTATATAACTTTATTTTCAGTGTTTCTATCAATATTTTACTTTTGTGCAGTGGGTACACATTATCAAAATTTAATTATAGCTTTGAGATTTACACATTACTCTGCCTACAAAATAAATTCTGACTTACAGGAGCAGGTCAGATCTTTTGGAGATGTTGATTACAGCTTTAATGAAATTATGTCTCATCTGATATACTTCAGTGAGTATGAATCTTTGCAAGACCAACCTTTCAGAGCCCATTGTTGCTCTCTTGTATGACTTAATGAAATTTTGTGAAGAAAATGTTTGTTCTGCTGTTGCTGATGCCACAGGTAATGTAACCTATATTTACTGGAGGAAAACAATTGTTTATTATTCATATCCATTGGGGGGGCACATGACCAGGTGCCCCCCCCTCAAATCTGCCACTGAACAAATGTTGGCCATTCCTTTGTAGCACTATCAGATACTGTACTGGGATGGTGTAGACAAATGGCTTTATTCCTGCCATAAACTCTCATTTCCCAGTCACCACAAAATTCTGAAATTCCATCTTTGCATGATTGATTGTTTCAAAATTGAAGAGACTGAAGACTGATGCCTCCCAGAGAGGTTATTGGCTCTGTAAAATTGTTGTTGCACTATATTTTCCATTAAGCTGGAGAAAGGTTGCTTCCATGTCGTTCATTAATATGGTTGCTTCTATTTGGCTTTCATTGCTCTATTATTAGGCAGAATAACTGTCTCTCTCCTTCATCGGTTTCGGAATTCCTATTGAAGGAGTGACCAGGCACCATTCAGTATTGGGAAAGTCTGCTATGTCCAAAAATTCTGTATGCTTGACCTAAATTAGGTTTCCTTTTATTAATGAGGTATTTTCCATCTGGTGAAAAGATGCAGACTGAGGTGTCTTGCCTAGGGTTGTCAGTATCATTCTCAGGAGCAGATTTTGCTGCATGTACTACATTCTGATTTAAAGTTTTATTGTCTGACCTGGTCTTATTAATGTTACCAGTCAGAGCCATAGGCATGAGTAGGCTGTCTCTTATTATCCATTCTGATTTCAGTTGGGATCTAAACAACTGATTCAGCTTCTTTTTGGGCTTATATTTTTCATTACCTTGTTCCCATGGCCTAAGATTTTTGGTGAGAACCTTTCTCTGCCTGAGCAGACTGTGCAGCCTCTGTATCCTCTAGTTGAAAGGGTGAGAGACTTGAATTCCTCTTGGGAATCATGGATAGTATTTCTGACATGCTGGTGCTTAGTGGTGAGTCCTCAAAGGAGTTACATTTATGGGGTCATCCTGGATACTGATCGTAATTTCCTCCCAGAATTCTGAAAAAACTACAAGCAGAATTTTTCCATCAGGGAAGCCTGCATGAACTGATGAGCCAAGGTAGTTGTATCACCACTGCCTGTTAGTATAGAAAGTACAGCAAGCTGAATTTCCTATCAGGGAAGCCTGCATGAACTGATGAATCAAGGGAATCGTATCATCAGTGCCTGTCAGTATAGAAAGTACAGCAAAGAGAATTTTCCTATCAGAGAAGCTTGTATGAACTGATTGAGCCAAGGCAGTCGTATCATCACTGCCTGGCAGTATAGAAGTCCAGAATAAACCACTACCCCCTAGGAGGCACAGACACTTCAGATGGGGTTGGATGGACCCTATCAGGCTCCCCTCAGCACTGTACAGTAACTAGTGAATATATCTCAGTGGAAAATACCGTGAATGGGCGAATTTTTCAGCGAATTATGTGCGTGATGTTCCATAGAGAAATCCGCGAATACAGGCAGTCGCCAGTTATCAGTGATCCGGTTTTACGGCGCTTGTCTAGTGACGACGATAACCGGATTTTCGGCACTGATTCCCAGTTATCAGTGCTGATCTCCGGTTATCGGCGCTGATCCTCGGTTATTGGTGGCACTGATCCCCGGTTATCGGCACCGATAACCGGATACCGGCGCCGATAACCGAGGATCAGTGCTATTATCGCCAATTTTCGGTTGTTGGCGATTTTCGGTTGTTACGCTGTCAGGAACGGAACCCCACCGATAATTGGGGACTGCCTGTAGGTGAGTAAGCAAATCATGAGATCACGAATACAGGGGGTTTACTGCACTGTATTTTCATCTCCTTTTCATGACTAAATGCACTTTTTGTGATGAAAATATTAAAATACTCAGGTAGTGCTAGAGTTACGATAATTCGCCTTACGGTAATTCGATTTTGCAGTGGGGTAGGCAATTAATAATGATACGACAATATTTATAAAATATTTCTAAATTTCGCATGAGCGCAGGCAACAGTGTACAGTACAATCAGGTGGCGAGAGAGACCAAATTATAATAGACCAACGTCTTTTCCTCCATCTCTGTATCCCATCTTCTAGTTTAAAAAGTAAAAGAGAATAATAAAAGTATTGTTAGTAACGCTATACTTTTGTGTAAATTCATACAGCCATAAACAACCAAACGAGAAACTGTTGTTTTGCTTATCACTGAATCGGATAACAACAGCCGTTTTGCTTGTATTTCAACCATTGTACAGCAATACACAATTACCGTAGTTATAGTACAAACAACGTTAAGTTGAATAGTACAGAAGTATTTTTACATTACACCCTTATTCGGTATGGATAAAAGATCCGCAAGGAAATATACTGCTAAATTTAAACTGCAAGTTGTAGCTGAAGCTGAGAAAACAATGTTCAAGCTGCTAATGACTATAAATTATCGTGCATCGGCAACATGGATGAAACTCGACCATGATTAAAATTGGAGAGAAAGTATTTTAATCAAAACTACTTGGCATGAAAGAACACGTTACTGCTATTTTTATGCCAATAAACGATAAATACGTAAAGCTTGTGTTATGATGAAATCAAGTGAAAATAGCAAATGGAATCTATATTTATTTTACACAAAACAAATGCCCCCAAATGGCCAACGTCATCTATTAACGAAAAAATAGCTAAATTAATTTCAAAACGTGATGTATTTAAGTTGTATTTTGGCTTAAAAACACTTTGTATAATGAAAAGTAACCTAGTCCCATATAAATAAAGTATCCAGATATTCATTTACGCTAACTAGAAGCAAGAAAAGTGCTCTGAACTAAGTTAAATGCGGTGAAATAAACTTACCACATAATCGATTTGCCAACGAAAACATTGATCACTTTGATCACAATTTATAATACAAAAACAATATAAGAATATATACAGAATTATTGGATAAAGTGAATTAAGGCATAACATTTTAAAAGATCCATGGAAATGATGCATAATAATATCTGTATAAGCATTTTTAATTTTTAGTGTGTGTTTGAACTAGCAAAATAGGCAGTTCTAAAAGTTTTTAGAATGGTTATAAGTATTTGCCGGTTTTAGCTATTGGGGGGGGGTGGTACGCACCTCCTCGAATATGGGGGTTTTACTGTGCTGATAATGTGAGGACAAGAAAGGTCAACTGGGTATTAACTTATTTATTACCTGAGTGCAGGTATATATGGCAGAGTGCGGACGGAAACGTGGTGCCCAACCTCCTATCAGTGTGACCCGCACTCTGAGCAATTTGTGTTTGTTGACAGACAAACAAATGGCAATTTTGAGAGACATAATAAATGTACAATGATGAAATACATATCGACAGAAAGGCCAGAAAATTCTACACATGAATATTTACATGAGAGTCTTGACATATTAAGAAATGCAATGTATGACGTGATTGATGCAAAAACGAAGAGACGCCTGACATCTTTACAATAAAAGGAACAAGTGTTTAATAAAAATACCTAGTGTTAGCTATCTATAGTATATCACTGTATAGGCAGCAAACACTTCAAATTAATACAGGCTTACATGGCCACAAGCATATGTCCATAGTATGATGTAAGGAAACATGGTCAGTGGGTCATATCCATGAAATAATAATAATGTATTAAAATAATAATTCACAATTATTACTACAATAACATTGCCTTATAGGATTTACACACAAATGCTTCCTAACTTAATTTAGACAAAACTAAATGGATATCCACTCTGTATATTTCTACACATTTCGTAACCTTTGATTAGCTGGTCTGTTCCCAAGCACCAGGTAAAGGTTATGTAGCCTATAGGCTACGTTAGTTGGTACATAATTGAAATCAGTGATTAATGATGATTATTGGAATTATCATACCAAAAATATCTAAAATAAGTATTTCTAAGATTTTAAATTGTTTGGCAAAGCTCACCATTAAGAAAAAGTACTTTTGTATTACCTTAGTAAAAAGATATGTGTCACAGCAATTTTCTCAACACCTGTGATGTCACTACTGGTCGGGTAATACCCATTGGAAGTAGATCCGCATGAATGTGTTTCCGTTAACACTTGAAAAGAACCCTGATAGTAAGTATAACTGGGGAACTTTTGATATCACAAAAACCATTTAGTTTTATTATAAAATACTACAAAGGAAATACTGGCCTTTAGTAAACAGGCTTGGAAGTCAAGCATGATTTGGAACTGTGATCACTTCTATGTTTCGTAAAGAAGTTAGCCAAACCCGATTTACCCTTTCAGTAACCTCCAGTTGTCTATCAGTGTTAAAAAAGTCATTGAATAATGAGTTTCAGTAACAAAATTTTTTAATATTATTGCTTTGATGCTAATTATCACTTTGTCAAATAAGAAAAAACAGCATGGGAGTTACAGCGTAACCTAATGATCTACTAATTTCCCACCTCACAAGAGGTCTACTGGCTCCCAATTCAAACAATATGTATAACCAGATTTGTGGTGCCAATAAGCAATTTATCAGCATTGGTAAGCGGTTTATCGTCACCAATAACCAGTTAATTGCCCCCATTAAGTGGTTTATCGGCGCTATTATCGCCAATTTTCAGGTAGCGGTGCTCGGCTGGGAATGGAACCCCTGCCGTTAACTGGGGACTGCCTACTTAGCTTGATTGGTGTTATGTTGATCGAAAAATGCATAGTTGAGCACAATTTCTGTCCATGAGTGAACTCTTGGACAGACCAGAGTGTAAGGAAGACGTCACATCTGTGCAAGTGGGATGTAGAGAGAGCCAAGGCAGTCGCTGTAGGACAGGAGATAGAGCCCTAGCCCTCCTGTCCTGACTCCATTATATTCTATCACTGTGCAAACAAGTGCTATTCTGGCCAAGACCAACTATCAGAGAATTCTTTGTAATTGGTTGGTCTGTCTTATGGAGCCCTGAGGGAACCATGAGAATGTAACTCCTTTGAGGACAAACATCAGCTACACTATAAAAAATATACACTGTATATCATTCACCATGAAATTAGCTCATGGTAATCTGTATTGTGTTAGACAGATATTACCTAGGACAACAGTACAATCTTTTTCTTTGATGCTGTCTCTACTTTTCACTCATAAAAAAGTCAGTCTTAATCAGCATTTCAGCTTCTCTATTCTTGTATGTTATCAACTTTTTTGTAAAAATTGTGTTAAGCAACTTCAAAATGTGCTTTGGCCAAATACCAATACTGTTTCTTCCTCCTGATTTCTTTCTTTGGCTGTATCTATCAATTACATCATCAAAACCACCTCTGTTCATTCCTGTGTGGTCATTTAGGTCTCTTCCTATCAGTATATCTCATTTGATTGATGTGCTTCTGCCACTGTATCTTGCTTTCCTTCTTCTAGTCTTACATGTTGCAGCGTGAACACTGTCCTAAACTCATCTTAATATTCATTTCTGGATCGGGGTCCCGTGTCACCCGGTGAAATAGTCCATTCAGCACTTATTTCTAGGTAATTCCGTTGCTGGAACCTTTCTTTGGAACACTGAAGAGCCTGCCTTGGAACTTCAGAGACCTCTTGTATCAAGGAGGGGGAAACTACCTGGCGTGATTGAGGCTCCGCCTGGGACCCGGAGGGGGAGGCTGTCCGGAAACGTCGCTCTGGGGGTAGTAACTCCAGCATTTCATTTAGCTTTCTCTGGTATCTAGCAACGGAATTTAGAAATAAGTGCTGAATGGACTATTTCACACCGGGTGACACGGGCCTCTCCAGAAATAGATTTTTCCTTTGTCAAAATCCTTTTATTCTTTTGTTTACTCATCCCACGTTTGTCATATCTTTAGCCATTTGTCCTTGGCCGGTATTCTTGTTCCATTTTGTCTTGTCTCAATACCATTTCATCAGGATTTATGTTTCCATGTCACCACCCGTAGATTTTGTGCCAGCTCTTTTATACTTTACCTCCTGTGCACAGCAAACATCCATGTATCTTCCCACAAGCATTTCTGCAACCTTCCTGCTTTTTCCAACCATAGTTTCCCTTGATAGTGCTCATTTTATGAACTTCCTTATTTTTATCATCCCAAAGATTCTTTGCACTCCATACCTACCTGAAAGTTGTTAGGCACTGGTTCCCCTTTAGTTTTGAAAATCATTTTTAATTTTGGATCTGGTATCTTTTGTAAGGTCCATAATGACAACTCAACTTGCTTAATTTTTTCTGGCATAGGACTGGCTACTGGCTGATTTTTAGATTTATAACTCATAGGATGGGATTTTTGACAAGGATGTAAAAAAGAAAAGTGTATTATATCCAGTGTTGTCTGGTGTGTAGAGGAAGAGTGTACAGAGAATATGGCAGACTATTCAGTGTATGTGTGGGAAAAGGGAAAGTACCTTACTTAATGTAAGGGGTCCTACATCAGACTGTCTGGCCAGTCTTAGAAGAGGCCTCTTTCCTCTGGTAGTGGAGTGCCAGCGAGCATTTGGTATTTTGGCCAACTTGCTACCTTATTCTGAGCATCATAGGCAACATGCAAGAAAACACATAGACAGTAAAGTCCACTATATAGTTTATACTGGGGGTCTAATTCTTTGTATGCTAAAGAATTTGCTGCCATTTCTTTCAATAAAACAATTAAGTTCTCTTTACCTGATAATGCCTTTGTTTTGATACAGACCTGACAGAATTATTTGTTCAATAAATCTTAAACATGCATGTTAAATGTTACTGAAACCTATGATTCTGAGTAAAAGACAGATTTTGTGGAGTAATATTTCTTTTGACTACTGTGCTTCTGCCACACTATCTTACTTTCCTTCTGCTAGTCTTCCTTGCTGCTGTAGATTAAATGCACACTGGTTTTGGCATTCCCCAGTTCAGAAAGAATACCACACTGAAGCAGGTTTGTCCTGTCTTCAAATAGATCCCACCCATCATATTTGATGAATACCCCTCATGGCCCATGTATTATGTATAGATTGTGTAAATCAATGTTCACATTTGATTTTGTTTTATGTAACTATCCTAATTTCATCCAACACTGAATGCAGTCTTGGAATATATCCCTTGAATAAGTTTTTTTTTCAAAATCTTCAATATACAGTATTCTGCTGTTAAGATTATTAGAAATTCACTTTCACATAAACTTGTAATTTGAAATGGTTCCTGCAACGTGGCAATTACTGTCTAAGAATCTCCCTTGTCTGGTAGATCAAATTCTTTTTCCTCAAATTATATGAAGCTAGTATAATGATAGAACAATTCTGGATCCCTGCTTATGTATACATTAAAGGAAATGACGTGGAGGGGAAGATTGTATTACAAATGAGATATCATACCCTTTTAAGTCTCGATGTCACCTTTCTTTAGTAATTAGTCTTTTTTCCAATTCTTTTGATGCCTGTCTGGAATCCAAACATACCTTACACTCACTTGTCAGGTACTCTGTCCTATAATCCCAACTCTGTTGCAGCATTTCATTTACACCCCCATCAACTAGTGCTTTTCTGTTTTTCATTTAAATAATTACCCCTTGTACTGTACTTCCTTAAGAGCCATTTCTACCTCTTTCATTCTTCTATCTTTTCATTCAACAGCTCTTCAAAATATTACCCATATTAATATACAGTATAGTGGATTTTTTTCAGACATTATCTCACCATTTGCATGTTTCATTCTAAGATCCATTGAGTCTTTAACTTTTCTCTTTGTTGAATTTCTTCTGAAATTTCCACATAGAATCTATAAAATTTTAGTAATTGCTAGGACATAATTTTAAAAATGTTTTAAAAAAGTCTATAACTGCGGTAAGCACTTTCTTGAATTCTTAAAAGAAGCAGTAATATAATTCCTGTGCATTCGAATCACAAGAGGTACAATGTTTTAATAAATGTGTTTTAGGCAGAAACTAAATTACATATTTTCCTAAATTAATATCATGTTATGAAGTACTTTACATATCATTTTATGTAACAAGCCATGTTTGTAAAGTAATGGAAAACTCGGTAAAAGCTTCAATTGCTTGCTATATTTGGTACTGCACTGAAGATCTGAAAACTCTGTTTGGATCCAGTGTTGTTACACTCACTCAGTTTGGATCCCAAAATAATAGAACTACCATAGTTCCATTATCCTATTTTGGAGATTATGTTGGCAGAGAATTTGAATGCAAACAATTATTTGCCATTTCTGAAAGTGCCATATATAACATATTGACATTCAACCCTGAAAACACTGTATTGTTGGTCATTTGCCATTTTGCATCAAGAATTTTCTTATATAAGTACATTATAATTACTGCAGGTATCATTCTTTCTGATGCAAGTAGGTGGGAAATGGAGTTCCTCTTGGAAGTATCCTTAGCAGCACCATGTTAGCTATGTAAATGAATTACAGTACAGTGTCAGTGTCAGGTTTGAGGGAAGCACAGAGTTAGGGAGAGAAGTCCTTGATTTTTTAGAATTTTATGAAAGCAAAATTTTTTTAAATAAATGTCATTAGAACCTTTTAATTTAATTATGGATTTGGTTATGAGACTAAAATGCAAAGGTGTTCTTTTTTTATTCATTTATTTTTTAAGAACACCTGATTGTGGACCACAGTATTTTGGAGCATAGACCCCTTAACTGAAATGTATTAGGAATAAGAATATATTCAGCTGGGAAATTAATTGATTTCTTATGAAATTAATATGATGGTTGATGCACATAAAAATTGATTGATTAAAATGGTTAGGATTTCCTCCGGTAAAAGTTTTATGGAAAGCTAACAGTATATATTATATTATAGTACCTACTTTTTGGAATGGATGTTATTTATATAAAATATTTTAGAAGAGAAAATTGTTTGCTGTGCATTACAAAAATATATTTTACTGTAAAAGTTTAATATATAGCAAATCAGGGTTTTACTATCAGAGAAGTTTTCTGTAAGGTGTTTATGCTGATATTATTTATTTGAGAGAAAATTTTTACAGTTTGAGTACATTGTTTATGTATGTGTATACATTTTTAGCTAATCAAGTACAGTCAGCCCTTAACTTAGTGGGATGGGTTTTTTTTCCAGAACCCCCTTTTATAGGTAAAAAATCTCTCATTCAAAGTCTTACTATAAAACTTCATAATTCAGTGTGCGATAAGGTATTTACCTTAGTATACATTGCCTTTGCACATCTACCAGTATACAGTAGATATAAATATCTTCTAGATTATTGATTTTATAATACATACCTAAATCTTTGTAAATATGTTTTACAATTTTGTATAGAGAATACGGACAAAAGTGGCTGCACGTGTTCAACACTGAAGCAACAGTTGTAGCCTTAGTTGTGTTTATTCAAGAATTATAAATAACCTTATTGCATCTTTTTTTTATGACATAAGAGTGAATTGGATATCCATTAATAATTTAAGTAAATGTAGAAAATATAAATTTATCCTCTCTCTCTCTCTCTCTCTCTCTCTCTCTCTCTCTCTCTCTCTCTCTCTCTCTCTCTCTCTCTCTCTCTCTCTCTCGAGTCTTAAGTATGATGTATTAGTGAATTTAAGTATGTTTGTTTTATTCCTATCTGTTGTGATTAATCTCTCTGTCTCTCTGTCAAGTTTCAGCTAAATAGTAAATTTAACAAAGTTGGCTTAGCATCCATTCTTATATATCAGTAATTGATATGAATTTTCTCTCTCTCTCTCTCTCTCTCTCTCTCTCTCTCACAGTCACATTAGTGATAGTGAATTGAATTAAACAAGGCTGTAATTTGTTTTATATTACAATGATTGTAACTGGAGTAGCCTTTGATGATGATAGTCATAGTTCCAGTTCCAAGTTGTGGTTATATAACAGAGAACATTACTGAAAGGTGTTACATCTACAGTAGAACTAAGGATGTGTCATAGTTTTGGTTTGCAGTTGTGAATTTATATCAGTGAATTGTAAACACACACACACACAACCCTAATGTTTTTTTTAGTATTAATATGAAATGATTTTAACATATTCTTTAAATTCTTGGTGTACTTGGCACACACAGCAAATTAAAATTTTGCCTTTTAGTATTTTAAAATTTTTTTAAAGCAGATAATAATTGTTGCATAAGTTAGGTACACATAGGTTGAGGGCTGACTGTAGTCAACCCGTATTTCATTCGTAATACCTGGTAGTTAAAATACATATTGAAATTTATGTATGCATATGCCTATTAATGCAAATTCACAAGCACACTTCTATATGGTATGTGTTCTAAGGCAATGACTGAATCTTGTTATGAATTGAGCTGCTATATATGAAGTTAAATTTATGGTAGCCTTCAACACTGAATTTCCTTCTCAAAAACACTATGTATCACATCAAAAAGTTTTTCACAACAGGAGGAAGACATTGTAAACTTTGTTTGTTCATTGCTAGAAAGGTACCTAAAGTTTACTAGTGATTTTAGTTAGCTTTCTCTCTTGCATAACTATGCAACCTTAAGTATATGGAATAAAGACAGAATTAGAAGGGAAATGTGAAAAGTGCCATTTGTTTTTATGAAAACTTTGAAGAATTGAAGAATAAGTTTTCATTGATGGTTAAGGTTGCATCAGTCATAAATTTTGCTTTCACAGTTCAGTTTATCAGTGCTCATGATTCACTTTTGATAGATGTGTGTATATGCACATATATTTTTGTTCATATGTAAATAAAAGATAGATATAAATATATATGAAAAGTATTGTGTATATACATATATACATACTTACATATCTGTATAGACAGCGTAATATACTCACATTTATTGAAATAGATTGTTATATTCTTTGTAGTTATATCAATATTATATATATATATATATATATATATATATATATATATATATATATATATATATATATATATATATATATGGTACAGTATATGTTTGTGTACAAGCATATGCTTTTTATAAGTGTGTTTCTTTAGAGCGTATCATAAAACAGTATTTATCTATATATATATATATATATATATATATATATATATATATATATATATATATATATATATATATATATATATATATATGTGTGTGTATATATATATATATATATATATATATATATATATATATATATATATATATATATATATATATATATATATATATGTATATATATATATATACTGTATATATATATATGTGTGTGTGTGTACATGTATATACACACATTGTTTACACAAATACTATAATGCTAGTGCAGGAAATATTCAAAAGCATTTTTGTACTGCAGTTACACTTTGGTTTCTGTATGTTGTCCCGATGCTTTTATGCTAAGTTAAATTATACTAAGTTTCAGCCTTGAAAATGTTAAACATACATTTATTCATTATACAACATATATATATATATATATATATATATATATATATATATATATATATATATATATATATATATATATATATATATATATATATTACAGTATGTGTGTGTTTGTGCAGTGTGATATATATTTATATATATAATATACTGTATATATTTATATATAAATATATATAAATGTCATTATCAGGAACAATTAGATATATGGTAAAAATGGAAACTGTTAGTACATATTTACTCAGTCAAAAATTTTGTGACCTTTAACAAAATTTTGTGCCCATGAATCAAACCTTACTCTAAACATTTTCTTTCTTGGATGTATTTTTATTTATTTTTATTAATATATATATATATATATATATATATATATATATATATATATATATATATATATATACTCATATACATGTATATATATACACACACACACACACACTCACATACACAGGCAGTCCCCGGTTATCGGCGGGGTAGGTTATAGGTGATCCGGTTTTACGGTACTTGTCTAGTGACGAAAATCAGCAATTTTCGTTGCCGAAAATCGTCGATTTCTGCTTATCGGCGCCGATTAATGGGTATTGGTGACGATACATACCGGTTTTGGCGATTTTTGGTTATCGTCACACCGTCAGAACGGAACCCCTGCCAGTAAACAGGGACTGTATATATATATATATATATATATATATATATATATATATATATATATATATATATATATATATATATATATATATATATATATATATATATATATATATATATATATATATATATATATATAATGTATGTGTTTTATATGCTATGAGAAGCTTGTGGGCTTCTTATCGAACTTTAATGTTTGGCACTTATCTATCCCCCAACTCTCCCTTTGTAGGTGGTTGTGTGTCACACATTGTAGGTTAGTTTCATTTCACAAACTCCTAGTTTTCTTTTTTCTTGTTTTGAGTTGTCTAAATTCTTAATAGTGCCTTCTATTGGACTAAATTTTTTTTATCAGTAACTTACTCTTGCTTTATATGTATATAATACCATATCTTCTGTGCAGTTTTATGGACAGTACATTACAAAACTGTAGGAACAAATATTTCTCTAATAACTGGTGTTTTATACCACACTTGATATCTAATATTTTATCTCAGCCAAAAACACTGTCTCATTTAATGTAGTCTGTTAATTCATGGCTTTCTACTGACTTTTTTTTTTACTTTGCATATGTATTGCTTTATTTTTCTTGAAAAAATAATGTTCCTGACAGTCAGCATGGGAACATGATATTAATCTTATATGTTGTCTTGAAGAGCATCATAATAATTGCTTCTAATATAAGAATCAATGATAAATTCACTGGCAACCCAACAGACTGATTGTAAGATATGTTGAAACACTGATTTAGTTAGGATCACAATGTGTGACTGACAAGGTAAAGGTAAGACAGTCACTATTCCATCACTAGTTCACTGGAATATGTACACTTTAGACACCCAACTTACTCTCTATAAGCTTCTTAGCTGCTGCTATTCTTACTTTTTTGTTTAAGGGGTATTTGATATTTGCTGTAAGTTAAAGCCTGTTGCAATATTTCAGTGCTAAAATTGGGTATCGTGATGGCCCGGTTCTGTCTAATGAAATTTTCTGTTATTAATAAGCTTTTCAAATAGTACAATATTATTCTGTGAGAGACGGGGCTTGCTTGCATTGTGTGTAAGATTCTTGTATGGCAGTATTGATTGTCTAATGTCTGCTTGGGAGGCCCCCCCACCACCTAAGTGACAACAAGGAAAGACCAACTCTGCTCTATAACTGTTTGTTCTGCTTGGACGCTTCAACTTGTCAGTTTTGTTGAGGCATTTTTTTTTTTATTAATTTGTTTGTCTTTGTACTGCAATGTTTTTCCCTTCAGTCTTTCTGACTTTTACAACATGATGTGCTAGACTGACCAAGACAAAGCAGACTCTGGCTGGATGAAACCAGCTGGGGGTGGCCAGTTCATTTCCCGAGATGACTAGGGTTGGCAGAGCTTGCTGTCTGCAATCCTCTCAGGAAAATCAAGTAAAACTTTTAATAAATTATAGTTCAGTAGATTTTTCACTCATTTTTCACATTTTTCATGCTCTTGTAATTTTTAAAGCTTTGGAAAATAAATTTGGCCTCGCCATATTCCAGAAATCAAGAATGCATACTACACCATTTGGTCTATTGGTCAAATATAAGGCCATGCCTTACATTAGACTATTGTTATAGTTTTGATAGGCTTAGTCTAGTGCCTCAGTGGTGAATGTACTCATATCCCCTAGATATATTGAATTATCAATGTAGTTTACCCTAATTTTTGCTAGGGTTAAAGGATACAATAAGCCATTTAGCCTTCAAAATGAAGTTTATTCAATAGATTAGTGCTTGTCCAGATATGAGACATGTATCCTTTTCAATCCATCTAGAAGCCTATACAATACCAGAAAATTCCTGTTTTCAGGCTTTTGTTTTTTACAAGTAATAGAAATAATTCTGAATTTTTTTAAAAGGAAAATATCTACCTGAGCCCATCAAAAAATTTAAAGATTAATTTATGATCCTTAGATGAAATTGAGCATAATTTGGCTACAATGATAAAAGAGGTCATTTAAGAACCACAATTTTTCCTCATTCCCTTGTCCAATAATCAGTTTAATAATTAATCTTAACTAAATCCTAATTGGACCCACTACCCCAAACCTGTCTCACATACTAACCAAGAAACACTTCTACTCTTGTTATGCTGCACATTTGGGCCTCTACTGTAGGGGTGTTTCGGAAAAGATCTTTGAAAGGTAAAATTCAACTAGAGAAGGAATGGGCATCTGGGTGAAAACTTTTTAAGTTATCTTTTTAATGCTCATACTGTTTGTTTTCTGCCATAACGCCCCTAACTGTGGTCTCTGTAAACCCTTTTGAGTACTGTAAATATGGACATTTTCAGAAAACCAGAGTTTACCTTCTACAGAAACCAACAACAACAATATTTTACATCTTAACTGCCCATATCATCTCAGGCTTGCGGTGAAAATATCCATACATTACAGATTGCACTCAAGTTTAATGTTGTGCCTTGCAATTTTAAGCAGTTTAAAAAGAACGGAGTGGAATGCCCCAAAGTCATTAACTACTGCTACTACTACTCCTACTACTACTAGTACTACTACTACTACTATTCTTACTACTACTGTACTACTATCACTAATACTACTACTATTGCTATTACTACTTCTACTACTATTACTATTGCTATCATTACCACTACAAACTCCTCAAGACGTCTTGTAGCTTACGTGAATCCCTGGTGATGCGGGACTCTTATGAAAGGCCTTGAAATTTTTTCCCAAGTCTGGTAGATGCCCAACAGGCTCTGGTCTTTTCTGAAGCAGTGAATGATAGTTTTTGTTTAGTTGGATGTTGCCTTCTCCCCTTTTGATACCCCTAACTCATTTTTGCTTGTGGCCTTTTTATTTTGCTTGTTTTTAACACAAGCTGTATTATTAGTAGTGTTTATGGGAGCTGGTGCACAGTTGAATTTGTGTGTCTTTGTTTGCGTTGAGAGTAATCCTTCATCACCTGACCCGTTTTGTTCCTAAATTTTCTTAATTATTTTTTCACAACTTTTATGTATGTTTTTTTTTAGAACTATACATCATTTTGAATTAGCTTGTGTGTATGATTTTTCAATAGATCATAGATCCCTCCTGAAAAGAAGCACAATTATTTTTTGACTCAACGTAAGAACTCTGTGAAACATGAAATGTACTTTCCTTTAAAGTATTGTGGAAATTCAACCAAAGCTACGCAACATAAAACTGTAATGGTTTTTTTTTTTTTTACAAAATAAGATTGCTCTTTCATGATACATACTAAGAAAACAATTAGCTTTGGGTGCAGTCTAGGAAATCATAAGGTCAGATGATGAACCAACATTGAAAAGAATTTTTTATTATTATTGAATGATTTAAGAAAGGCTGCTTGCATTTTCATGCATGGTGTGTTGCTTTAGACAAATCCCACATGCACATGAAGCACACTACTAGTTCAGAAGCGTCCAATGCTTTTTAATTAGCCACATACAGCCACTCCGTTATCCATGTAGAGTATCTTTAAGCTTCTTTATAATATGTAATGATATTAATATAATACTCAAGTTATGCTTCAAGGTTGTGAGCCATAGTTTCTCTGTGAAACAGAAATCATATGAATTGAAGCATGTTAGGTGAAGCAGTGTTTTGCAAAAGATTATTTCAGAAAATTACTGTTCATTTTTACCTGTAAATATACAATCTGAATTTTATATTAGGTTTCAGTGTTCTGAGATAACAGTATTCAGTTGGCTTTGAATAAGACATGCTTATGTGATCAGAGATGGCTGTAACTAGGCTAAATATTTCTATTCACTGCCTCTATTCCACTGGTAGCTTAAGCATTTTAGAAAGCTATCACTCATTAGTGAACTACATGAAACCAAAGACAGAGTTGAGTCTCTCCGTGTTGATCATTCTCAGAATTATCTGGTTGACACAGGAAGAATTTCAAATGCTCCGGGCTTCAGTTGCTGGTTAAAGACAACATATTTACTGTCGTACCTCATGAGTAGATGTCTGGAGTACTAAGTTGTTAAACTTGAATAACATGAGTAAATCAAGTAACTAATATACATGAATATTTTAAGACTGGTAATTTGAGGTACATCAGTAACATTTCTCATTTGGACTGTTAAGTATTGTAGTTCAGTTTACTGATTTGCAGACAAATACACAAACAGTTTCCCTCTCCTCCTCCCCATTAAAGGCCAATTTGCTGCAAAAATATTACTCAGAAAAAAATCTATTCTCTTGCATGAATCATGTTATTACTGCTGTTGCAGCAGGTTGTATTGCCTATAAAATGCTGAAGTAAATTATTTTGCAAAGCTTTTTGGAAGAATTTTATTTTGTATATTTGATGATTCATGCAAGTTACACATAGGCCTGTTACAGTATTGTTGGATTAAAATTTATTTCTTCCTGTTCCTCCTCACCCCTGCTCTGTATATTTCTCTACAAGTTCCTGCATGACACAAGGTTACATTGAGTTGCCACTGATTCACTGTTCTGGAATAACAAGAAGATAATACCTTGTCGTCGTCAGTGAGATTTGTGATCTGACTTGTAATATCAATGATTGAATCAGAGAAGCGATAATTTAGATGCTTCTCATTCTGGCTGTCTGTTGATAATTACTCTCTTCACTTATGAATCACTTTTTTATCAGGAGTGCATACACTGTGTGCATGTCTTCCCATAGTATTCCTCATTATTTAATTTTCTTTGTTGAATTATTCCACTTCATACTGATGACCTGCTTCTTGGGCTGTAAGAAAGTGAAATTATTTCCATTTAGGTTTTTGAGGCAAAAACATGAATACCCATTTGGCATTCTACTCTTGAACTTTCTGATATGCACAGTTAATAGAAGCATATATATATTTTTTTATCAATAGCTAGGTCCTTTGATGTTATTTCAAGTTTATTAAGTATTTTGCATAGTATGATATTTTACGTTATTTTAGAATGAAATTCTAGAACAGAATTACTGTAGATAACAGCTCCTGGCCACTGTTTATAGGCAAAGCCTTCACGGCAGACAAAACTGCTTTATGGGGAAGCCCCTTTTTTATGTACTTTGAGATTGCAGTATCCTAGTTGGTATTTTGTACAAAATGTGCATCATTCCCCAGATGAATGTGCTGTTGTATTAGTTATACAGAGTACTTGTTCAATATGTTTTATTTTGTACTAGGTCTGTCATTAAAAACCTAATAGAGGAAAATATTTGCCATTGGTCCCATTGGAGAGTGCCAGAAACATGCCTGCCGTGCCTTTGTCACTCTTAATCACAGTGAACAGGATTCTATGTTTAAGTTCTAGGCAGCTTTTATTGACATCAAGCACAATATGTGCAACCTCAAAGGGATGCATTTCATAGACCATAGATTTTTGTAAGTGCCTTGGAAATGCACCACGTCTTAGCTACTGCTGTGTAGTTGCTAGCTTAGGTGCAGTCAACTCTGTGGTCTCCTAGTATGCAGTCCAGGGTTGCTAGACTTATCATGCTTGATGCCAATAGATGGATGCTTTTATATAGCATGGAGATATAGTTTTGATAGTTTTAATTTGAATCAGGGAGGAAAGCTTATTCTGAGGACCTCAAATTACCATTTGAAAATTCTATAATAGAATTGATTTTATTTTATCAGTAATGCAGTTAACTAATTTTCTGTTTAAAATATCTAAAAGATTTTCCTCCCTCATTCTGCAAAGTATCTTTCATTGTATTGTGGATTTGTTTTACTTTTGTTCTTAGGAAGAATCTACTTTAATGTCTGTACTGAATTATTTTTTTTTTTTTTTTTTGTAAGAATGATAAATTTAGATGGCATGCATTCCCAACAGTCACAAGAATAAAGTTAGTGCAATGCCTGTTTCACTATCACCATTTACTATACCCTATTTGTAGAAGTTACTCCCACATACACTTTTTAGTTTGTTTTTTTCATATAGCTTTTATGTCTTTTAGTGAATGTAGCTGTGGTGTTTAAATATCTTTGAATGGTTATTATGATAATAAATGTTATAAGTCAGAAAAATAATTTTTAAGTATTTTTGAAAATTAGAATTCAGTGAAAAGCCCTGAATGCTTTCATTTTGAAATCTTATGGACTGTAGTTGAATGTGCTAGATGAATATTCATTCCAAAGTTGAATAAGCATTCAGCTTTGATTTTTTAGTTTTGTTTTGAATAAAGTTTAGCATTTAGAGCTGTTAGTGACAAAAGAAAAGCATTTTTGGAAGCATTCTTATTACTCAATAATAAAGTGATTCTTCAAGTTCTCAGGCAGTCTTAATCAAGTTTCTTCATAAAAAAGACTATATTTCAAATCTACAATGACTAATTATTGTTATTTCCAGGCGGCACAACCCGTGCTCAATGGGAGGATGTCACAGGCTCTACCCCTCTCACTTTTGTCAACGATTGTGTCAGCTTTACTACTACAGTTTCTGCACGATTTTGGCTGATGGATTGTAGTAATATACCTGAAGCAACTAAAATGGCCACCGAACTATACAGAGAAGCTATACATGTGCCTTTTATGGCTAAGTTTGTGGTATTTAGCAAGAGACACCAGTTGGAGGAAGCGAGAGTTCGCGTATTCTGCATGACGGATGATCGAGAAGATAAAACATTAGAAAATCAGGAAATGTTTGTTGAGGCAAGTTACTTTACTATCATTATTGGGCTGAACAAGTATTGGATTCTTGTTTGTGTGTAGTTTCATATTTATTACATAAGTTGCCCATAGATCAAAGCCATGTTTTATGTTCTACATTTGAGCAAAAGGTAGTTGTAGCCATTTTCTTTACATTAATTGTGCAGTACCATGATTGTTCCATTTGATATCCACCGACAGTACACCTTTATTTTGCTGACAGATTTCATATTGAGTTTGGATAACTGTATCAAAGTTAATAAAAGGTAAATGCCTAGAATAGCAGGGTGGCTCTTATTAATGTATAGTGATAAAAAAAACAGAAAACAAGTTTGATGTATATCATACCATTTGAAATGGTTTGGTTTTTAAAGAATTTTTTTAAAAATATTGAAGTAGGGTAATCAGACTTCAAAGGAACATGTAGGTCATCATAAAATACCAAGTATGAACCCATACCTGTTGAAGTTTTTCCAACTAAGGTTTATTCTATATAATTCCAATACATACTGATTTATGGGCTGTTATTCCATGCTATAAACTGTATGCTCTACTAGTACAGCACTAGTACTAGTACTTCATCAGATGCTACGTGTCTGTCCTTCTGATAAGCAGCAAAGACCCTGTGCAGCAGTATAGTGTAGCCTGTAAATGACCATCCAATAGTAATTACAGTACTTGTAATTTCTACCTTAAGGTGACATGTACTTATACATATTTTTTAATTTAGACATTTACTTGCAAAATGCGTCATATCTAAAAAGGTAACCTAGTAAAAATCCATCATGAAAGTGTAGCTGATATGTACCAGTTACTAATATACTGATAATTTGATGTCTGATAAGCTGAGGGGCTTCTGTAAATAATATAGTATGTTATCATTCAAAGAAAAAATAGAATGGCTTATAATCAGCTTATTTTGTATAATTTTTTACAAGTTTTCATTATGTACAACTAATGAAATTAAGTGCAGCTTTTTTCATGTGGGCCACTATATTATAACTTTTACAAAACATATAAATATTGTAGTTTTTAAATGAAATAAGATTGAAATTACACATTGACTTCACTTTTTGTCTTATACATTATGTTGAAACAGTTTATGCTGGTTATAATTAAATTTTATTCATATACTGTAGAGTGAAAAGAATTCTCACAAAGCTCCAATGTATTAAATATTCCTACACATGCTTCACAGCCTTTTAACATAACTTGGCAGTCTGAGAATCCCTCTTCTTAGAAATCCCATAAATGCTACTGACACTGTAGGGTTTCCCTTTGGTCTTTTGAACATTATTTCATGAATTCCTTTTCCAATTAGCAGTTCCTTTCCAGTTTGCTCAAGAACTTTTACTGATGAAGCTCAGCAAGATTTGTTTGAAAAAAATATTTTTTTATTATAAGCAACTCATTTATTTTTATTTGGCATTTACAGTTCAAATTTATAATTAAGTTCACAAGTACAGATATCACTATCAAGAGAAAGTAGTAAAGTATTCTTTTTAATACTAGGTAACAGGCTTCTTATTTCTATTAACACAATTATTAATTAATTTGCAACATCTTAATTACCTCCCCATTTCTTCAGTAGTCACTTCCACAAGCATTCCCAAACTTTGCTCCTCTTCTATCTTCCACACTTAACAAATCTTCAGATACTTACTCCAGTGACCCTGCACCGTATTCTCTTTAGACTGCATTTTCTAGTATCTTAGTCGTCTCTTCATTATTATAACCTTCTGCTTTTACTGCCTCATAAAATGCTTCATAAAATTTTATATTCCTTGGATTTTCCTTACTTGCTTTCTTGTTCTCCTTGGTTTCTTCACTACCCAATCCATCCTCCTGTACCTGTATATGATGATTTCTTCTGTAATGCAGTTACACATCAATTTCTTTTTCTATTTGTAAACCTTTCATCTCATCCAAACACTTACCACTTACATTCTCTCTTTCTACCCTCCTTTACCCTCTCAAACACTTTGCTGTCTAAATAATCACATCATAGAATTTTAAAAACTTGCCTACTTCTTCCACCCCTAAGACTCTGTTCTTATTTACTTCAGGAATTCCTACTTACCAACAGTGTGGTTGGAGCTGATGTTGATGAAGTGTCTCAAAATCTTTCTGTCAGTATTTATGCAAGAATAATATGTCTAGGAAACAAATTGCAGACAACTATGATCAATACTGAAGTATCATGATAACTTAGGAAATGAGTATAGAAAATGTCAAAACCAGGCCTCCTATATATGGTGAATGGATTTTTGTCCATTCTCCTATGATTTAAAGATCTAGGAGTTTACTATTTTTTCTTACTCAATTTTGAATTTAATAGTTGGCACTATTATACTTATTCTATTAAAAATTATTTATAATTCCCTCAGCTATTGGTCCAGAATTTAAAGACATCTTACTGATATTTATACCAGGTATTGTTTCTAGATTTCAAGGACTACAAAACTTCTGTTTCAAAATAATCCATGTAAAGGTTTGCTGAATTTTGTACTTAAAAATTATTGTTGGAAGTAAAGATTTTGTTGGTCAATTTTAATGTTTTGTCAGTGCCAAGATAAAAATTATTTTCTTATGGCTGTAATTTTTGGTATACTAAGAAGAGCCAACACATTGTAAATTGGAAATTTATTCAATAACTATTCCACATCTAGATTAAAAAGAGGGTATTTTAGGAAATTTTAGTTGGGAGGATGGGAAGGTTCTTAGAAAGATTTAATGACAATGCTTGAAATTATGAGGCCCTAGAAATAGCAGGGAGAAGGAGTGATAATTTTAAATGATTCTAGGAAATCCAAAGGTTTTTATTACATCCTATGGTTCAAATTTATTACATTCTGTAGCAGAATTACTTAGGGAATCTCTTGTTAATTTTTAATTGTATCTGAATGTAGCCAGATTTGAAATTCATGCAAATGCTCTTATCAGACATCCTAAAACCTCAATTATTAATGCAGGTTGCAAAATCCCGGGATGTGGAAGTTTTAGAAGGTAAGCCACAGTTCCTGGAGTTTGCTGGTAACCTCGTTCCAGTTACAAAGTCTGGGGACCAACTTGCCTTCAATTTCTATGCGTTCCGTGAAAACCGCCTTCCATTTACCGTACGAGTGAAGGATCAGCATGCTGATTGCATCGGAAGAGTTGCCTTCATGAGGCAACCCAAGGTATGCTTGTATGCTTTTTTGAGCCTGTCATTGTTGAAACACCAATGTGGTATAGCATCAAAGCTGTTTACTTTGGACGATTTGTTAAAATATGATGATATTAATAAACTTAAATACCTGTAATGACAAAAGAGTTTCTTTACATGCATAGTTTTTCAGATAGCAAAAAACTTGTGCTCTGGGTACATGTATACAGTAGTTCATACTACAGTCTTTGGCTCTTATGAAAATGGAGAACACGGTGTTGATGTAGCATAAATGGGTTTTTATAAGATTATATTCATAGTATTTAACATCAAAACAGACTTGGCAGCTACCCTTGATCTTCCAGGATGGTCGTTGGAAGAAAGCTTCACTAGTTAGCCTGCTAAAACCCCCTGTGTTTCAGGTTGGGCGTGGTGACCCCCCTCAGACCCCCATCTGTAACCTCAACATTGCCCTGCCTGACAACATCCAGCCTGAGCCTGCGCCCTCAGAACCTGACCTTCTCGCGTTGGAGAAGAAGTACTCCTTCCTCTCCATTAGTGAGTAGCTGTTGTCTTGTCATCAAAGCAGCCATCCTCTTTGTTCCTAAAACCATTGCCCCTTTCCTGTCCTTAATTATGGTGCAGAATTTTGAAAATAATTATATTTGTTAAAAGTTGTAAAATGATTAGAAATGTATTTGCATGTACCTTTTGTTCAGTATTTTGCTACAAATTTAAAAGACAATGGTTTTATCATTATACCACAGTTATCTTGAATGTGACTTTGAAATTCTGAACCTAAACCTCCATACTTGTAAACCTTTATAAACCTTATTAACATGGTTCTGTTATTAACTACAGATTTTTTCTGTCAGAATGTTGCCCATTATACTTTTATTTTTAAGTAAACCAATCCAGGTTAAATCCTGGTAAAGAAATGTAAAGGATTGTTTCATAAAATCTTTGCCCCTTTTAGTTCTACTTCACTGTGGTATTATCTTTAACTAAAACTTTTTATATGTTTGAACTTTCATTTGAAAGTTTCATTTGAAAGGACTATTTTTGGCTTATATGAGTTTTTAAGAATAATGGTGCTCGTTGTGTCCCATGTCTTAGCCTCATTGTCACATATGCTAATATGAGCCCAGCTTTATCTCCCTAACCTGGGGATCACTGGCCCAGACCTTGTTTATTGAGGATTAGACAGTAGAACACAAGATAATAGAGCATCATCTTCATCCTAAGTGAGTACTGAATGTGCAAATCTAATTTATCTGTCAGTAGAATTCTAAGAGAAAAAAGAAAATAGAGGTATGGATTTAATCAATACAGTTCAAGATTATGTAACTTATACCATACCAGATTTTCATTGCTTAGCTTCCCTTGACTTTAAATACATTTTTTTCACCAGGTAAAGCAGACACCATTCATAAGGCTGATCTTCGTTTGACTGACATATCTAATATGTTGGGCACTGACTGGGTTGGTCTTGCACGAGAGTTGGAGATCAGTGATTCTGATATCAATATCATCAAATCACAGTATCCAGATAATGCTCCACAGCAGGCTATTGTTATGCTCAGGCTTTGGATGCAAACATCTGGCAATAAGGTGTGCATTCAAGTTTACAGATTGTGTGTAAAGTTTAAGATGAGTTTAATGGTGCAATATAGTTCACTTGTTAAATTTTTAGATGTACTGTTTTTCATTAGGTTTGCCTGTTACATTTGTCATGAAGAATTGTGCATCATAAAAATTTCTGATTAAGAAATTGATCATTCCCTTTTATCTTTTGGCAGGCAAATGGGAATACGCTTGAAAAGGGACTGAGGAAAATTGGCAGAGATGATATTGTTAACCAGTGTATTTTCAATGTTGAACTTGTCACAGATGATATTGAAAGAGCAATGGCTAAGGCTCATTTAGACCAGTCTGGATTTGAAGCTTTCAGGGAAGAACTTGGACCATCTAGGGATGCCACACTTAATCGTGATATTTCACTTGATGTTTCTTATGATGAACAGGACATGATGAAGGTAAGAAAAAGGTCTTTTTGAATGATGGTGACATAAGGATTGCTAGCAACAACATGCTTTAACCTCCTCAAATTACCCAGATAGTCTGTAAATATGTCTGTATATGTATGTGTCACATAATGATCAATTAGAGTGTGAAATGATGGAATAAAAACAGCTAGAATTGTTAAAGCAGTGGAAGGTACTGTATTACTTTTCATATTTCAAAGTGAATTTTGATGTAAGAGGGATAGTGCAAAAAATTTAAGTGAGGTTAGAGTGTGGTAAGAAGTAATACATTCTAATGAATCCCTTGAATGTAATGATTTCATTGGAATTGTTCAAGGTTTATGTATTAAACATAGTAGCATGATACTCAATATTACAATATGTATGTGTTAGATGATGCGAGGAAATATTGACATTTATTCAGAGATGGAATTTAAATGTTACAGTTCTGCATTCCTTCATTTAGTTTGCAGTTTTTGATAGTATAATTACTCATCTTAAAAGCATTCAAAACATCAGGACAGATATTATAAATTTTAAATGTTTTAAATGGTAGATGTTAATTTGGAATTGTAGTAATTTGATTCATTGACTCCAAGATAGGACATCATCTCATAAATAGCATTTTTCATTTTTTTTACATAACATTGGTTCAGTGAAGCACTTGCATTCAAGGTATCCTTAATTGCCACTTGCTGTTGCCTAGCATTGAACTTGACAGTAATCAAAGGTGATGCTGTTTACCATTTTGGGATAGTTGTGAAAAATGGCACTTTAGCATGATGTGCTGATAAAAGAGCTTGAAAATTAAAGTATATAAAGTAATGATATGTGTGTAGTACTGTATCATTATTAAAACTGGCAAACTTGTAGAATGAAGAATAACTAAATCAAACTAGTATTAATAGGGAAAAGAGTGGTGTGAAAACTATTGGTAAATATATATATGTATATATATATATATATATATATATATATATATATATATATATATATATATATATATATATATATATATATATATATATATATATATACAGTAGAACCGGTCCTCGACTGTACTAGAACTCGAAATAATCGGATTTCAACACGAAATGTTGAGTAAATTTTGTGTCAGAGTTCAAACAACAAACCGGAATCCGACCCGATGAATCATATGATGCTTGTAGAAAAAAGTTTCAGGCGGCTGCAGCTAGTTGGCGTTGTTGGTGGCGTTCTTCCCATGCTTATTTAAAAGCATTTAAAGCCCACACATGCTGCTGCTGCTGCTGCTGCTGCTGTTGAAAAACAAGCCATATTATCACATGAAATTAATAATACAGTATTTATAAACCGAATTACTGTATGTCTGTTATCATAAAATTAAGAAAAATTTCCGAAATTACGTCGGAACTCGGCAGCCTGTGGCAGATATAAACAAACCAGCGCGCGCCCTGGTGGTGTATCGCGGTACTAATTACATAAACATTCAGAATGTTTATGTAATTAGTACCATGATACACCACCAGGGCGCGCTTCTTGTTTGTTTATATCTGCCACAGGCCGCCAAGTTCGACGTAATTCGAATTTTTCTTAATTTTATGATAACAGATACATACAATAATTCACTTATTTATTTAATACTGTATTATTAATTTCATGTGATATGGTTGTTTTTCAATGTTATCATTATTAACAACAGTTTTCATGTGTACCTGTTACAGTACATTCTGGTAGTGCCTATAAGGCTACTTAGCCTAGCCTATGGTATCTGGCCGCATTGGTCATAGGCCAACTTTTTTGATACAGTATGCATTTAAAATGTAAAAAGTGCTTCTGATACGGTAAGTTATTCAACTCTGAACCTATTTAATTGTGATTTGTGTAAAGTTTTGTATAAAAAAGGCAAGGTTGGGGTAATGACTGGTGGTCAGGAATGGATTAATCCATTTTCAGTTATTTCTTATGGGAGAAATTAACTCAGAATTGACAAAATCGAATCTCGACACTTCTTCTGGAGCAATTAGCGTCGAGAACCAAGGTTCTACTGTATGTATATGTATATATATATATATATATATATATATATATATATATATATATGTATATATATATATATATATATATATATATATATATATATATATATATATATATATATATATATATATATATATATATATATATATATACACACAGTAGAGCCCGGTCCTTGACACTATATACATTCCAGAAGAAGCATCGATATTCGATTTAGTTGAATTCTGAAGCAATTTCTCCTATAAGAAATAACTGAAAATGGATTAATCCATTCCTGACCACCAGTCATTACCCCAACCTTACCTTTTTATACAAAACATTACACAAATTACAATTAAATAAGTTCAGAGTTAAATAACTTAGCATATCAGAAGCACTCTTTACATTTTAAATGCATACTCTATAAAAAAAAACTGGCCTACGACCAATGCGGCCGTATTACCGATGGTAGACCGAGCGCCATAGGCTAGGCTAGGCAGCCTATAGGCACTACCAGAATGTGCTGCAATGGGTACACACAAAAACTGTTTTTAATAATAATAACATTGAAAAACAAACCTGATTGTTACAATAAATTAATAATACAGTATTAAAAATAAGCCAAATTACTGTATGTCTGTTATCATAAAATTAAGAAAAATCTCCAAAGTTATGCCGGTACTCGGCAGCTTGTGGCATGAGTGGATGTAAACAAACCAAAGCGCCACCCTGGTGGCGTATTGCGGTACTAATTACATAAATGTTTCCGTTCACTATTTATGGTAAATTTCATACAGAGTCTACTGGAATAGTGTACAAAATCACTGTAAAACATCTTTCAGTAAATTTTATGATACCCTAACATATTGGGACCCGTGATTGGATGAAAATTCAGTGCAGAAAGCCAAAAAAATTATGATATACCTGTACAAGCGTGTACTTCTCCAAACAACAGCAGCAGTGTGTGTGGGCTTTAAACACTTTTAAATATGTGTGAGAAGAACCCTACCAACAGCACCAACTAGCAGCGGCTGACCGAAACTTTTTTTTTTTTTTACAAACATCATATGATTCATCGGGTCAGATTCCAGTTTGTTGTTCGAGCTCCGACGCAAAATTTACTTGACATTTCGTGTCAAAATCTGATTATGTCGAGAGTTCTGTATGGTCGAGGACCCGGTTCTACTGTGTATATATATATATATATATATATATATATATATATATATATATATATATATATATATATATATATATATATATATATATATATATATATATAATATATATATATATATATATATATATATATATATATATATATAATATATTAATTTGTAACCTGAAGTAGTTTCTAGAATGACTTTGGATTGTTTAGACATTCTTCCTCTTTTCCTAGTATATTTTTCCTCTTTTTTTCATCTATGTTGTTTGTTTCACTTACATCTTTCCACCACTGGAATTCTTATGCATTTTTTCACAATAATTATTGAGTTAATTTACGTTTTGGTATTCTTGGCTTCTGCATACAGTGGTAGTGTACCAACAGAAAGATTTCTCTGCAGAGATAAAGCATTAAATGCTTTTGAATTAATAATAGTATGGTGGTGTAAAGTTAAGGAAAAAATTCTGGTTAGTCTTATATGATAAACACAGGACATGAGGCATATATTAAACATTAGTGCAACAGTTTCAGACCTTAGAGTAGTATGACACTTATGAATGTTAATTTTATAATAGAATTGAACCTTTTGTACTGTAGCCAGAGGCATTATAATGTTTTGAGCCATAACTTGTGGTACCAGCGAAGATTTTTCTGTTAATTGTGTACTGTATTAACATGCCATGTACATTACATTAAACTTACAAGCTTTAATTACTCTGTTCTAACACAGTATTATATGAACTATTAAGCATAATACTCTTTTTTTATATACATCCTGAAACCTTGTTCTTGACAGTTAGTTCACACAGCATTGAAAAGGGTTTGTTTCTGGTACTATAGTATCTCATAGTGCTCACTGATCTTATCTGTATAAATAGTATGGCCAAACTGTTAATAATAGTGTCTAGAGTTTGTTTATGTGTCATTTAATGTTAACAGCCCATGACTTGGTAGAATTCTTGGAGTTGAAGTTGAAGAATGTGTTAGTGTAAATGATTGTTTGTGTATTAGGAAACTTAAAAGTACAATATGTTTACCATGTCCATGTGTGTATTTCAGTAAGACTGAGCATGAAGTCAGTTCTGTATTGTATTTAAATTCCATTGGTTTCATGATAAAATACCTCTTCTTCTCAAACTTACAGCAGTTAGAGATGTTTGTGCTGTTTTGTTATTATGTTGCCTTACATTGTTGCTTTTGCACGCATGCTTATTGCAGCGCCTTAAGGAATTACGGGTAAGTGTAACACAGAAATTACATGTAATATTAATTACAAGAAGTCTAACCAGTACATGTAATTATTATTACAACTAATTTTTGAAGGTAGCATTCAGTTTGAAATATACAGCAGGTACAGTACACATTTAGTTTGTTTTATTTTTGAAAGTCTTGGTTTAGCAATTTTAACAGGAAGAGCTGCAGACCTGATAGGAATTCACATGGAAAGAACACAGGTCATGAGAAAATGGAGAAAACATGTTTCACTTCTGACCTCATAAAGGGAGAACCTTGAGTTAAAATTTATATCAAGTCTGAACTTCTTATGGGGGTAGGTATGGATATTTCATGTGATCACAACTCAGTCACCCCATAGCAAGATACCTTTCCAGTTCTTCCAATTCACTTTGAACATCGAACAAAATTTAAATCTACAAAATTTTTATGAAGAATGCAACACTTCAAAAACAAATCAGGGAAAGTAGAATTGTATTCTTAGTGATCAGCAACTTGTCTTTTGTGCTAAATGCAGTTACCTTTTTAGTACTTAGAATTCCAAAGCAAAATATGAATCAGTGCAAAAATGTTGATTAAAAATATTGGGAAAACAAAAACGAATATTGTTTTCAATATAATCCATGTTCCTTCCCAACTCCTGTCCCCTCCCATTAGCATCATGAAACAACAGTTCATTGACATTGTCAAGGGCTAATGGCTCCTGGAGAATATCACAATCACTTAGCTGGAAAAGCTGGCTTGCTTACTGCTCACATCCTGAACCTAGATGAATAGGAGCCTCTCCATCTTAATAACTGGGTCACAAGTTTTAATTTTTTTGGTAACCAAGCATGCAGCATTAATAGCATATTGTTTCCGATGGACCATTGACATCATGAATTTGTCATCCCCAAGTGCATTGACAGTACTGTCAGCATCATTCATTGTTACAACACACATGTCAAGCTTCTTTTCAAGAGCAAGCACCTGTGGACTGTTTTGGTCTTGGAATCTTAACCACACGCACACACTAGACATGTTCAGGACATTCAAAACACTTTAGACTCTTGAATATAATCACACAGTTATCACTCCACAGCTCACAATACCAGTTTAGAATTCACTTTATGATTCACAACGCATTCAGTTATATCAGGTTGTTAAGATAATGCTCAAAGTGGCAGCAAAAGATTGGATTACAGCAGGGTAGGTAACCTAGCTATGATTGCAGGATGCTCATGATCCACTCAGGATCGAGCAAGTGATTCCTGCACACTATTTGATATAAACAGTGTCATAAACACCAATTCATTGCCCCTCCCAGCATTCAGCAAAAAATCATAAAGAATCGTATAAGCAAGTTTGACTCCACTTTGAAATCACCTGTGGCTCCTTAAGTTAGTTTAATTCCTAAACATTGGACTTCTATATTCCTCTCACATTTGATTCAAACTTAATATGATTAAGTAATTTTCTTATATAAAAAATGTAAGCTTTTGGTAATCATAAAAGATGCTCAGTTGTTACAAGAAAATTATTAGCAAATTTTCCCTTAGCCATTTTTATAGCCTTGTGCAGTATCACTATTCTTCAGTAAAATTCAAATTGTAGGTACTGTATTTTGCAGATATACAGTACTATACAGCTCATACTGTACACCCCTGCACATGCATATTTTGATTATTAATGGAAGCCATGTTGGGAAATCTCACCACTGTTTTGCCATTTTCTTTCTGTGACTAGCTGCTATCTATGTGACCATTTATTTCACCCTTCTCTTTTTTTCCTCTTACCATCTGTCTTACTACCCAGCTTTTATAAATTTCATAACCTCTCTCACCCCTTCCATTGGAACGTAGTAACATGAAGTTGAGTTGGAAAGTGTCATTTGAATTTTTCATAAGAATAGTGATGGGATAGTATAGGAAGCATCTTCAACTATAAAACTGTAGAGGTATTATGTGGCCAAGTGAGTAGGAAATCTTACTGTTAATCCATGTTGCAAGCACTATTTGATTTCATAGGTCTGGATTCCATGAAATATAGAGGTGGCTCATATAGCTAGTTAGTATACCTAGAGTGACCTGGCATAAATACTGTATAGTACAGGCAGTCCCTGGTTACTGGCGGGATTCTGTTCCTGAAGGCGTGACGATAGCTGAAAATTGACGCTAACCAGAAAAAGATGAATATCGGCGCCAATAAGTGGGGATTTGCACCTCTGTTAGGAAGATATCGGTGCTGATCTTGGTTATCGCTGCCGATAAGCAGATATTGGCACATATCATCGCCAAAATTCCAGTTATTGTTGTCGCTAGACAAGTGCAGTGAAACCGGATGCCTATAACTAGGGACTGCTTGTATACATATCCCCAGATATGATACTTCATGATTGCTAAGGGAAATACACAAAATAACAGTTTTCATATGGAAAATTATTCCCATCTTGACATACGTTACATCGCTGCTGCAGTCTAGTAATATATATGAACCATGTTGCAATTAAACCTGCAGTGAAATAGTCGTAAGTTGTCCCACCTAACCAAGCCATCCATGAAGTCTAAAGAAGAATCCAAGTGCGGACAGTACTTGTCTGCCAGTTGGTGTTGTGCTTTACGTTTGCCTTAGGGGCTCCTGCTACCAAAGTTAGTAACAATTCTGACATGAATGACCCCTACAGGTTTGTGTCCATTTATCATTCTTGCACTTTGTTTCCAACGTGAACCTCCGTGGCAGGCATTATGAAATGTTGCCGATGAGGAATGACAAGGCTACAAGGAACAACCTGGGTCTTATAAAGGTTAGGTGGCCACTTTGCTGTAGTGAGAATTAGTGATAAGTAACTATGGACAAATGGAGGTATTACTAGTCCATAGTTCCATTGTTGCTTAACATTAATTATTGCTACAATGAAGAGGCCACATAACCTTTCCAAGACCCAGATTGTTCCTTGTATCCTTGTCATTCCTTATCAGCAACAAAGGAGAAAATGTAGTGTGCACTGCCTTCTTTCACCCCATCCTTGACTTTCTTCACAACAAATAGGATAGAAACTTGGGAGCAGTTTCCCCAGGAATGCCTTGCCATATCTGACAATTAAGAGATAGTTTGCTTTGATGTAACGTGATTGTTTCAGTTTGGGTTGTTGAGAACGTGTTTAGAAAGGTGCCTTTCTGTTTCCAAAACTTCATGATGGGGGAATTCAAATTTATTGGCAACCAAGATAATGATGTTCTTAGTGCATTGGCACTTCAGATTCAGTTAACACCCAGCAAGGAATCTGAATGGCTGGTTCTTCCTTGTATAGCCTTTACACCGTGACAAACAGGTTCACTTTCAGAAAGTTCTTGTATTTTTACATCTGTCAAGTCAAAGTCAAATAAGTTTCTGCAGAGTACATTTCCTCCTGAAAGTAATGGTGATGGCCAAAGGTTGTGTCCCTTGTATTAGTTGGAAAAGAAATTAGAACAGTATTCTCATCCTCCAGTAGGGACTAATGTTGCCCAGGTATCTGGACATCAAAACAGGTGACTAGATTGGATCTGTGTGTTTTAGGAGTTATTGATTAAACCATCAGCTACCATACTGGGAGACAAGCCTCTATTCTTATTATTGTTATTGATTTGCAAAGTACAGCTTTGCTTTTAAAAATTCCTTATTTGCAATTCAAAGTTAGTCCAGTGACCCAGAAACAGGTATCTTGAAAGATGCAGAATATTTCAGTGTTTAAATGAATAAAATAAATAAGGATTATCAAATAATTAGACTAACGTTGTGATTGCTAATGATTACTTTTGAAACTTAGGATGTTCTTTTTGCTCAAATAAGGTGTATGTAAATTTGTATGGTGTAATGCCCTATGGAATGTTTGAAAACTATTAAATATGGAAAAGCTGGCTTTTTTGGAGGATAGATTTCATCAAAGTTTCAAGACACAGCAGTTAGCTTGGTTTGCTAAACTTCTTCATTTTTGAAAGTAACGTACTCTTAGTTTAAAAATGAATAGGCAAAATATAAAATTTATACAAAAAGAGAAAGTGAATACTAGGGGTTAGAGCATTTTTTGATATTGTATATATGTAATCAAGGCAAGTTTCTTTACACATTTGTTCTTTATTTGACTTGTATTTTTAGAATTATCATTTTGTTAAAGCAATCATTAACAGTACAATTGCTATTTATTTTTATGCATATGATAGTTTTCTCTTATTCTTTCAGTTTTAATTTAATCATTGTCCTATTTTTTATGAAAACATTTTGAAATAATCTTTGGTTCTCTGGATTTTAGGGTCTGTACAAACGATCTTGTATGGTAGTATGTTAGCACCAGTGTTACATTATCTTGTTGATAGCGTAGTCGCTTGTTTTGTCCTCAGGGAGTTACCTTCCATGGTCTACCAGAGCTCCATGGTGGTCAAACTAATATCAAAGAATTCTCTTCTAGTTGGGCTTTTTGGCCAGGTATTGTGTCATAATGATTAACATTATAACATGTAATGGAGTATATAATGGACTCAAAGATAAGAGGGCACTTTCCCTTATCTTCATCAAAGCTGAACCCAGTTTTTCCAACATCAAAGAATCTGCAAGAAAGAGAAGTGACTATTGCGCATGCATGCCCTCCTTCTTGTTTACAACCTGGCCGGTAAAGGCCAGGGAGCCATTACTTTCTGTTGGTCAATATCGAACAGTTTACGTTGTTACCAGCACTCCAAAAAAATTGTAATTTTTTCTCCGATTTCATTAGTGAGGATCATGGAAACATCAAAAATGACAAGATAAGTGCTTAATATTAAGTTACAGTTAAAAGTTTTAGCTTTTAACTTTTGGAATTGATAATTTGTGTGTGAAAACTGGAACCTGTTGCTCACTCATTATTGATTGCTAGTTTCGTAAAGCAAAAATTGTTTTAAATTCTAACTAAATGTTTTAATTAAAAGAAATGCTCCACAACTTATTATTAATATGGAAAATCCTTTCAGATTATACAATGTCTACAATAATCTAGGCAGTAAGTGAGAATAATTAAACTAGATTAATAGTAGGTGTTGTCTGTAGCCTATGACCTAGGATTACTTATCCTTAAGTGGCCTAGCCTAGACCAAAGACCCTAGGGTCAGATACTAACAATATCTGGGCAAAATAAATCAATAGCCTAACAATAAGGCTACATATTAGTATAATTTTTTCCTTCTATATAAGCCTGTGCACTTAGGCATGATCTAAATAATCCAGGACTAGGCAGTACCTTATATTAAGTGATAACATTTTATGAAACATCCCAGTTTTGGACTAAATTGTTAGCCTAGATCATGTAACCTAGGACTAGATGAAATAGTAATCTGTGCTGGATGAGATGGTAGTCTACCTATATAAGGCTACATATTAAGGTACAGTAATTGTGTTTTATGTAACACATACCCTTTAGTGTAAATTAAATAATCAGGATTAGGCAGTAGCCTACATTAGAGTAAATGATAGCCTAGATTATACATGAGTGAGTTACTGTTTTATATAGTAGACCAAATAGCCTAGGATTGGATATAAACAACAACCTGGGTTAGACAAAAAATAGTAGCCTAACTATAAGGGTACATATTAGTAACTTTATGTTTTTATATAGTCTATACATTCAAGAATGATCTATAATAATCTGGATTAGGCAGTACCGTACACTAGGATAAGAAAGAACAAATAAACTTAGGATTATTTACACTATACAGTATCCTAAGCTCAATAAAATAACTAGTTTTTTACGACTTGGTAGCATATCTGTCAGGCTACATACTAGTAGGATCTTATGTAGCCTATATCCTTAGAGGTGATATAAACCTAGAATAGACAGCAGCCTAACCAGATTAAGCAGGAATCCCTTTTTAACCAAAGAGATGCTAGGGGGATGCCACTTGAGGACGACGTCAATATTATGCATTTGCAGCTTCAGTAATGGAACCAATATTTTCTTGCTCATTTTTTAACTTACCACCTAATGTTATACATAGTTGTAACCGCCTTGTATCGCAAATTAATAATAAAAAATAAAATATAAGATACTTTTAAAAACATATTTAAAAAGAATATTTTTTGGAAAGAAAATTTTCTCAAAAACCACTTTTTAGTTTTGGAATGCTTCATGCAGTATTTTCTTAGACAGTTTAAAATTTTTTCATGACAGAATTACTCCTTAGCTATTCAAGAAACACCTATAAGAGTACAAAAAATATACAACTGTTATTGATTGGTTGATTGGGTGTATATATGTGTGTATGTTAAATGTCATATATACACTAACTTTAAAACCAATATTACTATCATCACTGTCATTGTAATTATATATCTCGATATCACTATCATCATCAAAAGCCATTATCTCCAAAATTCACAAAATAAACAAAGATTTATAAAAATCTTCAACCATTGCTCAACTTTAGGATACAAGAGTCTCCTTGGTCCCACCCCCAAGGCTGGCAGAAGGTTTAAAATATTGCTATTTTTATACCTATGATTAAGAGAGATCTGGCATCTTCTATGTTCAAGAGTGAGTCGAATGGCTGGTGAGACGGTTGACCATACCACCTGCCATGAGCATAGTCCTTGTAAAAATCAAGAAAAATTTGCTCGGTCACCAGACATGTGCAAGATTTGTAGTATGCTCCTGGCAGCAAGTTTTAAGGAAGAAACAGCTCTTTTTAAGCTGTCTCGATGGGTCCTAGGGTTCAGTAGGGGTGAGGAAGGGGTAGGTTATATCTTTCTGGCAGAACTCCAGCAGCAAATATTTAATCCTTTCTCAGAACAAGATCTGTGTTTGGTCCAAAATCCAATAACATCAGTCCCCAGTACCTCCCAGGTTAACCCCATGGAGGAAGTAGAGGAATCTTTACATGGGGTTAACATTCTTACTAAAGAATATGAAGTGGACATTTCTGCTGAAATGGCCCTGCTGAACCCAGAAGGATCAGGGACACAAATTTTAGCTAGCTATGGGAAAAATCTTCCAGAAGGAATTCTATTCCCCATGCAGCTATTGATGCTGAATAGCATTTTTCCCCAAAAAGGATACTAGGATCCACCTAACTCCGACTGAAATAACTACATTTTCTAAGGTGTATGGTAACTTACCCAGGACTTCTGCTCCTTGATTAACAGGCAGTTACAGTTCAGTTGTTGAATCTCAGTTAGATTGCACAAGCTCCCCCAAAAGGGATAGACAGTTTGTGACATTTGATCAATTCCATAAGGAAGTTGAGTAACATCAAAGATGTCCTTGCCACAGAATGGTAATATATAAGGGACATGAAGCATGATTCCGAAAAGGAAATTAAGTGAGTCATGTGCACCCCAAAGTGTAAAAGTACCGCATCCTGTAACTGACAAGTGGGTGTGGATACAAATGCTGCCCAAGCAAGGTCTAATGTTAGAATTCCGACTGGAAACAACAAAATGATCAGTTCAGAATACAGAACTTCAGATCAAAACATAATAAGGGCTCCAATGCTCACCCCTGATGATACTTATAATCCTTGGCGAGATGCCTCAATGTATATTTTCTTTCCCAAAGGCAAGTATGTAATTAATGAAAGAAAAACTATGATTGAAATTGTACATGTAGAATTTAGAAAAAGCAACATTCCCTAATATAGAATGGCACCTGGTACCATCTTCACCAGACATGGAGAAACCATTAACAGAAATGGTTTTCTTACCTGTGCCTGCATTAAAAACTATAGAAAATGCCCTTTACCAGGTCACTGAAAAATGGATCTCTACTTCCATTTTGAATAAGACCCAAGTTGCTCACCAAACAGCCCCTGCCTTCTGTCACTTCACTTTAAAAATTGTTAGTCACATGAAGACAGATTTTCAGAATTTGTAGTGACTAAAAATGAGAGACAATGGCAGAATTAAAACCATTTGCCACAGTCATCCCAGTTTTGGGAAATTCCACCAACGGATGGGCAACGCTACAACTCTCTTTTGAAAGGGAAAAGCTCCCTTTAGATATAGCTACGCAGTAGTTTGGGACCCCTATGAGATCCTCAGAGTGGACAGCCTCATCAGGATTTTATGCTAGGCTCTGACTCCTTAGCATTATAACCTCTACCACCTTGCTGGAAGTTGCCACCAAAAGGCTTCCAGAAGATTCCAGGACAGTTTTTGGCTGTTGAGGCTAAAAGTCTTGTAAGAACCTTAAGGGAAGCACTCTGTGACTCTAGAATGGTGCATAAAAGTGCAAATGGAAGCATTGGATGGCTTCAACAAATTGCTCTCCAATGTCACTGCATTATTACATTCTAACCCCCTTCTGTAAGGACCTGTTTGAGGAGTCTGTTGTGGCTCAACTCACGAGCAAGCCCACCAACAAAATTGTACAGTGTACGCTCTTCTGAAGGAAAAGCAACACCTGGAATGTCTGTCAAAGGCAAAGGCAGAGGAAGAGGCAGATACCAATAGTAAGTGTATGGTTGAGGGTTAGCTTCGATGACATCACAGACAATGGAATTTTTTTCCTTTTGGGGCAGCATCATTTTCAACCGGCTGGAGTAGAAACGGTCTCGTCCCTCCCCTCCTTTAAAAGGGTTCTCCCAAAAACCAGGACCGAGCCCCTCCCTGGAAGATTACTGGGAGAAAGGCCATGTTAATTGGGGGCGTAGAGAAACATGCATATATTTGCCACCAAGTAAGTCTCTTCAGTGTCCCCAAAAAGGATTCCTCCCAAAAAAGAGTGATCCTCAACCAATCAACAGTGAACAAGCACATTGTTTGCTGAAAGTTTTGGATAACTACCATTGCTCAAGTACATTCAATCATTCCAAAAGGGACTTGGACAGTTTCTATAGACCTGAAAGATGCATACTGGCTGTCCCTGTCGCTGTTCCCTTCTCCCCCTTCCTAAGATTCCAGATAAGGAAAGATACTTACAGATTCAAAGTCATGCCCTTTGGTCTAAACATTGCTTTAAGAATTTTTTTTACAAAATTAGCAACAGTATTTTTTTGAGAACTTAAACAAAGGGGAATACAACTAATAGCCTACCTAGACAACTGGTTGATCTGGGGGCCCACAAGAAAAGAGTGCTTGAAAAACCTAAGAACAATTGTCAACAGACTGCAGTCAAAAGGTTTTATAATAAATTGGAAAAAAATCCCTCCTCACACCCAGCAGACACTTTCAGTGGCTGGGACTGTGTTGGAATACTCTTCACAACCTGTTGGGATACTCTTTACAGCCTGTTGTCTCTCTCCATCATACTCAAAACAGAACGAGGCAAGTCCTCAAAAGGTTCCTTGCACAGCCCAGAGTTTCTAGATGGGAATTAGAATGTATGATGGGCTTGCTGCAGTTCATATCATTAACAGATCCAATACTTAGATTGCAACTAAAAATATGAACAAATTCTGGCTAAAGCAAGCAAGAAAAAAGATGTGAGACCAACCTCCTCAAAAGTTTAAAAAAGTTGGGGAGATACTTTGGTTTTGGACCCGAAAAGGAATCTCTGGCAAAACAGGTCACCCTGACCCCTCTGTCTGTATAAGTGACAATACACACAGATGCCTCATTGACGGGTTGGGAGGAGATTGGGAGGATCGTCAGGTGGCAGGGAGGTGGTCAGCTACTCTGAGGAATTCTTATATCAATTTCCTGGAGCTGATGGTTGTCTTTTTGTCTCTCAAAAAACTCAAACCTCCAGAAGAGAGAGACAACATGACTACAGTGTCCTGCATCAAGAGGTCGGGATCACATTCACCTCCTCTCAGTATGATAATGCTAGCCATCCTTCCGATGGCACAAGCAAGGAAATGGTGCCTGTCTGCAATTCACCTCACAGGGGTCTCATTGTAATAGCAGACTCTCTATCAAGGAAAATGACAGCCTCAACAGAGTGGATGATGGACAACCACTCTTTTCAAACAATAGCCAACATGCTTCCACCACCGGAAGTGGACCTGCTCGCCACATAGGAGAATCACAAACTCCCAATGTATGTGTCTCCAAACCTGGACAGTCAAGCAACAGCAAGAGATACCTTCCTAAAGACTGGAACAAAGTGAGAATGATATCGTTTTCCTCCATTGTCACAGATTTCGAAGGTATTGAGCAAACTTCTAAACTTTAAAGGAACAGCTTACATAATAGTCCCAAATTGGCTAAACAGGAATTGGTTCTTATTACTTCAACAATGGGCGAAAAGATCAATTCCACTACCGTCCACTGTTCTATCCCAGACAGTGGGAGGGAAAGTCATTTACGCATCATCCTTTCTGAGCCAAGGCCTTCTTGTATGGATTTTTTAAATATCTATTGTGACAGTTACTCACCCAACTTTGCTGGGAACCTAGTGCAAAAATTATGGACATCATCTATCTGGCAATACCAGTCGGTATGGGAGATATGGTTAGATTATATCCATACTGAGAGCCCAGTTGAGATTTCTATAGAAACACGTTTTAATACCTTTTTGAAGACAAACGCTTAGTGGTTACAACAATCATGGCATACGAAGCAGCATTAACGAAACCCTAGCTTTATGGATTTGGGATTGACTCCAGTATAGAAGTTGCCACTTCCCTTCTGCAGTCTTTTGCTCTACAAAGGCCCGCTCCTGAAAGGCTTCTAATTACTGTACTTGGTCCCTGAACAAGGTCCGTAGACTTCTATCAACCCCTCAGTTCAGCAGACCCAATACAACCACAGCACACAAGCTACAAAAGGTGATCTACCTGATTGCATTAGCGTCAGGAGCTCGTGTTATGAACTTGGCTCTCTTAGACAGGGACAATACATCACACAAACAGCTGGCCTCAAGTATTATTGTCCCCCGGGCCATCATTCCTGGCCAAGAATGAGGATCCTTTAAGAAGGAAATCTCCTATTATTATAAGAAAACTCAATTTAGTAGACAAGACATTATGCCATGTTCAAGCACTTAAGGTTTACCTAGAAGTCATGGCAAACGTCCCAGAGAGTCCTATTTTCATACACCCTAGCACAAACTACCCATTCTCCCTACAAGGGCTGAGAATGATTTTAGTTTCTCTCATTAAAAAGGCAAATCGACGCTCCTTTCCTAGGTCACATGATATAAAGAAAGTAAGTACAATAAACGATTCGCGGACTCACCTATTTGCGGATTTCTCTGTGGAACATATATACACATTATTTTCAGAAAATCTACCAATTCACAGTATTTTTCACTGAGAAATATTCACTAATTACTATATTTTCATCTTATTTTCATGACTAAATGCACTTTTTATGATAAGCAATTAATATCAATATGACAGTATTTAGAAAATATTTTTAAATTTCACGCGGGCGCAGGCAGCAGCATACAATCAGGTAGCGAGAGAGACCAATTACAATAGACCAGCTTCTTTTCCTCCAACACTTTATCCCATCTTTTAGTTAAAAAAGTAACAGAGAATGATAAAAGTATTGTTAGTAACGTTATACTCTTGCATAGGTGCATACAGCCATAAACAACTGACAGAGAAACTGTTGTTTTGTTTATCACCAAATCAGATAACAACAGCCCTTTTGCTTGTATTTCAACCATCGTACAGTAATACACAATTACCTTAGGTTATAGTACAAATGATGTTAAGTAGAATAGGACTGATATATTTTTATATTATATCTTTATTCAGTATGGATAAAAGATTGGCAAGGAAATTTACTGCTAAATTTATGCTGCAAGTAGTAGCTGAAGCTGAGAAAACAATGTTCAGGCTGCTAATGACTATAAATTGTCGTGCAAAGGCAACATGGATGAAACTCAACCGTAATGAAAATTTGAGAGAAAGTATTTTAATCAAAACTACTGGTCATGAAAGAACTTATTACTGCTGTTTTTATGCTGATAAATGATAAATATGTAAAGCTCGTATTATGATGAAATCAAGTGAAAATAGCAAACAGATTCTTGATTTTTTTACACAAAACAAACGTCCCCAGACGGCCAACATCATCTATTAACAAAAAAAATAGCTAAATTGATTTCATAACGGGATGTCTTTAAGTTATATTTTGACTTAAAAACACTTTGTACAGTATAACGAAAAATAACCTTGACCCATATAAATAAAGTATCTAGAGATTCATTTACACTAACTAGAAGGAAGAAAAGCACTCTGAACTGAGTTAAACACAGCAAAATAAACACCGCATAAACGATTCCCAAACCAAAACATTGATTGCTATGATCACAATTTGTAATACAAAAGCAATATAAGAATATATAGAGTATTATTGGATACAGTGAATTAAGGCATAACATTTTAAAAGACCCATGGAAAAGATGCATATTCATAATGTTGTTTGTATAATACGATATGTGAATATAGAGTACAGTATAATATAGCCTATGCTACCGTATATGTATACGATATACCTTAGTGTTAGGCAAAGCTAATTCTTGTTTGTTATTCAATTTCTCTTTGTATTGAATTATCATAAGTTCACTGCATGAATCTCCAGAATTAGCTGATATTAATGATTACTATACCATGTATGTAGAGTATACTTTATTGTGTAGGCTAGGCTACCATATATGTATACATGGTACCAAATACCGTAGTGTAGGCTAGGCTATATTGAGATATGTTTTTTCCAACAAACGATGGGTTTTTTGTAACCTAACCCCATCGTGAGTAGGATAATATCTGTATAAGCATTTTTATTTTTTTTTGTTTGAACCATCAAAATAGGCAGTTCTAAATGTTTTTAGAAGGGTTCTAAGTATTCGTGGGTTCTAGCTATTCGGCGGGGGCTGTGGTACACATCCCCTGCGAATACTGGGGCTGTTTACTGTACATCATCTGCCTTCCTCAGAAATGTTTCTTTCGAAGAAGTCTCCCAATGTACAGGGTGGTCACCAGGGAAAAAAAATATATTGCCACGTGCTTGAACAAATGCGACTACACTGTGTATCAGTAGGTGGCCCCGTTAGTTCAAACCCCTAGGTGCTACAACAGAAAACCAGGGGTCTTATTGACAGTGAGTATGCTAACTAACGCTGGGAGAAGAGTAACAGTACTGAAACCAAACCCAGCATGCTAAGGTAAGCCACTGTAGAACTACATCCTAAAACATAAGTTTGTGTATAGTTTCTTGTTCCTTGAACCAAAACCTGAAGAGTATTTGGAATAAAGAATGGGACTTGAAATTTGTGGCTTGACCTCAGATGAGAAATTTCTTTTCCTTTGGGGTGTTGGGATTAAAAATTGAGAGCTTAAGCCATTTTTGTCCCCTGTCAGTTTCTTTGTAAAGCTCCTTGAGGACGAAACAAAGCAGGTTTTGATGTAGGAAAAACCTATTTTTGGTAGTCGGTGTTGAGTCCTCAAAACACTCCCACTTCCCTAACAAAAAGGCATGGGATATAGGCAAGGGATCATCCTGCATTGACCAACAGAGAGTAATGGCTCCCTGGTCTTTACCGGCCCGGTTGTAAACAAGAGGGCGGACGTGCATGCTCAATAGTCATTTCTTTCTTGCAGGTTCTTTGATGTTGGAAAAACTGGGTTGAGCTTCGCTGAAGATAAGGGTAAGTGCCCTCCTATCTTTGAGTCCATTATTGACTCCATCACGTGTTATAATGTTAATCATTATGACACAATACCTGGCCAAAAAGACCAACTAGAAGAGAATTCTTTGATATTATTTTGGTCACCATGGAGCTCTGGTAGGCCATGGAAGGTAATTCCTTGAGGACTCAACAGCAACTATCAAAAACAGGTTTTTCCTATGTCAAAACCTGTTTTATAGCTCATCTCTTTGCGCTGGTATAAAAAGAGGGCTACAAGGATTGACCCAGCTGAGAACTTGTGTTGCTTTACACAAGTTTTATTTATAAATTTATAGGTAGATTTAGAACTTTTTTTTTATATAAGATTTTAATTCCAAAATTCATTAAATGTAGCTGTTCCAGGTATGTTGAAACTACTGTATAGCTTTAATTTAAGCAAGTTTTTTGCTACTTATTTTCAGTTTTTAGATATACAGTACATAGGCATTAATGTGTATGCAGTCTTTGACCATGGCTTTGCACACAGTCCATGAGCATGACTTTTCATAATGAACAACTCTACAGTATATGAAGTAAAAATATTATTTCTTTGTTTTTAACAGGAAGCAGAAAGTGCTGAAGAGGAAGAAGAGAACCAAAGAACTTATCAGGGTAACTATGAATTTACATAAGGATTTCTTTCCCAAACATTTGTAGTTTTAAGTTATAAGTTTTTTTCTATTACATTCCTGGTTGTAGGGTAGTATTTCTGTTATATATATTACATATCTATAATTGAATTAAGTGCCAGTACAAATTAGAGTACTTTAGATAGACCACACAAACAGACTTTGTCCCCTCACGCTGTTAGACATTTATGAGCAGTGGGCAGTGTTCATGAGTATCCTTCTCCTCATTGTAGTACAGTACTTGTTATTTTTTATCTTTATATTTATTTCTTTGTCATTGTAGTTCCCCTTAGTATTACAGTTGGTTTCATTTTCATTATTATTCAGCCTGCATTGCTTTTTATATAGTGAATGATTTAGGAAGGGCCCTAACTGGTTTTTATTTGAAGTAAGCTGACGCAGAGAGATTAGAAAATAAAATCATGAAATATAGGCTAGTGATTCACTATATTAAGAAATAAAATATCTCTTAGCTGATGACCCAAGTTGTGGCACCTCCTAAACTGCCAGCTCCTGAACCCTAACCCCTGGATGAGCTTGGGTTGATAAACCCCAGATAATTATTTGTTTTGTTTGTTTTATTGGCATTACTGCAGAGGGGGTTCCATGATGCATTGGATATTTAATTTAATTGCAAACAGCTCTAGTTATTTTATTAATCACAAAGTTTGGTTGCAGCCTCACCTCTCTGTTATTTTAGTGGTTTTGTTTTTTGTCTTGCTTTCCTTTATATACTCTACAGTTGTAGAACACAGCACAGGTGGTTTGGGCATATATAGTAATAGTCATGTCATTGGTTGAGATTTGAGTTAATGTTTGCTGTGTAATTTATTTTCATATTCAGTGTATGTTGATGAAAAAAGAATTACATTTAAATGGAAAGTGCTATATGCAATGGGAATCCATATAACTAGGGACTTGAAGAAACACTTTAATAGTTTAAATAAATTCAAGACGGTGATGAAGTTGATTATGAAGTAAGCAAAATTATTTATCCTTGTTTTTAGAGGTGAAACGTCAGTTAAGCAAGAAAAATTGAAAAGGAAATTAACGACAATTTTTCCCCTGAAGAAAATCATTCCTAATATTACATAAAATGGTTTGGTCGACCCTTGGTTAGGCTAGTTACAAGTTTTATGAATAATCTCTGTGGTGTAGGATTATAAAAGTAGGGTGAAGATGACATATGCTTTGCAGCTATTGACATGAATCCATTTTGTCAAAATATTTGGTCAGTGAAGTTAGTCATCATTTAGTCATCAAAAGTAAATTTTAGTTTTGCTTGGAATACTGAGTAAATCTGTATAAGTTTATGGTGCAAGTGTTGTTAATAATCGATAATTCAGAAGAAATGTGAATGTTATGAGAGTTCTAAGTTAGTAATCAAGCCAAATGTTATGCTAGTTGCAGGTTTTTCAGTTTTGCTCTCTTTCTGTCATACTTTGTTTTCAATTAACTTGCATAGTATTTATGATAAAGTTGACGTGTGGTCTCCAGTGTATTGTATATTTGTCTTCTTGAGTAGGAATTTCAGACTTTGCGTGTAGTTTTACTGTAGTGTCTGCAGTGTTGTGGTTTATGAAACGAATGGTTTTTATTTGGTGCATGCTTTTCATAGTCTTCCTATTTTGATTTACTAAATATGGTGGCAAATTTTTAAAAATATAACCCCAGTCTTTATGGTATTTTATATTTTCTGAGTAAGGAGGAGTTAATGGTTTTAATTATACTGTAATTTTCATTTTGCATCAGATTATTAGTATCAGACTTGCAGACTTTGGTTTTATGAATGCTGTTCAAGAATGGTGTATAGTTTACAGCAAAGAAAGAATCTCAATGATAGGCGACTTTAGATAATAAGTAGTATGTAAATTAGGATTTAGGAATATTATACCTTGAAATGGATTGATGGTTAAAGAGTGGTTTGTTATGGAGTGCTGAGCACCTATATGACAAATGGTGCATATCTTTTAATAACTTGCTTTAAAGCTTATTCTTAACTTCTGGTTTAATTAATTTAAGCCTCATCAGTATTTTGATGTGTGAGCTATTCCCTAGTCAATTTATTTTTGTCAAATTCAAAATCTAACTTCTGCTTTATTCACTTCAGTTTTGTTGTGTATTTTCCACCTACCCTTGCAGTTTTCTTTAATGGTCACTAATTTTTGTCACAAGTACTGGTTTTGGGCTATCTTGAACAGTTTTTTTCACCTGGTAGATTACTCAGTCTCTTTTTACACAATATAAGGGTACGCAAAGGACATATGCCACCTCTTTTAAAAATACCGTACCTAAGTGCATTTGAATTAGTTTCCAACATCAGTAGTTATTTTTACCAAACAGGAAGATAAATATACTGCAAATTATTGTAAATTTCCTGACTGTTGGTGTAACATAGTCACAGATTGGTGTATAGGAGCCTGCTTAACTGACGCATTCAAGAGGGAATATTCTTGAAGGCTTGTAGCTCAAAAGAATGTTTAGAGTAGGCAATGGAATTATGAGTATATGAAGATACATATTAAGGCGTATCATTTGAAGTTTATCTTTATGTACGTGTAATATCCAAATTGTTGAAAATTAAAATTTACTCCTTTTGTTTTCTTAAAAAATTACGTAATCTAGAAACATTGTTCCTCTGCTTCATGATGTCATTTATTGTAGTAAGGAATGATAAAGTCTGATGTGTCTTAAGGTGTTTTTAAATTTTAATATTTTGTTAAAAGTATGCTGTAGGAATCAGTTGTAAAAGGATTTTATCTGATGTGTACATTACTTCATCATTATTGTAGGGTTTTACAAACCTGTTTAGTTTTGTGGACTAAGATACTGTAGTTGATGAAGTTTTAAATTGCAAAATGTAAAACTTTACATTACTTAGCTTAAAACTTTTAGTATTTAAAAGAAAGTTATGATAATATGCATGATGCAATATATCTAAATGAACAGAATTCCTAAATAATTTTAGAAATTCAAGTTTCACGATTGTGAAGGTTCCCAATATACTCATGAAAACTGTTTATACAGCAATGTGAATAATAAAATGTTGGTACTAAATTCTTTTTACCTTTTAAAAAAAGGCATTTTTTTATACAGCCATTAGTCATCTTCCATTAACATTTGGATATTGTTACTGTATTTTCATGACTGCTTTATAGTACTAGTAGTAATATATCAAGAGAATCTTCTTTCCTGTCAACACTAATTTTCAGTTTTGTCCTGTTTTAAACTAGTTATATCCAGCTAGCAGTTTTAGTCTTTATATCACATTAGCCTTTCAGATTCAAGCCAGTTATTGTTTCTTGATTTTGACATTACACGTTTGGTTGTCAGTGACTGATTCTACAGAATTGTCATTTTGGTAAATTCAGTGCATCTATTGGTATTTTAGTATACACCATAAATATATTAACAGTTATTGCTCTTATTTTTTCAGAATAGGGAAAAGAAATTATCCTTATTATCTGTATGATTTTATTTAATATTTCCATACAAAGTGGGAATATATGGGGTCTTTCAGGGGGTCACTGCCCACACTGACCTACACTATTGTAGTGTCCCTTTGCCCCTTAGATACATACCTAACCTATTCTAACCTAACATTCCTTTATATTTGTTGCTTTCCATTTGTTCACTTGGACTTCTTTCTACCAAACTGTCCAACTTTTGTTTCAGTTTTTAGCTGTCAGATGACAGCTGAAAACTGAAACATATCCTAATGGCTAGCCCAATGAGAGCCTAGAATGGAAGAAAATCCACACTGACTGACCTAGAAACAAAATGTCTTCTAGTTATAAAAGTTCACAGATGATTACAAACAGCATAAAACAATATTAACATGTTATTTCTTGCAGTGTTCAGTTTTGTTTGTACTGTATACACTATCAGGGGCAAAGAACAGTATATTATAAATATGTCATCAAGGAAATAAAATAATTAAAGAAAAAGTGATCCAAACAATTTCAAGACTCTTTTTGAACAAGAAGATACGCTATCAAAAAATCTAGTGTACCTTATTTCTTGATCATTGTAACATTTCTGTAAGTAAAATAGGTGTTCTTTACAATGAAGTTATCTTTGCTGCCATGGCTGACACATTTATTATCAAAATACAAGATAGTTTACTTGGTTGCCCTATATGACTCAATCATAATTGCCTAAACCAGACATAACCAAATTAATTAAGACACAGAGACCCAGTTTTTCATCAGATGCCATAAAACTTATATAGCCTATATTTGTGATCTTTGATTGGCCAGGAAACTACAAACTTTTGTCCAAAGGACAGAAGATTTAGTATTGCCGGGCACAAGGCAACCTAAAGCCTCCACTAATCATAACTCACCATATTTTTGTATGGATTGCCTTTTCATCATTATTTTTACATTTTCCTCTCCTTTTGCTTCATGTGATTCATTTTTATTAATCCTTTAGTGATTCACATTTTTTTTATCTAGTTGCTTAATTCAGTTACAATACTGCAATCCTTCACATATCTGGTAGTGCAGGCTTCTTTGGTATCATGGGTAAGTGTTTGATAAGTGTGTGAAATTATTTTTCAGTTTTCTTTTCACTTTGATTAGTAACTGCCAAAGTTGAAAGGGTATTTTAGTTTTTCAAATTATTTGCCTTGTGTTTCATACTAACTAGCTTACGAAGTGATGTGCTAGTTAGGGCTATTGTGATTAGTGCTTTACATTTCTTGTTTGGGCATTTTATGATTTATTTTTATTTTGTCATATTTTTCTAGTGTTACATGGTCTGTTTAGTTTCGCTAGAATTAATGACTTGCGTTCTTAGTATGGTATTTAGAATCTTTTGGCTAGTGTTCCATATTCTGTGCTTATTCGACAAGTCTAATTGTTTCTTTTGGATATCTATTAATTATTTTTTTTATTTTACAAAGTAATCTTTTGAAGTTTTGTAATTAGACTTGTTTACTTAACCAGCCACTCAAAATTTGGTCTGTTTTCAGATCTATAGAAGTCCTCTCTTCTGGGATCATAAGGACTGACCATCTTTAGGCATTGTATTAGTCATCCAACCAAGTGTTGGTTTTCCCTGTGTTGGCTGTCCCAGCCATCCCTCCCAACCAAGCCTCCAACCCACCCAGCTTTCCTACTTATTGGTCACTAACTGCTTTTTCAACTTCTCCATTGCCCGCTCACCCACGTGATCCTGTACCTGTTGCCAGTTCAGACTTTCCACCATAGATGCAGGAATTGCTTTTAACATGAAGGTTTGTATGTTTTGTATATATTCAGGACACTTGAACAGCTCATTAACATACTTGTTGATACTTCTCCTCTGTCAAGACAGCAAAGTCTTCCTGATCAGACTTGATATGAGGATATTCTGTTACTTCCAGAGAGCAGCATTCTTCTTTAGACAGTTTGACCAAGATCGCTACTCAGGAGTTCATGACCAGCCAGGAAAAGGAATGTTTAAGCAATGGCTTACTTCTCCTTTGGCTTCCTCTTCAGATGTGGCTGCTACTTCTGTTGTCAACCCTTGCACGGATTGCACATGCTTTGACAGTGATTGCTCACATCAACAGAAGCCTCCACTTCATATGCTAGCTGTGTTAGTAATCACAGTTTTGATATCACCCAAAGTTACGATAGTGACCAGGGCCTAGGCCATGATTGTTATTGTTATGATGACTGCAACCATGCTTGTTCATCTGAGAATAACATGGGTAGTGGCAGTTCTATCCAGTTTAATTGTTAGTTGGAGTCCTCCAACTTGAGGACTCCCTCTAACCATGACAGCATGGATCCTGTTCAAAAGACTCTGGTATTTCTTTTAGAATGGAACTCTGGATAATGACCTGCAGCTGTAGATTATTTCTTTTTAGCTAAGACATTGTCTTAATTAGAGTTCCCACAAAAAGAGGGCAGAGTTTAATGCTTCTCTTTGGACTTGTAATATAGCAAAATTAATTTGATTTATGGTTGTAAGAGGACTCTTCTTGGCTCCCTACTTCATTCTTTGTCTATTTTTCATGGAGAAGATCAAGCCCCACTGTCTCCCCTCCATGGGATTTCTGTGGCACCATGACAACCAGATCAAGTCAAATGATCTCATCCCCTTTCACCAAGGATTAGGATGAACCCTGTTACCCAAGATAGCAAGCCTTCTAATCAACCTGTGACTACTGAGACCCCAGCCACTCCTGGAAAGAAAGCAAGGTTCTATTCATCTGAGGACTGTCAATCTTTTGTAACTGTTGGATGAGGTTGAGGCTGATTCAGCTATAACTATTCAACATGAAACAAGTTTTTGCCAAAGTTCAGATTGAGTCTTCACTTTCCTCACGTTTTAACAGCAAGGAAAGCATAAGATGCTGTCTGCAGCAGAGACCAGGATTGAACTAACCTGAGATGATCTTGGCATTTGTGCTTATGATTTACCCTGGTCGAATACTAAGGTGGCTATTATGTCTAAATTCAGAATGAGGATGGATGGCTGTGACAAGACTTTGGCTGTGCTGATTCTCTTTTTCTTTTTAGATCACACCTACAGAAATTCTACTGGGTACAGGGTTGCTCTTCACAGGCATTCATCCACCTTCTTTCTCCAGGTAAGGATTATACTCTCTGCCATCAAGGGCAAATATTTCCAAATGACCTCTTGAATTCTTGGCCATTGCTAATTGGTACAGAAGGATGTTGGAGCTGTTAATTGGCTATTTTTAGAAGACACCCATTTGTTAGAGGACATAAGACTAAGAGTATGATACTTTCTCTTGGTCATTATGCTATGGTTCATATTAAGAGGATCCTTTATTTCTTGCCGAACATCATAAAGATGGTGGGTGCTGTTTCTTTCCAGCAATAGAGACCTGAGGGTTTCCAATGGGCTGGACCCATTCTTGTTTCCTGAAGACTTGGTTTGGAACTCATGGAAAAGCTGACCTCCATACCAACTAGGTCAGTCATCTTTAGTAGTGCTTTATCCTTCAAGAGGCTGTAAAATCAAGGGAGGAGAAATCAACAATCTAATCAGTCAACTTATCACAGGGGCAGAAAACCTAGACACTAAGTACTCTGACCAGACTATCATATCCTACCACTCCTACCATAACGACTTCAGCAAGAAGGGAGTGGTCCCTCTTTCTGTCCAGGAAAAGTGGTCATCTTATAATGAAGTCCTCTGCTTGTGGAGGTCAAAGATCATACAATACTGTATGCTTCTCAGTCTTATATAAAAGTATTCCTCAGATGGGAAACTGTCTCCAGAAATTCTGGACATTGTGAAAAGATGTAGAAGAGGAGCATTAGCTACTGAAAGTCGTCAGGCTTAGTGATCCTCTTCCTTTCTGGAGACAAGGCCCTTCCCTATCACAGCCTATAGACTGTGTACATTCAAAACCCAACTAAGTCATCAAGCTTCTACAGTCTTCTCTTAGATCTGATGTTTCCATATAGCGCAGACTCTTCAACCTAAGCCTTCTGAATAATCTGAAGCAACAGACTTCTGTTGGGATGGAAATTTGAGACCTTGGTGCAGTGTCTATCAGGAAAGAGGATTTATTACATCTCTTGACCAGTTCACCTAACCTAACTTCAAGGAGATACCTTGGGTGAGTGTGTGGTCAGGGAAGGTATACCAATTCAAGACTATGTTTTGGACTAGCAACTGCTCTCAGACTTTTCTCTCATACCTTGGCACCAGTGGCAGCATAGGCCCAAAGGACTGGGACAAGGCATCGGTGTCATCTTGACTATCGGATGATTATTGCAGCACTGGCAGCAGGTCTCATTCATTACCTCCACCTTTTAATTCAGGTATGCCAGTGGTTGCAGCTTCAGCTCAGCTGGGGTGCATCGGATCTAGTTCCAATAATGAAAGCCACATACTGTACTTTGGAGTGGATACAAACTCCAAGGCACCTTTAGTTTGATCAACAGATAACAGGATGTGGAGATTATCTCCTTCAGTTTTAGAGACAAGCCTCATAACAGCCTATAGGTTCAGTGTACACTAAAAACTCAGAGAGAGGATTTTCATAGGAAGCAGCTAGAGTAATCAACATGTCTTCTAGAGCTTCAGTGTCCAGTTGCTTCCAAATAGAGTGAAATTGGGTACGTCAACAAGGCTTCAGTCTGTTCACTGCTACTTTTCGTTTAATTGTCAATGTCTATTTCTCAGGAGGTGTAAGAAGTTGCCAATTTTTGTTGTCCAAGGCTGTAGGGCTGCCCAGACATTAAGTTTCTTAATTTGTGGAGTGGATGTAGGTTCTTCAGTGGACTTGAGAAGGCTTATACAACATTTCAAGGAGGTTCCTCATCAGTTTCTCAAACCTCCCAACTGGAACTCATATATTGTTTTAAGGAGTTTCAACAGAATTCTTAAAATCCCTCATACAGTCTTTGTTACTGGATCTTGTTGCTGCTTATACATCTTCAAGATAGGTCAGTGAGCTGCATGGTTTATTGGACAGTCACTTGTTGCAAAGGTGAAACTTTCATTGGTTTTTCTTTACCACCAAGTTTTATAGTAAAGACCCAAACACAGGGCAGTTAGGACTTATGAGTGATGACAGCTAGGGGCTTCAGTGACATTTATGCAAATGGTTTAAATGTTTATATTACATTATCTGTTCTTTGGACAAAAGTTTGCATTGTCTGGAAACATTCAAAAGACCATAAAAGTCAGTTATGTAACTAATGGGTTTGTATGAAAAGCTATTTTTGTATTTAATGGGACAAAACTTAAGCAACTTTTTATGGAAATCTTACCCTGTAAACACTGTGAAGAATTGGAAACGTGTAAGTTTAACCAGACTCTGTTTCAGTAGACGTGTTCATGCAGCGTTTTTAGTATTTGATATACAGGTAAAAAAGAAGGAAATGAGTTGCAAAAATAGTGATGACAGAGGGAAGTAATAGACAGATTTTAAAGTTTAATGAATTTTCAGTAATTTAGTTATGTCTCTTTTATCCAAATGAAATTTTGGTGTAGAAGGCCATAAATCATTAAAATGAGAGAACAAAGTTTTTATCACCATACAATGTACCTGATATATGTTATGGTGATGAAAGTCAAGAATGATAACTACTAATAACAACAACAATACTCTTTATCTGAAACCCTGTGATAGGCAACTTTTGTTTTCTGAGGTGTTTGATATGCAGAATATATAAAATCAACCATGCTTATGAGGATGTTGAATATGTTAATGGAAGTTATAATTCTACTGGCTGTGAGTAAATGTTGCTTTTTCATAAATACAGTACTGATTGTCGTTCAGAAATAAGAAGCTTCACTTAAGCAGTTACATGAGTCTTAATGATTGCATTCTAACATTGACATACTTTTAAGGATAGTCATCAAATTATAAATTTTATAAGTGGGAGGGGTAATTAACAGTATGTTATGAAATGTCATTTAACTTTGATATGTAACACTTTATGAGGTTAGTGCAAACATCATATAAAGGTTTAGGTTGCATTTTAAGTTTCAAGGAGTGTATAGACTATATTGTTTTTAATGTAAATTTATTTGCAATCAGGAGTCATGTTATAGACCATGACATGGTCAAGTAACAAAGCAGTGCCAAGATAGAAAATAGAATGGCTCATGGAAGAGTATTATTGCTAGTAAATAGGGAATAGTTTGAAAAGTCTTAATAACTTGTATATTTACTATACATCTTAATGAAGAGGGTACTTGTACTAATGATAAATGGAAATAAACATGAACATTACCTTCAGATAAATAAACAGTTTGAATGATTCATGATAATTCATAACACCGATTGAAGTTGCGGTTAGTAAAAGGAATGCAAAGAAGGCAAAAAAGATTTAGCATATACTTTTATAAATTTTCAAACATTAAGAATTATGTAATAGGAATAGTTTGAAGTGTCATGCATACATGTGGGTTCTTTTGTTACTTGATCAGTTAAGATTTAAGTGATTTGTGTGACTAATATTTGCAATCTTGTAAGTTTTGGTCATATTAATGTGTAAGGCATGTAAAACATAGCCTATGACTTAGTGAGGGATCTTAAACACAGTCTATGAATAAGAGAAGCATTTTTCAACAACTGTTACCTCTGCAGCTGTAATGAATACTTCATTTTTTTCATTGCAATTGAACTTGTCATCATTTTATTTGATAAAAATAAAACAACAGCAGATTTCAATATTACTAATGTTATATGGAATTTGTTAAGTTTCTCTCCTCATTGTTATTATTCCTTTGTGATATGTATTGAGGAACCAATAATTTCTTCATAAATTATGTATCCAACCATTTTATAATGTACCAGATTAGATTTACTAAGTAACACTACATAATTTATATGCTTAAAATATGTTATCATTAGTACAATACCAAATCAGAAGTATTTTTATACAGATCATAGTACTCTGGACAAAATGTTATCTTGAACATTGGCAGGTGAAGGCTTAGGTATCAAATAAAAATTGGCGAGTATTTTATTTTTAAAAGTTTGTCCCCCTTCTTTAGAGCATTTCAGTTTTAAGAGTTATTAAAGTCTTAACTAGACTTAAACTGCTGTACTTCCTAAGTGTAAAGATAACCTGTTTGGATAATCACTTTAGAATGACAATGTCTGTTAGGGTAATCTCTTTGAAATTGAAATGACATTGTAGTAAAGAATGAGAGGTCCATCAGCATATTTATTATGTATTGCTCCTGCCAATCTTCAGAGAAGACCAGTCGAGAGCAGCGGGCAGCTGACATGTCTCCAACTTACGAGAGTGAAGAGAAGAAGTATGCTGGGGAGGAAAAAATTGTTGCTGAGGATAAAGTAACAAAAGTCATGAAAGATGAACCCACTGTTATTGAAGCTACAACCATTGTTGAACAACCAGATGTCCAGTCTAAGAAAGAAGCTGTTATTGCTGAAGTCAAAAAAGATGTAATAGAGGAAAAAGCACCTGCTGTAGTAGAACCTACTGAAAAAATGAAGGAGCAGATGGCAGAAAAAGTTGAAGAAAGAGTTTTAGAAGAGAAAGTTGAAGAAAAGCCAATAGTAGACATAGAGAAACATGTTGAAGTTGTTGATAAATTACAGGAATCTAAGCTTAGATTAGATGAAAAAGCCCCTGAAGCTCTACCTCCCTCTAAAATGCCAGAAGATAAAACAGTAACCACAACTAAAGTAATTGAGGGCCCAGATGGCACAATCAGCACCACCACTACTACAGAGAGAAGATCCTTTGTTACTTCAGACGACGGTGCTGTTCAGGAGCATATTGTAATAGAAAAAAGAACTGCTAAAGTAGTTGATGGCATGACAGCTGAAGAGGATAAATCAGATATTTTGCAAAGACTAGGGGAGGAGTTAGGAAGACTAGATGAGAAACTGGAGGAGAAATTCAAGGAGAAGAGAAAAACAGAGGAACCAGAAGGTAAATGTTAGTGTGCACGTCAAGAGGCTATTTGGGTTAAGAACGTATATAAGTAACTTAAAATTTAGGTAGGAATGTTTACCCCATGCCTGTTGTGCCAATGATTTTCACTATAGTCACTTAGTAGTCAAAATGGAGCATTGTTCATAGATTTCCAATACCAAAGCATCCTGAATCCCAAAGAATATCTTAGAGACCATTCTTCAGGTTTCTAAAATATATACTAGTTGTGTAGCTAAAAGAATGCAGTTTAACTAGATACTTTAGCATTATTAATCTTTGCCTCTTCCTTGCAACACAAATTTAAAAAAGGGAAATCAGATCTCATTAACAGAATATTTTATAGTTCAATAGTAACACCAAATGATAATACCAAATGAAAAAATTTTGTTCGATTACTAGTCATAAATGCTGCAGGTATGTATCAGTGAGGCAGAGACGAAGATAGATTCAATAGGTATCATATTTTGAATGTGCACTGTGATATAGTTAATGTGGTGATGGGTACTTTTTTATACATTAAATGTTCATGTATGTATGTCCTGTGAAATATTACAGATCAACACTAAAATACACAGACTATAAAACATATCTTCAAATTAGAGGCTTTCCAAATATTTGCATGCTAAAAAAGTACATAAATTATTATTTAGCTTTCCCCTAATGCATGAATTGAATGCACTCCTCCCAGTCATACTTAACTTTGTTTATTATGCTTAAAGTATCTGAATTTAATTAGATATAACTTTGACAGATACTTGACCTTATTGTAAGGATATCGGTAGATTATATTCTTAGAGTTCTCTTTGAAGACAGGAGTACAAGTCTGAAAGTACTATTGTATTTTTATGTATGGATGCACAGCTATATGAATAGTTATGCTTTTGTATGTTCATGTACTGTATACTATATGTATGAATGTGTTTTGTATATTTTTGATATGGTGAAAGTGCACTCATAGTTTAGGATTAGAGTCTCTTTGAGTATGAATTACAGTCATTTAATTTGGGTCCTCCATTTAGAGGCCCATTTTTTCTAGTGTCTGTCTGAATTTGGTATAATGTATCTTTCAAACATTCTCTATAATTTTCAGTTTTGATCAGTTAAATTTTTTACCCTTTCTTTATTGTTGCAACCTTTTATTTTTCCATTATTACCAAAACTCCCTTCCTTCAGTCATTTTAAAATTAAAGTACATTGCATTTTTGTAGTAAAGACCGTCAATGGCAGCAGACACAGGGAAAAATCTTCATAGCTTTCATTTATGTGGGTTAATACATTTCACTTATACTTTTGGTGTCTCTGTTGGCTTACTGTGTGTATTGTTACACTGAATACTGTAGTGACACAAGAAGAAGTAAGCGAGGCTTCAGTAGTGGCCACCCGTCATGAAGGTCAGGCTCATCCTACCTCACAAGTTGTGGTAGAACATGATCCATCTACTATCTCTACCACCACAACTACAACTGTCAAAACTTCCAGCATCTCTCCTACCCCAGGTAGAATGACGTGTATCATGCAAGTTATGTTTTACCTCCAAAATTAACTTGTATTTCATCAGCATATGGTTTAAACCTGGAATTTTGACTAGTAGAATATCATGAATTTCATCTCTTATAATAGCTACAAGTAATCAAATATTCATCCATGTTACTTTTGATATAAATATAATTTATTGTTAGATTATGAAAAAAAATAAGTTGAAAAAGTCTTTTACCAGTTATGTGAACTGTGTTTGGTTATATAATTTGGTATGAAAATCAGTAGCACATTTTACTTTGTAATATTTTATAAACAGCATCTTCAGTTCCTTTGATAAGTATATTGGAGGTCAAAAGCATTGCTTGTTGATCACTTATGTAAAATGCATCATTGAGAGTGAAATTAGTTAAGCTTCATGAGTTCATAGCACAAATTAATGCTTTTGGGTTGTGTAAGGAGGGAGTAAATCCTGGATACACCAATTAGAGTGCTGCATTGGAGCAGCAGCAACAATGAAAACTAGCTGTGGTTGATGGTTGTCTTCTGAGTTTCCAGTGCTAAAGGAATTTCTTACTGTCAGGGTCTTCACTCTGTCTTATTTGTAAGTGGAAAACTCATATTTTCAGTTGGTTTTTCAAGATTAAAGGTTTATGTCTCATTTTTAAAATGTTGATTCAAGTACTGTATTGGTATATACCAGTAATTTATTAAAGAACACAGAAAAGCTGATTGCTATATTACACATTTTCATGATTCATACATAATGGAAGTAGCTTGAAGGTTATTAATATTAATCAGTTAGTTGCTGGAGAGACCAGCATTGCTTTAGTTGACAAGTATATTAAAACAATGGGTTTTTGACAACCTTATGAATCAACAGACCTTTAATAATTTACCTTATTGGCATTATTCATATGATATCCAAAGCCATCACTTTAGCAAATCTGAAAGTTTAGTTTATATTCACTTCATTCTGATATAAATGCCATGTTATTTGTATCTTAGTCATGCAGTAAGATAGTTGTGGTAAAGTTAATTTTCATAAGTTTATTTTCAGTGCACATCAAATTGGATAATATTTTTGAAAAGCCAGGCTTGTTGTTTTCCTTATTTGAATATTAAGGGAAATCGACACTAAATTTACCAATAATTGGGACTCCCGTCATTTTTACCTCTTAACATTTTTTATTTCCATTTTGTGAGTGTTGGAGGTCCTTGGTGACATTTATTCATTGCCAGCTTTTTTTGCTTCAGTTTTTGCTACTTGTTGAAGAGGGAATTCTTCAGATTCTCCTTGTGAAAGTGAAATTTGATGCTGTGGTCTGATTAAAACTTCATGACTAATAATAATAGTGATGATGATGCTCATTATGATTGTTGTGATGTGATTATGGAATTATTTTATTATATGACAAGTTCTGCATCTTTTTTTTATATTTTAGAGATATGCAGTACTTGTCATTAGCTTAAAACATTAATGCTTACTTACATAATCTCTGGTGTCTGTTAAAGTCCTCCTGGGCCTTTTTAGGCTCATAGGGCAGGTGCTGATCTCCTGTTTCTTAATCCGACAGCCAGTTGGGGGACAGGTCCCAATGCCTGTGACACATGGTCAGTGTGTTGCTAGGCCCACTGTTTAACTACCCAGCCTGAGGGCTGGTACCTATTCTCCTACTGAACCTCTTGGTTTTTTTTGGACTGCTAAGTTGATGGGCTGCAGATTTTTGCAGTGGCACAATCTGAGCCATCAGTGAGCGGCAGGATTTGAACCCTGGCCCTCTTGACTGGTACCTGAGAATCATACCACTGTGCCACCACGGTGGCTGGTGTCTGTGTCGAAGGAAAACAATCTGCTAGCTGCCTATCAAGGGTTACAATAGCAATACCAAGATGGTGAATGCTGCTGCTTCCCTCTATGAAATGGGAACATTGCTGAACAAAAAGGAAAATAGATGTGTTCTGCTAGACAACCCATAGGAGTGTGTATCAGGCAGAAAACTGGTTGAGGGTATTGAAACTTCTTTGAGCTGCCAATAGACATCTATTGAAGATTTGTTATACCTGTAAAAATTGGCACTAGTTTTCCTGTCTTAAAATTCATGTTGCAAGAATCACTACAGAAATTGGAAATGTTATGGTCCATCTCTGCTCACCAGAGGACTGAAATTCCAAGGAAGAAGATGGAGGAGAGGAACATCAAGAGCATTGTTGGCCTTTATGATAGCTTTCCAAGGAGGAACATGAACATTGGCAGGGGCAGTTAATGTAACAGGAAGGCCAGGTGAAGGGGCGTGATGACTACTGGGCCTGGCAGTGATATTTCCTCAAGACATGGCACCTGGTGTTCCACAGAAGTGACAGAATCCATACTAAGCTAAGGAGGTACAGAATCTTTCACAAATTCCAGAGAAATTGGCTAGTTTGGTCCATGGTTGTAATTTCTGATGGAGGTAAAATCTTCATTGGCCCAGGAGTCAGTAGAGGGGGAACAGGAAGGTCTGCTGGCAGACACAATTCGCTGAGGATAGACCAAGTGAGAGACCAAAGCTGAGACTAGGTAGCCAAAAACACCACTTGTTGGACATGAAAAATGAAATCATCATCTGTAGATCCAATGTGGTCCTCTGAAAGGGCAACAGAGAGAGCTGGATAAGCCACAGGAGTAGGCTAAGAAGACAATGCCCCAGTAGGTTAGAGCATGGATTATGCAGTTGAGTAAGTCTAGTTGGAAAGTTGCAGCCTAGGGTAAGCAGTTGAATAGAGCAGTCTCCTTGAATTAGTTAGTGATTGGGAGCAGAGTTGGACCGAGGAGGACAAACACTAGAAACATCAGGACTGGTTGGGAGATGGGGATGAGTAACCCAGTCATGCTTTTTTGCTGACACAGGCAGTGTGTTCACTCCAGTCTTTAGGCAGAGGAATGTTTTCAGCTACATCCTGACTCTCCTTAGCAGTAATGGTGGGGGAAGGTAACCCTGAAGTAAATCTAGGCACTGAAGAATCATAAAAATCAGATGACAGTATACCTAAGGTCATCTTCAAGGCATAATACAACTTATACATCCCTTCTGATGTGACCAGTACACATATCTCACAGGTAAGCTTAGGAGAGTATGACTACCCTCAGCATAAGTTGCACAAAGAGATGAGGGTCGTCATCCAGTGAAGGCATGAAAGCATAAGTCTCAGTAGTCTTGTTAAACCACCAAATAAAGATGATGATAATAGTAATAGAAGACCCTGGCATATTTGCTAGGGCATAATAGACCACAGCAATGTCACAAGACATAAAAGTAATAAGAAACACAAAGGTCTGCTAAATTGCACAAAACACTAGGACAGGCAAAAAACACAAAACACACAGAGTGGCCAAAACAGTAAAATACAATTTAAATACCAATAAAATAGTAGTGTAAAGTGACAGGAATTCATCCATAATACAAGGAACAAAATGAAATGCAAAAGAACAAAAAATAAAGGAATACAGATGCAAGATAAATTGAGCAGCAAAAGAAAATGAGAAATGCTAATACATCAACAAGCTGCCATTCTTAGTGCTACCAGCAAAACATAAATACAGTGAAGAGAGTAACAAAAATTAACCCTTAGCAACAAACAAGAAAAAGAGAAAAGTAACTTAATTACAAATGAAAACAAGACAGTAATAGCTGAGGTATTTTTTAAAAAATTACATGTTACAGTGATGAAACTAAAAGCAACTGTAAAAACTTAATAATCAGAATGAATGTAAAGAACAAAATTAAATGAATTAATGAAACTGGGAGTGCTGAGGTCCACTAGAGAGAAAAATCTCAAAATGAAAATGTGTTGTTAATCATTTCAAGGTTAGCAAATTCTGAGAATTACATGATTTATGGACTGAAGTGCCTCATTGACCACTTAGCCCATCTGAGGCAACACATTTAAAAAATAAATGAATAAACAAAAATGTGAATTATTGTATATGAGAATATTGACTACTTTATCTAATCTGTTCTTCAAGTGGCTAATATTGGTATTATTTACAATCTCTTTGGAGATTGTGTTCCAAAATGCAGTACTTTTTTTTATGTAATGAAGCTTCCACAGTGCATGGTTTCAAACTCTTTCAGTTTCTGTTTGTTGGATCTAGTTTGATTACACAAGTGTGAATTTATCTGTGATATTTTTTCATAGCTCGTACTTAACATATCTTAGCCAAATATAAAGTGGTCTGAGTTTGACTGATTTTTGGAAATCTTAGATACTTGTTGCAAAGCTGTGATTTTGATAAATCATTCTTATTTGCACAACTGTCAGTGGTTTCTTAGAAGGGTTAACAAATAGTCTATTATAAGAGTTATTTTTGGAAAAATACAGGACCTTTGTTCATCGGACTGGTGTCTTTGTGAACACGAAGTGAATGATGTGATTTCCAGCAGATGATGTGCACTTGGCTTGATTTTACATGAATTATAAGATGGATCAAGTTTAAGTTATTTTAATGAAAAATATTTTCAATATTTTTGTAGATTATTTGATTTTTTACAAAGATGGTCTTGGGAATTCTCTTGCATACACAATTATTGAGCTGTTTATATATTTTATTTTACCCATATCTTCCACTGAGCATGATCTAGCATCCCACCTCAAACTAATAATTTTGAATGCATACTAGTTATAAAGAGAAAGCCTTTGTCACTCATTCATATGCTACGCAGGTCTTGCTTTTTGTATCTTATAGTCGCCATCAAATATGACTGATTTTACTTTCACAAAAATGTGAAATCAGTAACAGAATTGCCTTAAAGATCAAAAAAATTTTGAAATTTTACTCGTATATTGTTCATTAGGTGTAGCATAATATTTTCCCCAAAATTTAGCTCTTTGGATGACTGCAGCAAGATGAAATGTTTTTTATAAGATATAACAGCACTAGTTACAAATAGGTGTCTGGTTCTCCCCTGAAACTTAGATCTAGGGCACAATGACTAAGAAGACATAGCAGAACTCGTGGAAACCTTACGTTTTCGAGGTAATGGGATCACAGCTGGATGGAGCGTTCTCAATCTCTTAAGCTTATTACAAACTGTATTCCAGTATTACAGGAGTTGTGACTTTGGTAATACAGTTCAGTTGATTATAATGGGTATCTTATTTTAAGTTTCATCCAGTACTGTAGAGAAAGTGGAAAACATTTGATTCTGTAATAGGAAAAAAAATTACATCTAAAAACAATATGCAGTCTTGTCGTCTTAAGTAATAGGCACTGATATGGCTTCTTAACATGTGGGTTATTTGTCTTGTTTTGTACTCCAGTTCTTCTGAAGATTGAAGGCCAGAGATAATGTTTCTGTCCATTATATTTTTACTTGCTTTTCTTCATTTGTATTTGATTGAAGTACAAATAGGTTATTATTCTGTTCGCTCATTTTTTCCTTTGGTAATAACACCTGAATAATGCTCTTTGTAATGGGAAGGTTTGTCGTGTCTTTTGTACACTTCTTTGGCTTCTTAGGATAATGGTATTTGGATAAGCAGACCACTTCAAAAGAGGCCAGACCTTGAAAAATTCTTGCAAATGTGAAATTTTTTAGATCCTCTGTAAATGAAATGTTCATTTGTTAACGTCAAAGATCCCTTCTATTTTTAGTTTACCTTGCTCATATACTCCTCAGCATTATACATACAATATATTTTTGGCGTATTTGATTGCATTAGAGATTGTTTGTAAGTGTACGTATATTTTTAAAAATGATGAATAACAGATGTTATAATGCATTTCAACTTACAAGTTTTTAACACAAGAACTATCATATGCAATAGTAGGTGTTCTGTATATGTAAAACCAACTGAAAATATGTTTCTGACCGTATAAATGAGCAGATGGAGACTATCATCCTAGTATCCTGTTTCATCTTGCCCTAATTTATTTAACCTCTCCCACCCTGTCAGAAATCATAACTCTAAAAGTAATTTCTTTTAACTATGTATTTGATTACATTTTGTTTTAATGTTTTAAGCTAAATTTTTTTTATACCCTGTGATACTGAATGTGTGAAATGGACTTGATTACACTTAGTATTTTACAAGATTTCCAATACACTCTATTTCATGGCGTCCCCACAGAAGGGTTCACTCAGACGTCTGTTGAGAAAAGCCAGATGTCCTCTACACGGGGCACCGCTGATGTGAGCACTGCGGGCACCACAGTCACTACTGGACAACTTGTTGGGGACACTATATTGCAGGCTGGGCCAGGTATGTGCAAAATAAAATAAACAAAAAGTGTGGTCATTTCCTTGCATTTTATTGTTGTGTTCTCGGACAAAATTTAAGCTTATCCTTAAATACTATGACAATGATGAAAAGATTTAGGATTTTCTATTGGACAAAAGTAAGGTATCATTTATGGAAAATGCTTATTTAATTTCAATACCCAAGCAGATAAATGGTCACACGAGCTTCAGACTTTACTAATATTTTTTATGATTGTAATGAGAGCACACTAAATTCATTCCTAGGGTATTCACGTATTACATTTTATAGGATGAATAAACTTTAAATAAGTACTGAAAACAAATCCAAAGTTGTTCAGGAGATATGGCATGATATATATTAAATAACTTGTAGATAGCTCAAAAATGAATTTGTATTATATAGCAGTGTTCAATATTATGGTAATGTTTGAATTTTCATAGCTGAGAAGGAAGCATTGTTCTGTTATGTAGCAAACATTATTTCATTCTTTCTTCATAGCTTTTAAAAATCAGATAATAATCATTCTTTGTAATCTATAATCCAGATGATGCAACATGAGTTTTTTGGTATACAGTGCTGAGATCATACTGTGTAAACATAACTTTAGGGAAATGAAATGAAGAAAATAAAAGATGAATTTTTTGTTTTAGAACTGTTTATCAAGTCCAGTTTACTAATGTGGAGCTGTGCCAATCTTCTCAACTTTAATGTGTTCAAGAGTTATTTTTACTAAGCAAAATGGATTCTTTAAGTGTGATGGTATTATTCAAGGAATATTTAAAATGATTTGTGTGAAGAGAGCAGTACCTAATTATTCACACCAATGCTGCTTTTTCACACTTTTACCCCTGGTATTATTTGGTATTACCTCCCTTTTATTATCTTATCAGAATATTAATTATGTGATTTAAAGGGATTATGAATTTGACTCTTCTCTACTTGAATACTGAAGTTTGAGTTGGATGGAAAATTGCCTCACCCACAAAACTGAGCATGATTGAGTGATGACACCATTTGTCAAATTAGTCCCCAAAACCTAATCTGAACTGGCCGATACCCATTATTGCACTAGGCAAAGTAGATAATGTTTCATTAGTACACTATATATTCTTTGTAGAAACTATGTTTTATGAATATTTTAGATAAAATCAAAATTAGGATTTTTTAATTGATCTTTATCACGTCTTGCTTGGTAAGATTACTGTATATTGCCTATATAAGATCTACTCTGATACAGCAACAACTGCTGGCATTGAGGGGTATAAGGTAATGGGTGCTGATTAGAAAAATACTACTATCTGAAGGGAGACTTGCAAGATGGAGCATATGTTAGGCCGGAGTTAACAGTGAGGATGATCCTTTCATACCAAAGATTGCAGCTCTTGTTGCTGTGGAAGTTATTTTACTTGTGACTTGGGAAAACAAAAGATACTGGTCTGGAGGCTTCACAGTCTGCAGTTCACATAGGTCAGCTGAAGACAGATTTCCCTTAAGATCCTTAAGGGTGATATCCTTCTTCAAAATAATTTTTGTGAGCTCTGCATGAGCTGAATATGCAGTGGATGCTGTAACCAAGGACAGAACCATCCAGTGTTCATTATGTCCTCCGGGGGACCTGGAGCTATTTAACATAAGAGCTCTGGTACCAGGGACCCAACCCTGGCAGTTTAGGAAGGAAAAGCTTTTTTTTTTTTTTTTTTTTTTTGCAGAAAACCATATAGACTATATGTATAGAGGCCAATAAACATGGCCTGGGTTAAAAGAAACCTGCACATTCTTTCATTAGTGGAAAAAGATACTGGCCTGAAGGCTTTGAAATTTGCAGTTCAGATATTTCAGCTGAAGACAGTAATCCTTTGAGGCCTTTTGGGCACAATCTGTCTTCAAAATAATATTTGTGGGCTGGTACAAGATGAGCCAAATATGCAGAATGGGCACTCTCCCCAAGGACAGAATCATCTGTTGGGCATTGGCAATATCCTCCATGGAACTGGGAGGTATCCAACTTAAGAGCTCTGATACCAACAAGGACCCCCTCCTACAATTTTAAGAAGGAAAGTCCATATGGGAAATGCCCACCACACCAGCATTACAGGAGTGCAGTACAGTAGTGGAGAACACTGTAATAATTGGAAAGGCCCCTGACCCAAGATACCTACGGCTGCTAGAGGTGCTCAGTACATCAGGAGAAGCCCTTATTGAATACAACTGAAGAAGTTTCCTTCCTACCCACCAACATTAGGCGACCTACTGCACACAGACCTGCGACAGACACCGCAAGAAGTGACATTCCTGACCGTGAAACGCAGGATTCAGTGAGCTGCACGGCGACCAATCAGAATATTTGTCGGGTAATAAAAATAGTGATGTCATGCACCAGCCCGCCGCTCAGCAAGGCTGCAGCAGCGGGACCATCAACCTTAAGTTTTTGGCTTGAGAGAAAATCACACCGGCCAATCAATGGCGTGCATTCCTCCTCAGCCAATCAACTCAGCGTACAGTCGACCCCCTGCTGACTATCTTGTATATACAGTAAAGAGCAGGTCTCAGCATGAACAACAGTTTACTCCTGTCTTCCAGGGTGATCATGCTCAGCAGAACCTGAGTGAAACATGGTCTAGAATCAACATAAGCAAATGCTCATTACAGAAGATTGACAACTCTTAGGAAAATTACCACCAGATTTCAGTTACCATTGGCAGTACAGTATGTACTGTACTCTGTAACTGTGATAATGTATTGGGCAGAAAAAAAATACACCCTAATTTGCGACTGCTTTCTTCTCCGGAAATGACAAACATCAGAGAGTTACTGGCAGAATGCAGTAACCTGGAAAAATCAGTTATTAGAAAAACAGAGAAAACTCTTTGTAAACTGAATGCAGCTGATGCAGCAGTAACATTCACACTACAGTACATGTTTGAAAGAGGGTCTACTACCCATATATAATGATAATAATCATACAGATTGTATTCCTTTTTGCTTTATGTGTCAACTACTCTTGACTTCCTTCAAAAAAATATTAAGAAAAATTAGGTGAAAATTACAAAGCCATACTGTATACAGTAGTAAGTAGCAATGTAAGGGAGAAAGTGTACAGTGTAATATGTAGGAATATCATTAACCCTTAAACGCCGAGCCTCTATTTACAAAAACGTCTCCCGTATGCCGGCGTTCGGGAGTTAGCGCTTGAAAGCGGAAAAAAGTTTTTCAAAAAATCACAGCACGCTTAGTTTTTAAGATTAAAAGTTCATTTTGGCTCCTTTTTTTGTCATTACCTGAAGTTTAGTATGCAGCCATCAGAAATGAAAAAAAATATTATCATATATAAATATTGAAATATATGACAGCGCAAAAAAAATTTTTCATATATAATTTTATACAAATCGCTGTGAGCAAAACGGTTAAAGCTAACGGGTTATTTTTTTTCTTTGTATTGTACACTAAATTGCGATGATTTTGGTATATAACAAATTGTAAAACGATCAAAGCAACACAGAGAAAATATTATCACAAAATGATGCATGAATTCGTAACGACGCGGACGTAAAAAAATGTTTTTTCAAAAATTCACCATAAATCGAAATATTGTGCTAGAGACTTCCCGTTTGTTGAAAAATGAAGCTAATTGATTGAATATTACTAGACTGTAAGTGTTTTAGCTTACAATTGCAGTTTTCGACCATTTCGGTCAAGTTAAAGTTGACCGAAAGTCGAATTTTTTCTATTTATCGTGATTTGTATGAAAATATTTCCAAACTGATAAAAGCTACAACCATGAGTTATTTTCTGTTGTATTGTACATGAAATTGCGCAAATTTTCATATATAAAACTTTATGTAACGACTAATATAAAACGGTGCAAACATTACGACAACGTGACGAAAGAATTTCTGAGATGTTCGGCCGAGTTACCGCACACGCGTAAGGAAAATGTTTTTTCAAAAATTCACCATAAATCGAAATATTGTGCTAGAGACTTCCAATTTATTGCAAAATGAAGGTAAATGATTGAATATTACTAGAATGTAAGAGTTTTAGCTTATAATTGCATTTTTCGACCATTTCGGTCAAGTTAAAGTTGACCGAAGGTTGAAATTTTGGCAGTTATCGTGATTTATGTGAAAATATTTCAAAACTGATAAAAGCTACAACCATGAGCTATTTTCTGTTGTATTTTACATGAAATTGCACACATTTTCATATATAAAAGTTTATATAACGAATAATGTAAAATGATGCAAACATTATGACAACGTGACGAAAGAATTTCTGAGATGTTCGGCCGAGTTATCGCGCGCAGACGTAAGGAAAAAGTTTTTTTGTTTTTCAGAAATTCACCATAAATCGAAATATTGTGCTAGAGACTTCCAGTTTGTTGCAAAATGAAGGTACATGATTGAATATTACTAGAATGTAAGAGTTTTAGCTTATAATTGAGTTTTTTTACCATTTCGGTCGAGTTAAAGTTGACCGAAGGTTGAAATTTTGGCAGTTATCGTGATTTATATGAAAATATTTCAAAACTGATAAAAGCTACAACCATGAGTTATTTTCTGTTGTATTCTACATGAAATTGTGCACATTTCCATATATAAAACTTTATGTAACGACTAATATAAAACGGTGCAAACATTACGACAACATGACGAAAGAATTTCTGGCGCAGACGTAAGGAAAAAGTTTTTTTAAAAAATTCACCATAAATCGAAATATTGTGCTAGAGACTTCCAATTTGTTGGAAAATGAAGGTAAATGATTGAATATTACTAGAATGTAAGAGTTTTAGCTTACAATTGCGTTTTTTTACCATTTCGGTCGAGTCAAAGTTGACTGAAGGTTGAAATTTTGGCAGTTATTGTGGTTTATATGAAAATATTTCCAAACTGATAAAAGCTACAACCATGGGTTGTATTTTGCTGTATTTTACATGAAATTGCACACATTTTCATATATAAAACTTTATGTAATGGCTAATATAAAACAGTACAAAAATGACGACAAAATGACGAAAGAATTTCTGAAATTTTCGGCCGAGTTACAGCACGGGCGTAAGGAAAAAGTTTCTTTTAAAAATTCACCATAAATCAAAATATTGTGCTAGAGACTTCCAATTTGTTGCAAAATGAAGGTACATGATTGAATATTACTAGAATGTAAGAGTTTTAGCTTACAATTGCATTTTTCGACCATTTCGGTCGAGTCAAAGTTGACGAAGGTTGAAATTTTTGTAGTCGACGACGTGCGACGTCCACTTGGCACCCAACAGACAATTTTAGTTGACGTATGATATGTCCAGTAGGCGTTTAAGGGTTAACTGAATATGCCTTACATATTAGGAATTACATTTTATGAATACCAATTCTTATGGGAATAAATGCATATGGGTTACATATCAAATAATCTTATAATTTATTTGTCTAAATTTTATAAGGTTAATACACAGCAAAAATACACAAATTTTTTGGGTGAGGAAAGGAAACTAATGTTTAATATCAGAGAGAGCATACCCAATTGTGACAAAATGTTTGATTTTCATAAGTATATTTTATGTTCATGGACAAAAGGCTTGAAGAGATAGAGGTACTTGTTTTGTGATTTAATCTTCAGAGAGAGAGAGGTTGCCTACTAGCCTAATTCTGTTCATAGTATTTTTAGTACATATTACAATAGATGTAATTCTAAATTCTAGTCTAGGTACTTATAATATTTGTTAGTTTCAGAACTGACACATTGAAATGATGGTGTCCTCACCTTGATTTTATAGCCCTTAGGATGAAAAAACACAGTTTGAATTGCTGAATGAGTAAGTTCTTCACTAATTAGTACAGCATAAACTACAACATGCAGCATCTTATCAAGGTGCATGACAAACAGTGGCAACATATACCGTTTTGAAATGAGTAGGCTCCTACTAACATGTTTATGTCACACGTTATATTTGAATTTTTAGTATTACTGTACACTCAAAATCAGTGGGCTTTGTGCTTGGGAGGTAGTAAGTTTTTCTGATTCCAGATACTTTTGGTATTCTGAAGGAGTTTTAATCACTCATATGTGATGGAAGCAGTAGAATAGTAATGTTAAGATGGACACTGGTAGGAATTAAGATCTGCAGTGGTATATTTTAGAGCTGTCATAGAAATATTGGGGCTGCTTTTTCTAGCTACCAATGTGATGGCAGAAGGATTATGTTCTGCATTGACAGGTTTATAGTTCTATTCTAAATTTTTTATTAATTCAGTTCCCACACTGCAAATAAAAAGAAAAAATTCAGGATTCATTGATGGTAGCAAAACTAGTGTTGTCTGTAGGGTTTTAGGAACATAATACACTGAACCTTTGTAATCTGGAAATTTGGATAACTTGAGCAAATTAAGTTCTGAGTGACACACAGACTGATCACAAAATATTTGAAGGTCACAAAACACTTGACTCATTTTCAGTTTATTCTTTCAGAAACTGAAAGCTGATTAAAATGCTCGTGTAATTTGCCACTGTTTTTTATTCTGATGTACATGAGGAGATCAGAATAGAAAACAGTTGAAAATTTATGAAGCTGTTACTAAAATATCAAGTCATATGTTCATTGCATTAAGTAAATTGAAACTTTCATGATATATTTTTGTATTGATAAAAAATGTAGGAAGATTAATGGCCTCTTTACTTTACAATACACCATGTTCTACTTTGGTTTTCCTCTACGTCTAGAGTGACTAGAAAGCCTTAAAAGTGCAAAACGCACTTGGTTACACAATGCTTTTGTAAGCAGTATCTTTAGACTACCTGATGTTATTGCACAATGTAAAACCTGAGGTGTGACAGTAATGATTATGTATTTAGCTGTGCAAACTTTTTTTTTCTCTAAGGAGAAACTTATTGAAATGAAGAAAACTTGCTGGGATAATATGAACTACAAGTAACTAAAAGTATTATTTACATACTGCATATACTTTATTTTGATGGCATACAAGACCCACCTCCCCCCCTCCATTTCAGGAGAATATTAAGAAAAAAATTGACTTTACATTCATTGTTATTGAAATATGGAGCTACAGAATAGAAAAACATTTTGTTCAACTCTTGTAATTTACAAGAGAAAGCTAAAGCATTTTAAATATAGTAGAAAACATTTTATAGCAAATTACCAGTCAAGCTTAAAATAATAGTACAGCAGGTAATCAGACAAGCGAGAAGACACAAAAGCATCTTAGCTACAATGAAACAAACAAATAACAGAAAAGCTACCATTATCATACACAAAAAATCAAGAAGTAGTTTGGAAAATATCAGTGTTCTGTAATGAAAAAATCATCTTCAAATCCTGAAAATTCATCAACATCATTATCAAAAGCCTAAAACTCATTATCTCCAATACTGGTACCATTTTCATCAAACAGAGCATCATCTTCAGTTCCATGCATCAAGGACATTACTAATTCCACACCTCTTGAAAACCTTCACAATGATTTCAGTCCTTACATTTTCCCAAGATTCCTTCACTTACTCACACACCTGGAAGGGAATGGTAGGATATTTCATTCTTCTTGGTGGTGGGGGTCACAGTCTGAATCTTCCATCCATTTGTTCCATTGCTTTTGCATCCTGTTTGTAAATGGCTTGTTTATACACTCATCCCAAGGTTGCAAACGGCTCCTCAGAGCACCAGAAATGACAGCTACCTTGTTTTTCAGTTCCCCTACCCTCTTGTTAACCGCCTCCCTTTCAGTGATATTTTATGGTAGCGAATGAGTATTCTTGTGATAGTAAAATAAGTACATGATCACAGTTCACTAGTATACCTGAGATAGTAAGGGAGGGGGTTAATGGCTTTAGTTCTGTTCCCTTAAGTGATCCCAAACAAGAAGTGAAGATTTTCTGTGTACTGTACTGGATGCTTTTATACTCAGTGATAAACCCTGCCTCTTCATGAACCTGTAACACCAACCATCTGCTCCTGCAAAATCCTGATTCTCTTTTTCTCTCCTAATCTCATGCCCTCATTAATTATCATTTTGATAGAAGCACATTTCTGAGAATCCTTCTCATCTGTCATCCAGTTTTTAACTTCTTAAGTTTTGGCCATTGTGGGGAAGGACAATGAAGGTTATGCTTAACTACTTTAGCAGTCTGTAACTGGTGTTTATGCCTTTTTCATTCCTGTATCATTTTTGCTGTAGGTGTCCCCAAAATTCTCTCTGCTTCTTTGTGACTATGGTCCTCAGCATAGTTCATGTCTTAGTTTATATCTAGTAGTATAACTTGAGCGTAGTATAATTTCAGTGTTTTGTTTCTGTATCCATCTTGAGGGCAAATTCTTCCACAGCTCTCACCTTGCATTTATATTTCACAAAATGGGAATGGCAGATTAGCATGACTGGGAATTTTTATGCACAATGATAGATGGTGATGATGCTAGTGAGGCAAACGACATCAGTGATCATTGCCATTGTTACTCACCATTATCATGATAATTTCAAGTTTATTTAAAAAACTAAAAAGATATTTCTTGGTAAAAGATAATACGAAATGTGCGGTAGGTATGACAGTGGCACGCTTACAGTCATAGAAATGATTGCTCTGTAACATTTTAGATTGGGGGCTTAATGAAGGTATCCATCTCAGAACTTTCAGCTTTAATTTTCATGATAATTTTTTCTAATTTAAGTACCCATATAATACAATAATACAGTATAGTAGTAGTAATAATACAAGTAGTAATAATAATGATGATGATGATGATGATAATGATATCCAAGCAAATACTGATATTTTTAAAGTAGTACTGTGGAGTTTGTTTAGGTGCAAGTACAGGCAGTCAGCAGCATCTGGGTAAACATCATGCTTGATGACCTTGTAGCACAGCAGTGCTTAAGCAAAATATGATAAAATAAAGTGTTATTCAGAGCTTAATTTTGGAGATCAAAGACCACATTCAGTTAATACCTCACATACAAACTTCTTAGTTTCACTGAATGCAACTAGTCTGTAAATTTTTAAAAATCTTGAATGACCTTCAGTGAGTATTTACAATTGAGTTAATGTACTGTATATCTTTTAGTTAACAACCCTGTTGTGATAAATGGGCATTCTTAAAAGGGGTAGAGTTTTTCTGTTACCTTGAAGACTCACTGGATTTGGAATTAGGAGTTGAGAGAGCAATGTGGAAGACAGTAGCTAGTACAAAGTGCAAAGATTTATTATGTGTACATAAGGTTTGTACAACTCTGTGCAATAGAAACATGGTCATTGACAAGAAAAATAGAGGAGAGTTTAAAAAATAGTGACAATGGAATGTTAATATTCATGGCACAGATATGGTAAGAAGACTATATTGTGAATGAGGAACTGGTGAAGTGATGTGGTATCAAGAAGATGGAAAAAGACAGATCTCAAGATTGACATGATTTGGATGTGTGATGATATGGAATTATGAACAATTGGTCAGGATGGTAGTAGATATAGAAGCAGCAGTGAAGACCAGGAAGATGCAGGGAATCATAAAGACAGGGGATCAATGGAGAACTAGACCTAATGGGAATTCTGGCAAAAAGAGCACAGGAAACAGAAGTTGAGAGAAAATGTATTTTATATATAGCCCCATAAAGGGAGAAGCTGATATGAAATAATTTATGATAATAATGATTTCATTTGCCATAGTATTTACAAGTTTAACTAGGCACAAAGCAAGATTTTATTGACATGAAAAAACAAAATAGGTCAACAAGTCAACTTTTAAAGGCCTTAAAAAAGCTGGATGCAGTGAATGATAATTCGAGATAACACAAACTTTTGAAAATTTTGTTTTATGATTGCATTTTATTATTATTATTATTATTATTATTATTATTATTATTATTATTATTACTAACTGAACTTCCAGATCACATTGGTAGATTCATAGGACAGGCCCAAAGGATTTGCACATAAATTGGAGCAAGATGAAGTTGTATACATAATCAGTAAGGGGCCAAAGAGAACAGATGAAAAGTGCTGATGCATTAAAGCGGCTCAGTCTCAGGGGCAATATGAGAGACATTACATCCTACCTCTCCTGCAGAGCATTTTATATTAGCCAAAGAATCAGATTAATCATTGTAGTAATAAATGCACAGAAGTAATTACAGATTCATGTAGACCTGCACTCATAACTAAATAGCAGTTTAGAACTCAAATTACTCACAAACTTCACTACTGCATATATGTAGTATCCCAAAGCTTGTGAGTTTTATACAGAAAAATATAGTATAAGATACAAAAAGTAAAAGTGGAGTTAACAATGGACAACGTTAATGCACAAGGTGCTTGTGCATATTTACACACCATCGTTGTATTCACTTTTAATACTCAGGATATATAGCAGACTGCAGGCCATGAGTGCTTACAGTACCTGTATAAACATTTTTAATTAAATATAAATACAATGTAATATTTATAAATAATATATACAAGTAATTACAAAACATGAATTATATTTCAGTCACTACTATATTGTAAGTCTTTTGGATGTTAAATTCATAATATAAACAACTGTAGAAAAGGTTGAGTCAATACTGTACACTTATGTAATCAATTATTTTTATTGTTTTGATTAGTACAATTTTAGATACTGAAAACTTAATCAAACAATCTCATTGTTGAAATTGCATTTAGAAGGGGGCACAAGACTACATAAATTTAAATTTATTGTTTTTATGCCATGGTGGAAATTTATTACCTCTCAGGTTATTAACAACAAAATGAAAAAATAAAATATCTGAAAAATGAATATATATATATATATATATTAATAATATAAAATAATAAATATAAAATATATATATATAATATATAAAATTAAAAAGCCCTTTGTTTAAGTGGAACAAAATTAAAGCCTTTTGATTATCCTTTATTTTTTCGAACATGAATGTATTGCCACAGGTTAATAGATTAATATATTAACAAAATTAATATATTGCTTACTCGGTTTAATAATTTTCAACACAAATACTAATTGCTAACTCTGCAGAAAGACGCCTACTGGATTTTTGAGAAGGCAGCAACGATTGGACTTTTCTAAGCTTGTTGCAACAACTGGCCTACCCGCTCTTTGAGCATCACTTGCACTTCCTGTGGATTCAAATTTTCTAATCAAGCTTGTGATATTTCAGCTTTGCACCCTTGAGATGTTAAATTCAGCTGATAACAATCTTGCAATTTCAGCACCATTTTTATTGTTTTGATAGTACAATTGAATTGCTTTTACTCTCGGTTCCTTTGTTAATCTCATGGTTGTATAAAATATCTGAAAAAATGAAGATTTAGCATATTAATCAAAGAAAATAATAAAGAAAATATACATTATAAGATATAAAATTAAAAGGGCGCTTACTTACGCATGTGAGATTATACAGACGGTCCCTGGCTATCATGGGGGTGGGGGGTGTGGGGTTTCCGTTCTGATGGCGTGACAATAAGCGAAAATCGCCTATAACCAAAAATCGGCTGCTTTTGGCATTTTTTCGGCAATTATTGACTCCAGTAAGGGCTGAAAATCACCGATAAGCCCCGAGCCCCGAAAATCACTGATTTTTGGTTATTGGTGCCTCTGTTAGTATATATGTGAGATTATACGATATAGTGAAATCGGTGCTAGACAAGCATAAAAACGGATCACCAATAACTAGGGATATGTATGTATATAAATTATATATATATATATATATATATATATATATATATATATATATATATATATATATATATATATATATATATATATATATATATATATATATATATATATATATATATATATATATATATATATATATATATAGAACCTCGATGGCTCAGTCGGTTACAGCAGCAGCCGGACTTCAGTAGAGGTCTGTGGCGCTGGTTCAAATCCGCAGCCGACTGATCAAAGAGGCAGACACTTTGCTATCCGTGTAGACATCCCGGGATTATATATGTAATCAACGGATAGGTTTGCTTAAAAAGCAAATGGGTGTTACAGACTAAATACACACACAAAACAAAGCCACTACAACACCTTCTAAAAAAAACATAACAAACATCCCACACGTCTCGAACTCTCGCCCTACCCGGCGCAACAACTTCGCTGCTGCTGGGAAGAAAGGCCGTTGGGTGGGTATGATACATGTAACATACGCTCCGGGGTCTAGCGATGTCAGGCAGGGCAGCCCGATCGAGACTATGGTCTACCCCAAAGCCAAAATCAAAAGTCCTTCAAAAGAAGGCATCGTGCTTAACCCATACAAAAATGGGATAAAAAGCACGTTAAAAAAGAAGAAGAAGATGAAGATATATATATATATATATATATATATATATATATATATATATATATATATATATATATATATATATATATATATATATATATATATATATATATATATATATATATATATATATATATATATATACAGGCAGTCCTCAGTTATTGGCAGCAGTTCTGTTTTGAGGGTGTGATGATAACCAAAAATTGTTGGCGCTTTTTCTGTTATTTTCGGGGCTTATGCGCCAATTTATGGTTAGGTATGTATCGGTCCCAATACCCAATTATTGATGCCGATAAGCAGAAATCGGCGATTTTCAGCACCGAAAATGGCCAGTTTTCGTTGCTAAATAAGCCCCATAAAACTGGATTGCATTAACCAGGGACTGCCTGTGTATATATAAATATTATATCTTCTTCTTTTAACGTGCTTTTTTCCCATTTTTGTATGGGGTAAGCACGATGCCTTCTTTTGAAGGACATTTTGATTTGGCTTTGGGGTAGACCGTAGTCTCGATCGGCTGCCCTGCCTGACATTGCTTAGACCCCTGGGAGCGTATGTTACATGTATCATACCCACCCAACGGCCTTTCTTTCCCAGCAGCGAAGTTGTTACACGGGTAGGGCGAGAGTTCGAGACGTGTGGGATGTTTGTTATGTTTTTAGAAAGGTAATATATATATATATATATATATATATATATATATATATATATATATATTGTATATATATATATATACATACATACATACATACATACATATATATATATATATATATATATATATATATATACATACATACATACATACATACATACATATATATATATATATTATATACATACATATATATATATATATATATATATATATATATATATATATATATATATATATATATATATATATATATATATATATATATATATATATATATATATATATACACACAGTAGAACCTCGGACCTCGGCTGATTCGTTCCAGAAGAAGCGTCGAGATTCGATTAGTCAAATTCTGAGTTAATTTCTCCCATAAGAAATAACTGAAAATGGATTAATCAATTCCTGACCACCAGTCATTACCCCAACCTTACCTTTTTATACAAAACATTACACAAATTACAATTAAATAAGTTCAGAGTTGAATAACTTACCATATCAGAAGCACTTTCTACATTTTTAAATGCACACTGTATCAAAAAAATTGGCCTATGACCAATGCAGCCGTATTACCGATGATAGACCGAGCGCCCATAGGCTAGGCTAGGTAGCCTATAAGCACTACCAGAATGTACTGTAACGGGTACACACGAAAACTGTTGTTAATAATGATAACATTGAAAAACAAGCCTGATTATCACATTAAATTAATAATACAGTATTTATAAGCCGAATTACTGTATGACTGTTATCATAAAATTAAGAGAAATTTCCTATATTACGTCAGAACTTGGCAGCTTGTGGCAGATGTAAACAAACCACAGCACCACCCTGGTGGTGTATCGTGGTACTAATTACATAAACATTCAGTATTTATGGTAAATATAATACAGAGTCTACTGGAATAGTGTACAAAATCACTGTAAAACATGTTTCAGTAAATATTGTGATTCCCTAACATATTGGGACCCATGATTGGATGAAAATTCAGTGCAGAAAGCCAAAAAAATGATATATACCTGTACAAGGTGTACTTCTCTAAACAACAGCAGCAGCATGTGTGGGCTTTAAATGCTTTTAAATACGCATGGGAAGAACGCCACCAACAACGCCAACTAGCGGCAGCTGCCCAAAACTCTTTTTTCTACAAACATCATATGATTCATCGGGTCGGATTCCTGTTTGTTGTTCGAGTTCCGACGCAAAATTTACTCAACATTTCGTGTTGAAATCCGATTATGTCGAGTTCTAGTACGGTCGAGGACCGTGGGTTCTATGTATGTATGTATATGTATATATATATATATATATATATATATATATATATATATATATATATATATATATATATATATATATATATATATATATATATATATATATATATATATATATATATATATATATATATATATATATATATATATATATATATATATATATATAGGCAGTCCCCAGTTATTGGCAGGGTTTCCACCCTGATGGTGTGATGATAACCGAAAATCACCGATTTTCGGCACTTTTTCAGCGATTTTCTGGGCGTATCAGCGCCAAAAATTGCTGATTTTCAGTTATTGGGACCTTTGTTAGGCATGTATCGGCGCCAATACCCAATTAACAGCACTGATAAGAGGAAATTGGCAATTTTCGTCGCTAGACAAGCACCGTAAAACTGGATTGCCAATAACCGAGCCCGCTAACTGGGGACTGCCTGTATACTGTATACTGTATGACATACTGTATACATAGTGCAAAATCTTTTACCTAAAAGGCAAAAGTTCTTGCACTCTGGGTTTAGAAGTGGCAAGGTAGTCTAATGATCAAACACTTTGAAGGTTATTTAAAGAGGCCTCTGTCTCAAAAATTATATAACGACGAACAGTGTAAGTAGAATATATTACACTGGAACGTAATACACAAAACTATTAGAAAAAAATAGTTCACATATTTAGGGGTTGAGATATCAGTACTACAGCTTTGTTATAAATTATGCATGTAGATGGACATAAGAGTGACAGAATAATACAGTAACATAAAAGGTCACAATGAAACTTTGTAAGGTAAATGTTAAATACAATGACTGTTAAGTAGGGGATATTTTTAAGCATACATTAACTAAGATTGGTAAAGTTATGATTGTTTTATTGTTATTATTGTTGATAATACTATGACAGTAATAGTATCACCTAACATTATCTAAGAAAACTATGTTGTTCATCTTAAGTTTATGTTGGGAAGTAACACACAGTCATCTTCAAACTTTTTATGCTGACTTTTCACTTTATATCTTTAAAAGTAAAGTGAGTATCTTGTGCTATTTCTGTTTTGCTTGAACTTCCATCACCATCAGGTATATGTCTTCAAGTATTCCCTTTCCCCGTGATCTCCCGATTCTTGTTACATGTTCTTGTCTTGCTACTTCCTTATCTACAGCTTTTCTAACCAACTATTTGTCATACCTTCATCACAATCCAAACTATCTGTCGTGTCAAGATCTGTCTTTTTCAAGCCTCTTGATGCCATGTCTCTCCACCAATTTCTCATTCACCCACTGCATTCCTGCCATGAATTCTCTTGGTAATCCTTCTCAAAATTTCCTCCATAAAAATTTTACTTAGTACCCTTTGGGTGGGGATGTGCACAAGCCTCTATGTAGTTAATTACACAGAAGATAAGGGTTTTTGTAGTAATGAACTGCGTTCCAGTCTCTTTGTGAAGTATGAATCAGCCTGTTAACTTGTGTTACTTGGGTGTAAGGTCTATAGATGCTTGGATATAAGTATAGTGTACTAAAATGCTGTGTTGTCTACCTGGAGTTTGTTGGATATTACTGTACTTGACAGTACTGTATTACAAATTGTAGCAAAAAGGAACAGAAAAGTTTTAAACTGTTGATGGTGTTATGGCATAGTTCAAATTAACAGGCAATGACTCTAAAGCATTTTTTGTAAGGTTAATTGAATATACTCAAATAAGTGAAATAATCAAAATACCGTAGAATGTGGACATGTCAGAAATTATTATGACTAAAGATACATCATGGCAGGAAACATGTAGAGATACCTTAGATGTACAGGTGAAATCCCACTTGAGTAAGAAGGCCAAGGGGAGTGAGATTCAGTCTGGGGGGATTAGAGGCCAACTAGATTAAGGTGTGACGTACTCAGAGGAGAGAAGCTAGGAGTCCCTTTGAGTGAAGCCTGACACTTAGTTTCCAACTGCTGTATTGAGAGCAGCCTGTCACATTTTGAGAATAAATGTGAAAGAATATTAGTGGTAACTTTTATAAGTGCTGTCAAACTACTCTCTAATAGTGCTTCAATACTTAGTGATGATTTAAGCAAGTCGTTTGTACTGATCTACAGCTGACTTTTAAAAGGTAAAGTAACATTAGTGTTTGATTAGGCTGTTATTGCCACACCTGTAACTGATAAATATTTAACTTTGTTTTATAAAGAAACTTTTTTGCTCTTGCCTTGAGAGTGATTTAATTGTACATGTATACTTTTAGGTTCTTAATTGCATCATGTATACCATTGAATATTTTGAAAAATTGTATACTATATTTAGAATTACAAAGGATACTGGATTCTTTTAAAACTAAGAGTAAAGCAGTGGCCTTTTCAAAGCTCTAATTAAATCTTGTATGTTATTGTTAGTTTTGGGTTAGTTTACCTTAGGAAATTATCTCCAATAATATTACTTTGCACACTACTGGAAAATGTTGTGTTGTATGAGAGATAGTTATTACAGGTACAGTAATTGTACATAAGGTTAACATACAAGCAAATATCTTGCATTGGATTATTGTATTCATAGTGTACAAGGGATTGTCATGTGCTGTATGCAAAAAAAGTCATGCAGGCTCGAGGTAGACATTTTTATTGATGCTTCTTCATTGAATATCAGCCCTCTTAGTGCATAGAGGCCAGCATCGTACATTTTTATCGTAAATAAGAGCTGCTGTGTGGTGCTGTAAAGCCTCTGAAAAGAAAAAACATTCTTGCGATATCAAAATACAATTTTTCTTACTGAATTTTCTATATAAGATACTACTGTATAATCAATTAGGTAAAATGGAATTGGTTTCCTTGTGCTTTTATTTGTAGATAAGAGCCTTCTACCTGGTGACACAAAGCCTCATCAAAAGAAAAATTTAACCAACTCTTTCATGTTCAGTAAATTAACATATGGTGTAGTTGTTGATTACACAGGACTTTCAGAAGGAAGAGCTTATTCATAATTATTTAAAATAAAGGATGAACAACAGTTCCCATAGTAGTTGTACATGAACAAAAAGATGTCTGTTTCAGCAATATAGTACTGTTGATATATGAAGTATAACAGTACATGGCCCAAGCTTCCAAATGGCTTTGGCTTTTACGTATTTCCTTTCTATGGGGTCTTGTTATTGTATATTTATTTGGGATGAATCTTAACTAATGTGAAAGTTAGCTTAAATCTCTGTGCCGATAGGCGAGTTGGCATACAAACAAAAGATCGAATGGCTGCCCAGATGACTGTCTAGTACACCTGTTCTCCACCAGGTGTGTTTCGAATGTTTTAGCTCTTGTCAGAATTCTCCTTGCTGCCATTGTGCATAGACACTTGTTGGTATTTCATGGCTGTTTGTTGCTGTCATGGTACTGTAATGGTACTGTACATTTATTTGTCCTAGGTTGCATCCTCTGGAATCAAGGCTAAGAATGTCAGGTTCTGTAGGAGTGATTACTGTGTTAGCAGGATGTTGATTCTTTAGGAGATACACACTGTTTACACTGGCTGCAATGGCATAAAGTGTGATCTTTAGAATAGATGTGAAGAAGTAGGGATTTTCAAAGGGCTTTCTGCTTAAGTTCGTTAGTATAGCAAGAGAAAGGAAGCAGATAGATTGCAAAAGCAATTAGTTAGGTCAGGTTATCAACCTGTCGTTTCTCCCCCTTCTCCAGGTCCTTCCATACTCAGTCTAGGGTTTTCCTTTGCTAATGCTTTACAGTAGTTAGTACTGAGGCTTCCTCCTTAGCTCTGCCTTCTGCTCTCCTTACAGTTCAGAAAAGCATATTGGGAATTTACAACAGGATGTAACCTTATTTTGGTCAGTACAGGGTTTGTCTGAATTGGTTAGGGAACCAGTCTGGGTCCCCCCATAGTGTGTGTGATCATTTTAGCATTCCCTTATAAGAGGTAAGGTGTCGGCGCCCTCATCCATCTGTAGCCAGAGCCTAGGACTGCCCTGCAACAGTTGAAAGAGTCTGCTGCCAGGGAACCGGGTACGTTCTCAGGGTGATGTGGGTCTGTGCCCTCCGTCACCTGCCTTTCCGTTTTTCATGCTCACAGCCTTGTATAATGTGTTAATCGAAAGATCGTTTTGGTAAACATTAATGTTCGCTGCGTATGCGACTTCTGCCATTATCAGCACCTAGTACAGTATGAGGTGGTTAGCACCGATAGGACTAATTATATAGGTATAGACAGTTTTATTAAAAATAGTGTGTCTGTAGCAAATTTTACTTATTCTGATGTTTTGTCGACTCAGTCACTTGTTTAACCAGTCTCTTCATCTTTTGCTCATTCTAAATCCTTATCTGTTAGCCTATTCCTCTTTCTCTGTCAAAATGCACGTGTTCATTCTTTACATGTTTTTTCTTCAGCTATCAGCAAATCTCTTACTTCTGCCTCGATTAAGGTTTCTCTTTCCTAATCTACCATGGTTACAGTATCTTCTGTTGTTTCCAAGCTAGATAACTTTCTAAGGATGTGTTGTATGGGAATGTTCTTAAGTACGTATGTTGACTCGCTTTTGGACGAGGCGGGAGAGTCATCGTAATTCCTCTTCCCCCCACCTCCCACCAACATTTCCCATTTTCTTTTGGTGCCTCATTTTCTTTCACTCAGCAGACTGGTGTGGACTCAGCTGAGTCGCTTCAGACTGTCTCCCTTTCATTGAGTCGTGGATGCAATGCTGTGCCAAGTGTCTCCTCCTGTCGCCCTCTGGCAGAGAAGAGTTTGAATCAGAGGATCTCCTTCAGTTTGATCAAGGTTTGCTGGAGCATTTTGACTTGCCGTATCCTCATTTAGTTGAGGAAAGAGGCCACATGGAGAATAGGTCTCACTTGCCTTCGAGTACAGTCGACCCCCGGTATTCACGGGGGATGCTTACCGCAACCTCCCGTGAATAGCTACAATCCGCGAATACTTGACACCCCTCTAAAAATGCTTATAACTGCCTATTTTAACAGTTCAAACACCAAAAAACCCCACTAAAAATGCTTATACCTGAGTATTTTAATAGTTTTATCACAAGACGTGCATTTAGTCATGAAAATTATATGAAAATATATTAATTAGTGAATATTTCTCTATGAAAAATACCACAAATAGGTGAATTGTCCCCGAATAATGTGTATATACATTCCACAGAAAAATCCATGAATAGGTGAAGCCATGGATCCGGAACCACGAATAGGTGGGGGTCCACTGTATTTTGGCGCCCTTGAAGTATTTGGAGACGAGAACCCAAGCTTTCTCCTTCAGTTAGAGTGTGTTTTGTAAGTTTTCTCGTACTCAGGTGCACAAAGCTCCATTTTAGGTCTGCCGGGGCTTGTCTTCTGGGTTTTTATGAAGTCACGGAGCACCGCCTCTTGTGATACAGGTACTTAAACCGTCTTCTGTAGAAGATTCGGTTTCTTTTCTCTTTCCCGTGAAGAGACAAAGTCAAGAATGACAAGTACTTTGGACATGCTGAAATGGAGTCTCAGTTTAGATTTTTGAAGTTTTTATCTTTTATTAAACTTTAGCTCAGTATATTGCCTCTTCTCTGTGTCAGCTTAGAGAGGTTGAGGCACCAGCTTAGTGTGTTTTTGGTGCCAGCTTAGGGAGTTTGTGAAGCCAGCTTTAAGGGTTTTTGGTGCTAGCGGCAGTTTAGCGAGGAAGAGTGTTAGATTTTAATTTGTTTCTGATGCTGGAGGCTAATGTTCTCATGCTTATACCAACTCAGTTTGGAAGAAGTGAGAACACTTATGCTCCTATCTGTAGTAAAGGCTTATGCTGCACAGGTTAAGGCGGTAAGGGAGGATACTTTGGTACAAGTCTTGTTTTATACCTTTTGGGGATAAGTTCAGCCTCAGGTACTGGTAGATGGCTAATTGCAAGCCTCCTGGCATGCTTGGAGAGACTTCGGACCAGAACCCTACGCGGTGGAGGCAGTGAGGGAGAGTTATGATTCCTTTTAGGTTACCCTTCACTGGTTTAGCCTCCTATAGCTGTTCCTTCATCTTCTCCAGTAGAAGTCTCTCATTCTTTAGTAGGAGGTTGTAAATTAGAGAGAATGATATGGACCAGGTGGTAATTCACTGGAATTTTACTCTGTCTTTTTCCTAGCTCCATAAGCAACTGGAAACTGGAGATTGGCGGTCATTGTAGGACACACCGAGACTGAATAACTTTACGTTTCTGTCCGCATGCTATTTAGTTTTTCCAGCATGGTTTTTGTGACTTTCTAAAAGAACGATCAGATTTTTTGATGGATGTGCAGGAGGCATTTTTCTCACACCTATACATCCTCAGTCATGCAAGTTCCTTCAAGGTGTATTTACAGAGGAGGTAATGCTGTTCAAGGTGCTTTGTTTTGGCTCATGTACAGCACCTCTATGAGTATTCACAGGGAATTTGTTGCCCATAGGTGAATGGTGTTGAATTTTAGGAGCAAGAAACTTTTTCTACTGAGCTAGTTCAAGTTGGCCAACTCTGTCGGCAGTATTCCAAAGGTCAAGGATCTGTTGCTTCACCTGGCTCAGTCTCTGTGCATTATGATTTTCAGCCGACTTCCCTAACTCCTCCTCATTCTTATCTAGTGATGTGGGGATGATACTTGAAATTTGGAGGCTTGTCTGTCTGAAGATGAATAGGCACTTGCTTCTTGAAGAATTTTAGCCCTGAAGGAAGCTTCCTAAGTGGTACGGGCTTTCTTTGTTAGGAAACATGGCCTCACTGGGGTTTTCTCAGAATAATCAGGCTCAATTACAGTACTGTACAGTCTCAGCACAAGAGATTACTACTTACAGCTAATTTTCATTAAATTTGTAAGTAATCCAGAACCATAATTGTCGCCAGAATCTGTCGGAGGGACTCTGTAACCAAGAGTTGACCATTTTATTAAACCTACATCCAGGTTTTGTTTCTTCCTTCTGCCATGTAACACGAAACAATGAATTTTGACTAGTGTTTGTACACTTTCACACAACATAGAATGGTCAAACTACACCTGATAAAACTTACTAGGTGTCAGGGCAGTGGGAAGACCATCAAAGATGCCTAGCAGGTTTATCCCTGGTCGAAAACAAAGTTATAGTGGAAAGTTTGCTTCTTTGAGTGAAATGAACAACATGATATTGGTCTGATAATTCATTCTATGGAAGGACAGTGTTTTTAGTGATTGGGGATTCAGAAAGAACAAAACTACCTACAGAGTGGCCATTACATCTGCAAGTTCAACAGTTGCTGTGGGATTAGAGGAGCGCTCAAATGTAGACTTACTAGCATGCAGATGAACAGGAACAACCAGTTGATTACTACTCCTTTGAGGGCCCTCAGGCTTGAGCAATGGCTGTTTCTTTAAGTCTGGCCTGGTTCAGACTCATAGACCTTTGGTTCAGACTCACAGGCAGCAGTTTGTGTATTGCTCAGGGTGCCATTCTAGAGGAATTTTCAGTACCTGGAACCTTATAGACATCAGATTTTCTCTGCTTTCTTAGATATAGTAATACTTTTTCGCTGTCTACTTTCAAGGTTATCATTCCATACTTTCCCCGTTATTGTGTCTTGTGCTATTGAGATAAGTTGAGATTGAAGCCCTTCAACTCAGTATCAGTCTCTCTCTGAAATTTAGACACGTCTAAATTTTATGGGCAGATTCTTTTGAATCTCTGGAATGAGTTCCATTGCATTATTTACTATAAAACCTTCTTTTATTTAGCACTCTCGGCAGTTAAAAGGGTAAATTTATTGCAAGCACTCTCCTTAAGGCTGTTGTAAAGGGAATGCTATTTTATCTTTTTGCCTTAGAGCTGAGAATGATGTTTAGGCTAAGTTTTTCAGAGCACTATAAGAATTCCAATTTAACCTCCTTGGTGGAGAAGAAGAGGAAACCCTTTTCTGTCCTGTTGGGGCAATTAAAACTTACTTAGATTGGTTAAGCCTTGAAGAGGGAGTTATCCTTTTGTTTTGTGATTTTAGAACTTAGAACATCTAGAACATCTTTTTCAAAGGTTAATCCTGGAGGATGCAAATTTAACCTTTTACTTTGTGGTTTTAGAAAACCAAGGTGCCTTTGTCAAAGTTAAGCCTGGAAGAGGCAAAGTTAACCTTTTGCTTTGTGGTTTTAGAAAACCTAGCTGTCTTTGTCAATTGTTAAGCCTGAAGGAGGCAAAGTTAACTTTTCATTTTGTGGTTTTAGAAAACCTAGGATGTCCTTGTCAAAGGTTAAACTTGGAAGAGGCAAAGTTAACTTTTTGTGTTGTGGTGGTTTTAGAAACCTAGAACGTCTTCGTCAAAGAACACGAGGTTCTCTGTGACATATTTGATTAGGCCAGTGCATGAGAACTAGCTTCATACCTTTTACCTTTATTGAAGGTAAACATTCATAATGTGAGAGCTGTTGCAAATTCATTTAGTGTTATGACAATTTGTCACCTGAGGATGGGCTGAATGCGGCACAGTAGAAATGTAATTTGGTTTTGCTCACTTACTACCTTAAGAACTGAGTTTGAAAACAGTAAAGCCCATAGTCTGTTAGTAGTAGCAGGTAGACTTTTCCTGAATTGAAGAAAGAGCAATCCTTTAGGCTCTTTGTTTCAAATCCCAGGCTTTAATATTCTGGGGAGCATGAAGGCACATACAGTATATTGTAAAGGAGTGTACCTTTACACCATAAAGATATTTATTTTTAGTGACTATAATTTTGTAGGGCTTTTGGACCCAGGCATAGGGGTTCCCTCACTCTACTTCTGTTTCATTTTGTCTGAAATGAAGTGGTTTTCTCCGCAAGGCTGCTCTTCACTGTACATGTATGAGAGTCTTGCTCCCTGAATGGACTCCAACTTCTGGAGGTAGGAAGATCCAGAATTCCAGATAAGGTAAGAATTTTTGGGGTTTCATGCAAGAAACCTTTAACTCAATTGGCTGAGCAGATTTTGTCTAGCAGCACTACCCACCATCCTCTTCTCAGTGTGGGAATCAGGTAACTTAACAGTAGGTAAGTTTCATCCCAAATAATATAAATTTTCATAATAAAATTTATTATATGGATACTTACTTACTGTTAAAGTAGACCCCACCCAGCCTCCCCACAACTTGTGGGCTGTCAAGGAGAATTCTGACAAGAGCTAAAACATTTGAAGCACACCTGGTGGAGAACAGGTGTACTAGACAGTTATCCAGACAGCTATTTGATCTTTTGTTTGAATGCCGACTCACCTGTCTGCACAGAGATATAAGCTAACTTTAACAGTAGGTAAGTATTCACATAACTTTTATTATGAAAAAAATTATATTCTTCGTAATTGAGGTTCAATGTACCTTTGTTTTTTAGATCACTTTATGTAAAGTGAAAGGTACCATGGATGCAAAATAACAGCCAGAGGATCCATTTGGTAACCTGTTGATGTAATAAAGTCCCTGTATACAAAACTATAAACATCAGTTGAATGAAAAACATTACCCAAGATTAATATGAACACATTAATTAATATAGAGTACGCAGTAAAACAAAATCAAATTTAGGAGCCAAGGTAAGAGTGTGCATCATCTGAAAAAACTAGAAAAATTAAGGAAAGCTTTTCAAAAAGAAAAATGTTAAATGTTTCATAGTATATATAGTGTATGTACTGTATACAGAACACTGTGATCATAACAGGACTTACAAAATTCTAATACCAAATCGTCCATATCTCCTGAATATTTGGACTCAATGATGAGTATTAAGGGCAGTTTTCTTATTTAATTGGAAATTGACATGGTCACAGTATAAAATTCTTACTTTCCTTTCATAACATGAGTCACAGAGTACTGTACTAAGGAATAAAACTTTTCCTCCTCTGACTTGGTCAAATTGCATTGATGCATCTTTTCAATCAAGTCCAAATTTATTTCATTTTTAATCATATGAATTTCTAAAGGCATTCTGCTCTTTTTCTAAAGTCTGGTGCATTATGAAGCTGATGTACCTTTGTCTCTGAAAGACTAAATTATAATTGGAACAAGGGAAAGATATAGAACAAATTACTCACACATATGTATGTCCAGTTATGTTCCCTAATCAATGTGGAAAACTAAATGGTGAAACAAAAAATGCCATTATGGAATTCATTTTTGAAATATCATTCTTCCATTTCATTAATCGCTCGGGCTCATTAGAAGTTATTCAAAGGCAGAGAGACTCAAATCTGAATAGCTTTCCCTCCTGTGTATTGTTTTAATTATTTCTACATATGGTAAACAATATATTAAATGATTGCAGATATGTGAATCGTAGTACTACAGTATTTTCAGTAGTTTATATATACAAAGAAAGCCTTACTAAATACCTCAAACTAGAACTTAATGTGTACTTGTTTGCAAAAGAAATAAAACTGGTCAAAAGCAAAAAATATATAATCTATATAAGATGTAAATATTATTATTTTATCAATACACTAGCTTCATCTTTTGACATTTCCAATTCTGTGCTCCCTAAAAGTTAGAAAATTGTGCTAGATAAATTCTACAAGGAATTCATTAAAAAAACTTCATTAATTTTTCCTTTTCTGATGTTGTGGTTTCAAAATGCCTTTTTTTATAGTGCTATAACATTTCAGTAAATATTAAATTCACAAGTGATAATAAGTAATTTGCCTTATGATGCTGTAACCTGATAAATGAAAGTTTGCTTTTGTGGTTTTGCAAATAAATCCAGATTTATTATTCAAAAAACAGATTTTACATTAGGATTTTTGGTGTAATTACAGTATTTTAATATGTTTTAGATAAAGCCTTACTTGGTAGTACAGTATTATTTGGGATGAAGACATTAATGTACGGTGATTTCTTAATTATTCTCAATTCCCTTACTCATATTACACCCTTCATCGCACCTTACTTACTCTGTGCGACTGTGTTTAGGTTGTAAATCACACTAAATGGCAAAGGTCCAAGTTGAAGAGCAAAGACTGAATTGTTTTGATGTACAGTATTAGAGAAAGAGATATATATGAATGTTGTACAGTACAAATATTTGAATTTTACACTATGTAGTCTTAGTACATAATTGTTGTTTTTCAGTAATTACTGTAGGGTAAATTGTACAACTTGCATAGTACAGTACATACAGTTGCTAATTATATTACTCTATATCCTCTGCACTGTATGGTACCTAGAAAATGGGAACCACAGAAAATATAAATAAAAGGATCTAGTGAATGTGAAGTATGCTTCACATTTAAGTGTACACTATCATTTAGCATTCATTACTGGTAATCTGCACTGAACGATCCACTGGATTCCAGTGCTTGGTATTATGCCTAAAATCCATAAATTCCATTCTGTTACTAGTACTCTGGTAATAGTGTCAACATTTTCTTGTTGCACTAATACTTACATAGCATTTATTTAAAAAAAAGTTTATGCAATATAATAGTTTGGCTGTCTTTTGTTTGATGTTGGAAATTGCTTGATCATGAATGTCTAGTTTATATAAGCTAGGCTACTGTGACAAAGTTCTTGAACGACACATTTTGCTTGCTAAAGGTTGTTTTAGGGCGTTTTGTGTTTACACAACACGTAAATTTTTTGTTTATTTGAATTTATATAATAAGATTGCCAGGGCTACGATAGGATTTTCTGAAAACTTAAAGGTAGCACAACCTAGGGTACCCTAGTCACTATATCTTTTCTGTACTTTGGATTCTTGAACAACTTTTAGTCCGATAAACATTTCTAGGCTCAGATATGTTGGCAACAAACTGTATTTTCCTGGAAGAAAACTTAGGTTGCACATGAATGTGTACACAAGTATTATGGATACTGTTAATTTTTATTACTGGTAGGTGTTTGTCCATATACTTGTTTAGGAAGCAAAAAACAAAGAAAATTAAACATCACACTCTGCCCGTATGATCAAATATATGCTGGTACCTGTACATGTGCACTGCAAATGTACACCTGAACATAAGTATTGGACTTTTCTCCTCTGGATAGTACAGTAATAACATCCAGTCTTTTTAGTTATGTTATCTAAAGTTGCATTCCCAAAAATCTTGAATGTTGGTTTACATAGCCTTTCAACACACAAAGTTTTAAAAGGCAATCAGGTCTAGGTCTTCATCTGTCCCACTTTTCCATGACAAATGTAATATTTTTCAGACTTTTTCTCATTCCTTCCTACATGTCCAAACCATCGCGGTCTTTAAAATCTCAAGTCTGTTTTCCAGCCAATGAACACCACATATCTGCTACTGCCTCATGCAGTATAATCTTTCTGCATACTTTGTCATACCTTTTCAAAATCTCTGTTTTATTTGTCCATGCCCATGTTTTGTACACCATAGATCATTACAGGCCTTATGTATGCAATGTAACTTTTTCCTCTCACTACCAATGGGGATGTTTTTATTTACTCCTCAACATGGATTCTCTCTTTTCCATCAATAGGTTACTTTAAAAGTCCCTTTGACAGTCTATATTTCTCATTTTATCATGCAGATACATGAAGTCCACTAGAAATCAGAATTTAAGAAGAAACACATTTTTATATCTAGTATAAATTAATTATTATTATTATTATTATTATTATTATTATTATTATTAATATAATAATAAATTGGTAGTAGACCCTCTTTGAAACATGTGATGCTGAAGGTGATAGGTGCATCAAAGGCATTCAATTTATATAGAGTTTTCTCTATTTTTCTGGGTTACTGCATTCTACCGGTAACATGCCCATCCTTGTCAAGGTTGAAAAATTGGTTAGTTTTATTTCCGATAAATACTTTACATCATTTATAGAGTACGATGGTAACTGAAATTGGGAATTCATCTTCTGTGGAGTTGTCCCTCAGGAGAAAGTCTTCTTCAGTGTTGATCGAGGCCACGTTTCACTCAGGCTCCTGTAAGCATGATCATGCTGAAAGACGTGAGTACGCTGTCATTCATGGTGAGTCCTGCTCGTTATATAGAAGGTGGTCAGCAGGGGTCAAATTTAGGCTGACTGCTGAAATTCAAGCTGCTGATCGGCTGGTGAGATTTCTTTGTAAGCCAAAAATTTATTGTTGATGGGTCTTGCTGCTGCAGCCTTGCTGAGCGGTGGGGCTGGAATGTGATGCCATTTTCTGGTATCTGAGATTCTTTGAGCTGCCTGGCACCCAATCAGAATATTTGCCGGGTAATACCAGAGAATGATGTCGCACACCAGCCCCACCACTCAGCAAGGCTGCAGGAGCAAAAGCATCAACGATAAATTTTTGGCTTACGAGGACATCTCACTAGCCAATCAGCCATGCAAATTTTCCTCCATGGCCAATTCTCGTATATAACAAGCAAGACTCACCACAGGTGACAGCCACTGCCGTCTTTTGGCATGATCATGCTCAGCAGAGCCTGAGTGAAATGTGGCCTTGATTAACACTGAAGAAGACTTTCTCCTGAAGGACAACTCCACAGAAAATGAATTCCCAATTTCAGTTACCATTGTACTCTGTAACTGATATAGTGTATTCAAGAAACTAACCAATTTTGCAACCTGTTTTCCTGTTCAAGAATGACGAACATGGGTGTGTTACTGGCAGAATGCAGTAACCCAGAAAAATCAATTATCAGAAAAACAAAGAAAATTCTATACAATACCGCTGATGCAGCTATCACCTTCAACACCATATTATTATTATTATTATTATTATTATTATTATTATTATTATTATTATTATTATTATTATTATTATTATTATTATTATTATTATTCAGAAGATGAATCCTGTCCAGTTGGAAGAAGCCTACATGGGCCATTGACTTGAAATTCGAAGAATATGGTGTTCATTTGAAGGAAGTTATAGAGGATAATAGGAAATATAGAAATAAGAGATTATTAAAAAATATGAATTAAAGAATAATAAATAGATAGGTGAAAATATTAATAAATTATTAAAATACAAGGTGAATTGTTTTAGGGTAGTAATGCATTGCATCTTCACTTGAACTTTTGAGGTTCTAATGGCACAACATCCCCAGGGACACTATTCCACCATCCAACTGTGTGAGGGATAAAAGACCTATGAAATATATTATTTTACTCATCCTGTGTGTTTTAAACTAACACACACACACACACTCTCTCTCTCTCTCTCTCTCTCTCTCTCTCTCTCTCTCTCTCTCTCTCTCTCTCTCTCTCTCTCTCTCTCTCTCTCTCTCTCAGCCTGACGGAAAGTCCGCAACTGTCATGGTTACAGTGATAACAGAAGACAGACTGATAAAAAAGATTAGGACATAGGTAGTAGACAATGATAAGCCTGCATCTAGTGAAAAACAAAACCCAAAAGCAATGTCTGCTTATGTGAACAGTTACAGACTCATCAAAAGCACAATAGGGTCTTTAAAAGACTTAAAGATAGCAATAGTATTAGTAGTGAATGAATACTTTGCTAGTGCATACACTGAGAAAGACATCTCAGAAATTCTTTGTGTAGTCATTAAGGAAGGGAAAACAGAGTTAAATGAAATATTAACTATGTAGGTGAGAAATCTGAAGCAGAGCAGATCTCCAGATCAAGATCGATTCCACACGAGGGTGAACAGGAAAGTGGAAGAATTGGTTCCACATTCTGTGACATTTGTAAAGCATCCTTGGAGCAAAGAAAAGTAGTGAAGGACTGGAAACTGCAAGTACTTCCCCAATTTTAAAGGGTTCCAAAGATAAATCAGGGAACTGCAGTCCTATGGGCTTGACTTGAGTCTTTAGGAGGATACTAGAATTTATCATAGCAGAAGAAATAATAAAGCAGTTAAGAATCAAATACTCAAATCATCTTTAATCAGTTTTTTATACTTCCTCCTTGACATGCATATATATTAAAAGTTTAAAAGTTGCTAAACTCTGTCTGGATTTCTAGAATTCATTTGACAAGGTGCCATAATGATGATTGTAGAAAAGAAGGAGTGTAGGTATCAAAGATGAACCTGGAGATTGGATAGAAACTGTCATGAATTTGACTTACTGCTATTGACTAAAGTAACAAGTGATGTACCTTAGGGTCTTGTCCTTGGTTCTGTTCTCTCCGCTATCTTCATAAATTACTTGGACTTGAAACTGACTAGCAAATTAAGCAAGTTTGCTGATTACTCGTTAGTAGATATCAGTGTGGGTAATAGTACAACAATGAAACAACTGCAAGAAGACAGTGAGAAAATAGGTGAATGGTTTGTAAAATGGCAGATACCATTTATCTTAGGTAAGCAAAATTATGTTCATATGTTTTAAAATAAAAATGCCAAGTATGACTTACTTAGCGTGGGGATAGTTGTCATCTAGAGAAAGACCTAGGAAACTTTATCACTAGTGACTTAACAACCTTCCAAATAGTGTATGGAGTTCAAAAAGAGCCAAAATGATAGAATACATTAAACATTAATTTACAACTAGGAAAAGGAAACCATACTAGACTTTTACTATTGACTAGTTAAACCTCACTTAGAGAATGTTATCCAACTGGGCACTAACCTAGAGGAAGGACTTAGAAAGATTAGAATCATTACAGGCAAAAGCAGCCAAATTAATACCACCACTCAGACATCTTCAATATCAAAGGATGCTAGAACACCAATTTGAAATCTCTCAAATGGCACTGATTAAGAGGTCAGTTGATAGAAACGTTTACAGTACTCAAAGGTATAATGAGAGAGACCACAGTAATCTATTAACTCTAATTAGTAACCAAACGAGATCCAATGAATAGAAACTGGAGTTTAAAAGATTCAATATAGCCACTGTGGGAACCTCTTTACAGATAGGTTAGCCCCATTTTGAAACAGACTACTACCGGCTGAGGTTGTGAATACTGTACTACCACTGCTGGCTAGAACAGATTACAGTGATTGACATTCATGTGATTTACTTAATTTTATTTTTAAAAATATTTTCTTTTAGGCTCCTCTGTTCAAAACTCTCTCTTAAGTTCTTCATCAAAAAGTAGGGCATGTCAAGTTAAATCTTCCTTTTTTTAAATTATCAAAATGGAAAATGTGAAGTGACAGTGCTGCTATTTTAGAGCCCATGAATGCTGTTTGAGAAGAGTATAGTAAATGTAAAGTAACAATGATGAAAAATTACATTGGCAAACGAGTTTGTAAACCCACAAAAGTAAAAATTATATACTGCATATGTTTTAACCTTGAATTTCTTTTTCAGTAGTAAAGGGCATTAGATAAACTTTTTGGAAGCAATGCAATAACAAACTATTATGAAATCTTCTTAGTTTTATCTTTTATTGGAGTATTTTAATTTTCTTTAAAAAACTAGTTGGAACTAATGTAAAAAAAATGGCATTTTAGTATCTTTAAATAGTAATTATATAAAGATTCTTTTTAATACCAATGAATTATTAATATACTTACGTGCTATTTAATTTCAAGTTCTATAACAGCCTTATGAATAACCGGGTACATGCTATTGGAGGAAATTTAAGAGTATTAGGGTACCATTTATTGTTGTTAAGCTTACTGCATATCATACTTGATTCTATTAAGATTAGAAGCTGTGTACAATATTAAAAATCTCCCATTCATTTACTCAATGATACCATACACTTCTAGTATTCATGCATTACTAGTCATACAGTCCTTGAGATGAGTTCTGTACAGTGTTTTTGAAGCTCAGTGTAAAAAAAAAAATTCATTTGCTACATATGATTAAATTCTGTAAATTATTAGTTATCACAGATCTTCAAAGTTGAAATACTTAATTTATCTTTGGTTCTACAACATATGAATTCAATGGCTTCTTTGATTGACAACATACTTAGCCATATTTTCTTTTTGTTTCACTTACTGATTTAAATTCATTTCTAAACATCAAAAAAGTGTTTTATAGTCACTATCATCTTTATTTTTAAACAAAATTGTTTATTAAAGTTGACATATCATAGGTTCATGATTTGAGATATAGGTTCCTGATTTAGGGATAGCCTTTAGATTTGCAAAGATATGTGTACAGTAAAATGTAGTAGGGTTTTGTATCCTTACTCAACATTTGTCTACAGGAAATTGTATCCATTCTCAATTATTTTTTGCAAATTCTCCCAGAATTATACTTTTACTTATAGATAATGTTTTTAAAAGGATCACCAGTTTAAACAACACAGTTAATCATAATATATTTTAACTTTTTCCCTCTTTTCTACTCCATATCTTCAACTTGTAATTCATTGCTTGAATGACCTTTTAATTTTCCTTCTTTAACTGTTGACTTATAGAGTACTTGACTTTCATACAGAGGATAGTTGTGTATTTTAAAAATGACCTTAATGGCAACTGTTTTCATTTACTTCGAATGTAAATGCTCTAATTCATAGTTTAGCTATAATTTCTTCACTTATTCAGTTCTATATTTTAATCCTTATGGGGTTTGGTTGCGTGTGACCTCTATTAAATGTGTATAATTTTACACATAACTTAGAAACTTGTTAGGTGCAATGTATCTCTCTTTTCCTGTTTTATAGTTTGTATTAGACTTAAATTTTGATTACTTTTCATTTCTGCTTTGTATATAAGATTATGATTTATAAATCTCTATGCTTGTATGTTCTTAGAATCCTGTTTATGTTATAAGATAATTATATTTTTGGAGTACAGTACCACGTATGCTGTAAATGTGTTATCAATAGTTCACAAGCTTGTATATTTATTTTGTCTACAGTGGTTATGAATAATAGCCATTGTCTTGTGCATAGTAATGCCTCTATGTAGTCACAGTTACCCATTCAGGTACATAATTGGTGAGTCTGGAAAGAAGCAACAGTTTCTTTCATGTGCCATTATGCAAAATTGTATGAGCAAGGCTGTAGTTAGTTTTACCACTCATATTTTATGCCAAAATCATTAACATTGTTGATGAATATTTGGTTTAAAGAAATTGTTCTCTTTTCATGACCTCCTGAATGTACATTTTAGTCTGTAACAATATAACTTTTGAAAATTGTTTTAAATTTTTAGCCCCTTAGCAGTTCACTCTTAATTTTTGAAGTATTTTCATTAGTACTGATAATCCTAAACCAAAGCATGATTACTAACAAAGTCAGTCTCATATTTGCACTGAGGAATCATTTCTTCTTGCATCTCTTTTTCTTGATATTTCCACCTTGTTTGCTGATATGAAAATAGATTCATTGTTCAGTGATACAGCAACAATTGAGGTATAATTATGTTCAAAGTTCATGAACATGGAATAGGCAGCCAACCAAATATAAAATTATCACAGTTCTTACAGTTTGACTTAACAGTTTATATGATAAACTTTTTAAAAGTTTTTACAGTAAAGTACTGATAACTGTGTTCTTAACTGTGATAAACTTACGAAGATTGTTGTTACTTGGTGTAACCACATCATCTTTTCATTATTTATTAATTTCTTTTGTATAGTATAATCATAATACATGTTTATAGTTAAAAATGTGGATAAAATCTTACTTTTATGTCAGTTAAATACTGGTGAATGCAATGGTTGAACCTAATAGAAAACTACTAATCAATAAATTATAAAGTAATATCTGTTATGACGGACTCATAAAATTGCGTAATCAAAGCTGTGGAGCACATCACTGGAGAAATCAATGTAGTCTTACAATAAACTATATGGGAAACAAGTCACTCTCTCAGTGAATAATTTCTTCTATTAACCTACTCCCATTGGGGAACATTAATGATCATTTTAAAATGGCTGCTTTCTTAAATCATGATTTGAATAACAAATATATTCTCTCAGATATGAATTTTTCTTATTTAAAGTAAAAGGTTCATTATTATATAAATTATTGCAGTATTACGTGCAACAAGTGTTACTGAGATTTTATTCTAATGCCAATCCTGATAAATTTTTTTGCTCATTTGAAATAAGTTTGCATTAGATGTCTGTGTCCAGGACCTTTGCCTAGTAAATCCAATTTACATTTAGTGATGATCATTTGTCTTATGAGCGTCATTGTGTGTGATCATAGCTTTATTATGGATCAAATTTATTGTGCAAGATGACATTTGTTTCATGTCAAAGTAATGGATATAGTCCTAGTTTATTATTTTGGTTTTCATGTGTAAGAACCACTCCCTCTCCATTCATATACTGTAATATTACACAGTAAAAGGATCTTTTTCTTAGTTATTTTGTGTAACCTTAGATACTGAATGTCATGTTAGCAGAAGTTCGTTACCCTAGTCCATTACCAGAGCAGTAGCTTACGTTTGAAGACCCTAAACTTCTTTATAAATTTGTATTTATATATTATAAGATTTACTTAGCTGTGAGACTCATTATGTGACCCCTGTGTTGTTATCAGGTCCTCCGTCTGCTGCCCTTATCTTCCGCCTTTTTTCCCCTTACTACACAAACCTTCAACCATTTTATCCTTTATCCTTTTTTCATTTCTTTAACCAAGTTTAGCTTTTTAACATTTATCAAAAATCTTGGCATGGATTTGACTTGGCAGATGTGTCATTGAAGTGCTATGCTAACTATTATATGCAGTATTCATTGAAGATTTTAAAAACCTGTTCAAGTTTCATGTTTTGAAAATTTAAATTTCATACCCTCTTTTTTTAACATAAACACATCGCTTTATTCATTATGCTTGCTGCTTGTTCTATTTAGTTTATATTACACTATCTCTTTCAATGTAGTTTGCCATTTTTAATTTGAAGCTAAATTGCTTATACTTTATACAGTATTGTAATCAATTGCACTTTTTCTCATAAATTCTAATTAGCATAAGTTTTTGCTTAATTGAATTCATCATAGGAACATAGTGCTTGTAAAATTGCATTTTGACAAAGTAGTGGTTAACTGAATGATTGTAAAATTTGCTAGAAATGCTATGAAACTGGCAGTGACAGGCCTTTAGATACAGGTAAGATATGAAATGTTAAAAGGAGGCATCTTTGATGTAGTATAACCATAACAAAGAAAGTAGGGGAACATGGTGGTAATGATATGAATGTAAATTATAGTTATGCTAGTTAGATGTTTACAGGTTAGTTGAAAATTTTTTTAATCAATGATTTATTGTTAAATCTACTTGTCATTATATTTAAAACTCCATCTTTTAACTTGCACGATTTGGCATGGCAGAAACAAGAAAATGAATCTGGTTTGGTTTCCTCTGTTAGGTTAATACTAGGCAGGTATTTTATTGGCTTGTATTTACAGTATAAACTATCAACCAAATGCCTTTTCTTCATTATTATTATCATCATCTGTTCCACCAAGTCTGTCATTATCCTGCTTAACACAGTTTAGTTGGTGGTGTGCTACTGTGGGTTGAGTTGTAGAATTTGTGCTTGAGTTCCCACTATCACCATCACAACCACACTTGCTCCCCTCTACCTCCACCGCTCCTCAATACCAAACCAGTGTACCAGGCGGCAATGGAGAGGCAGCAGCAAGGAGGGCCGGTAGCTCACAGGCTTAGAGGCATTGCTTATATAAAAGGCATCACTGTCTGACCTCTTCTTCTGTGGCAGTCCTGACTCCCCAGATGTCGCCCCAACCTGTGGACAGAAGGCTAGCCCAGCAGGATGCATTAAGCCATACAAAGCAAGATCACCAGGAAGTTTTCTCCAAAGTAACAACAAATGAGGAGGAAAAATATGGAAGAACTGAAGAACGTGGTTGTAGTCCCATTACTGTTCTTGAGGGTCGGGCTGCTGAAGGGGATAACATACCGATAAGGCCACTCTCAAGGAGTGGTGCTCATACGATAACTACCACTACCAGCTGGGGTGCACCTGTATCAACTACAACTAGTATTCAAGTAGACGATAGTAAAACAGATAATTGTGTGCAATTGACATTGCATTCAGAAAGTCATGTAACCCTTCATGCCCCTGGAGAGATGTGGGGAGAATTTCAAAAGGTCAAGCAGGAAGAACACCTGGAAGATCCTTGTATGATTGTCTCATCAAAGGATCCTGTATCTGCCAAAGAAGACTCAAACATTATTCATTCAGGAAAGATGCTTGAAGCAGTGGAACATGACAGTGACAAGTCCATAAAAGGAAAAGAATACCAAAAAGAAATAATGAAGAGTGTATCAGGGATTGAAAGTCCTCAGAATGAATGTAAAGATATTAGTGGGGGCAGCAGTAATCAGCAGATTCCATCCAACGTAGATTATAGAGATCTCGCAGTAAGTGCTTTAAGAAAAGTAGAAACTTCCATATTGAGTGATAGAACTCTGGTTTCAAGAGGTGAGACAGAGACTTTAAGATTAGATGAAACACCACCACTAATTACTACAGTAGAAAAATATATGATTCATGATTCAGCAGATAAATTTTCTATTGATGCTTCTTTATCACCAGAGTGTGAGGAAATTCAGTTAATGCAATCTTCACTTGTGGAAGAGTTAAATGCTGTCTGTGATAATTCATTAGTATTAAGTGAAGATTATGTATATGTTGCTAACGAAAGTTTAGCACCATCAGCACACCGTCCAACGACATTAATGATTACTTCGAACTCAAATGAATCGACTGACGATGCAGAATGCATAACGAACGACCCCACAAAGAATAGTGGGGAAAACGAGAAATCTCAGGATCTTAAACGGGATACATGTACTGAAGGGATGGAAATGACAGCTCATCTACAAGGTGCTGGAACAGGCCATGTTGCTGTGGGGAATGAGCAACTTCTTTCAGAAGGTGGTGCAATTCCTCGGCCTGAGCGTCCTTCACGACCAGCACCTCGAACTACTACATTAGTAAAGGTTAAAGTAGAAAAGAGGCCTGTTGGTAGTCATTCACAAGTTCGAGAAAGGTCTCATGAATCTCAGCCAGTGCTTCATGTACCATCTGTTGAGGAGGAAGTGCGAGGTTTGATGCAAGAAGTAAAGGAAGCAACTAGTCAAATCAAACAGGAAGTCAAGGAGTTACGCCAGGCTGACACCCCAACTCCTGATACTCCTACTCCACTCAGAGAGTTTAGGGAGTTCCTAAACAGAGAAGAGGAGCAAGAGCAAGAACGACTACCAACGATAAAGGAGATGTGTCGTGAAAGTGAAGAAGATGCCTCTCTCAATGCAGGAGGTGAGATTTCACGGGGAAATGAGCATTTGCGGTTGGATCTTGGTTCATCTGTGTCAGACCGTACCACTTCAGCACAGTTCATTCATCAAGGTTTTGATGAGAACATACATCCTGATAGTGGTTATTCAACTTTGGAGGGTTATTATGCTCTAGGTACTGATCCCTCTACCACAAAGTACATCCCTTCATACAGTGAGCCAGTTCCTGAAGGATCCTCCAGTGAACCTTTTAATAAGTTTGAGCTTGAGGGCCCCTCAAGCTTTGTAGATAGTAGTGATTTATCTCCTGTAGAGTTTGTATGTAGTGCCACATTACCAGGGAATGGAAGTCAGGGTAAATCAAAGTTTAAGTCATTTATGCAGAGAGTTCATCAGCTGACTGCTAAAAGTCACTGTAAGCTTGAGAATATGGGAGGTGTATGTCAGGGAGTAGAACCACAAGCTAAGGATGCATCTAGGAAGGATTTATCTGATAAAAACTTTATGGAAGGAACTTTGGACACACACTTACAAGGAAAAGTTACTGTTAAGCAACCTCCACAGATGAGTGGTAATATTAGTATTAATTTGGGTGAAACAAGTGATTACAGCAGTGTTGTTGAAATTTCACAAGAAAAGGGGAAAGGGAGGGTGGGTACCCTAGGTTTTGGTAAGCATTTGTCTGATGATAAGCATGAGGAAAAATTTGTTTCTTCATCTCCTATAGTCTCCGATAATGGAGAAGAATTTGAATTTGTCCAAGATCAACATATACACTTTTATTCTCATTCAGATATTCATAGTGAGAAAGATAACGAATATATTCCTATTATCAACAAATTAGAAAGTGCCACTGAACAAACATCAGTTCCTATAATAAAGAAAACAGAATTTTATGCAGGAGTAGATTGTACAAGTACTGAGGATTTTAAGTTTGAAAATGAATTTTCAGGAGTAGAATCTCTAGTAGTTGGTTCCTCACTAGCTGACTCACCTTATTCAGAATCTTCACCCACTGGTTCTCAGTACACTGAATCTTTGATTACTGAACCATCTACTAGTGACCATTCTCCTGAAGGTATAACATTTGAAATGGATAGTGAGCAAAAGAAATCAGAAGTGGAGGAAAAAACGTCCATTTTTGAATTTCAGACTGATGAAAATTTATTTTTTGAAAATACTGAAAAACCTGAGTATAGAGAACTAAAAGATAACACAAATATAGGAAATATTGATATAGTTCTATCACCAGAACCCACACAAGAAACTGGAAGACACTTGAAGGTTTCTTCTAGTCCTGTATATAGGGAAAAAGATGATTTTGATATGTGTCACAAGGAATCTAGTAAGCCCTTAGAGACCCTCATTGAAGAAGATGAGATGGAAGATGATGAAATTCACTTGGAAAAAACTAAGTTTAATACCTCATATACTACTCCAATTAAAGAAGCTGTAAATGAAGGTGACCTGTATGGTAACACATCAAAATTCTTTTCTGGTGATAATTTACAAGGTACAAGTAAAACAAAAGTTACATTTGGTTCAGATGTAAATAAGGAGTCTGAATATCCATATTTGAATGTTAAGACTACACAGCCTTCCAGTCTACTAAAGATGAGCTGTTCTTCAGTGGAAGATGCAAAAGCTAAATTCAAAGACCAAACACTTGAAGAAAAAGGTAGACATAATGATACTGAACATTTGGAAATGAATATTAAACAGTGTGTTGAAATAGGAACTGAAACCTTACATCAGGTTTTTCTTCTAGAAGATATTGAGGAAATGCAAGAAGTTAAAGAATTCTCAGCATCATCCCCTAATTATGTTGCGGTGACAACCTCAGTCCATCAACCTGAATATCCACAGGAAGTCAAAATCAGTTGTGAGATATTAGGAAGCCCTTTTTCCCGCAAAATCAATCAAAATCATGATGTTAATGACAAAACTGAGGTAGTGTGCACAGGATCTGTTGTCCAAGATATGCATTTTGTACATGTAACAGAAACTGCATCCTATGTAAATGATATGGAAATCGAAGATAATTTTGATATTGTATCCAAAACACATCCTGAAATTATGAAACCTGAAACAGTTTCATGCCTCATTCACTCAAACTATGAGTTAGATACTGATATGGCTTTTGCTATTCAAAGCAAGCCACTGTGTCCTCAATATGATCAAATCAGAGCTCAGATACCAGTGGAAGGAGTAAAGGCAGATGAACTAATTGCAGTGAAGGTTTCTTTTGAAAAAGGTCACTCATCAGCTCATCCAGATTTTAAAACTGCTACTGTTTCTGAAGAAAAAACTAATCTTCCAATTACAATAGAAAAAGCAGTGCAAAGTCAAGAAATGAAGATACCTATTTGCAAAGCAGAAGCCATGTCGATTTCAAGCATTATAACTGGAAAGGCTCAAAAGTCAATTGACACAGGTTGTGATATCAGTGACTTTGGTGTTGTAGAAGGCAAGAGTGTTACAATTCACTATCCAAATGATATAGAAAAAGCTGCCCAGATTCAAGAGACAAAGGAATACACTGAAAAAACTGGAGGCTTGAGTCTTCCACACATTAAGGCAGAGAAAGTCTTGCCAAATGTTCATGAATCACTTGTGGTTGCCTCTTGCTTGGCACCCAGAGTTTCACATAAGTATGATGTTGCAAAAGTACTAAAGTCCCAGGAAATCCATGAAGAAGTTGATAAAATCGATGGCTTGGCATTACCTTATGTTAATGATGACCATAGCTGCCTAACTACTTGTGGTGACTTTGATGTGGCTTGCATTAAGGAAACCACAGTGTCTCATGCCCACAATGTTGCAAAACCAGTTGAAATTCAGACTGAAAAGGTTGAGGAAGTTATTGAAGAAAAACATCATAAGCCTAGTAAAGAAGAATGTATAAAAGTTCACTGTGACTCTGATTTACATGAATTTTGTGAAGTTTTAGTTAGCAAACCAGAAATGTCTACCTGTAATTCAGTATATTTGGGCAGGTATTGTGTGGACAATGAAAAATATGAGATCAGTAAAGACTTATCTTTGCTTGTTATTCCTAGGGAAAAGGCAGGAATCAACCTGCATCAGCAGAAAACATCAGATTTAGACATAGCTGTAATTAGTAAGGGAGATGTTATTCACTGTTGTGATATACAAAGAACAGTAGACTCTCATTTATTTACAGAAAATGTAGAAAGCAAAGCCATTACCTCATTTGATGAGCAACAAAGAAAAGCAGAATTATCAGTTCATGAGGAGCCCGAATGTTTCAAATTTGCAGTTGTAAACACTAAGAGAATTCATCAGCCATATGAAACTCAGAGGAACATACAATCTCAGACTATCAAAGAAGAGATTGGTACAACGGGAGAGGTTATTTTACCTAAAATCCAGTTACAGAAAGTCAAGTCAACCAAGCATGAGAAGTCTCATGATATTGGTGTTGCTGTAACTACAAAGGATAAAGTTACACATCCATATGAAACTGAAAAAATTGTTCAGAGTCAGGTAGCAAAAGAAGAATTAGTTTCAGTTGGAAGCTTGACAATTCCAGTCATTAAGGTACAAAATGGTAAGGCAACAGAACATAAAGTATCTAGTGAATTTATAAGAGCTCTTGTAAAATCAGATGAAGTTTATTCACCTTATGAAATAAGAAGAATCGCACAACCTCTAATAGTTAGAGAGAAAATGGAAGCAGTTGATGACATTTCTTTACCAGAAGTCTATACTGAAAATCTGAAACCCAGTATCCATAAGGAAGGCAAAGACTTGGAATTTTCTACGGTCAGAGAAGTCGGTGTTGGTCAGCCTTATGAAACTGAAAGAATTGGAAAGCTTCAAGTTGCCCAGGAAGATATGGGGATTACTGAGGATTTGGCTTTATCAGATGTCAGGTTGGAGAGAGCAATAGAGACAGATCACAAAGGATCTAAAAAATTTGATCATGCATTATTAACAGAGAGTAAAGTTGGTAAGATTTATGACATTCAAAGATGTGTACAACCCCAGATTTCTGTGGAAAATCTGGAAAGAACATGTGACTTGATTATACCTAGTGTTGATCAAGAAAATGTACAACTAACAGATCACAGAGTATTCAGAGAGCTTAATGTTGCTATTAGTAGAAAAGATATAGTGAGTCAAGCTTATGAAACTCAGAATATTGTGCAACCCCAAGTTGCTGAGGAAGAAATTGGGATAATTGAGGAGATCATTTTACCCTGTTTCTCTCATGAAAAAGCAGTAACAGCTTTTCATCCTCAATCCAAGGAGACTGGAGTTGCTTTATCCAAGAAAAATGAAGTTAATCAACCTTATGAAAGTCAAAGAATGGTTCAGCCTCAGGTGACCACCGAAGATACATGCACAACTAGGAGACTTGTTTTACAAAATGTTCCATGTGATAAGGCATTATCTACCAGCCATCCAGAATTTTGTGATTATGACACTGCTTTTATTAGTAGGACCCTAGCTCATAAGCCTTATGAAATACAACAAATTATACAACCCCAGATTGCTGATGAAAGCTCAGAAGCAGCTGGAAACCTGACCTTACCAGATTTCCAGCTGGAAAGAGCAGTGCCTCTTGATCATACACAGTGTATAGATTTTGGTGTTGCTTTATCAGGAAAGGCTCAAGTAAGTCATCCTTGTGAAACAGAAAGGGTTGTGCAGCCTCAGATTGCCTGGGAAGAATGTAGAACAACTGAAGATACAGTTTTACCGAGTGTGAAGTTGGAAAAGGCACAGATAGTTATCCATAAAAAACCCAAGGACTGTGGTGGTGTTCTAGCTAAAAAGGGGAAAGTTATTCAACAATATCATACTGAAAGAACTGTGCTGCCTGAGACAGTACCAGAACAGATGGGAATGATAGAAGATATGATTGTAACAGATGTTAAGTTGGAAAAAGCAGTTGTTGTGGATCATAACAAATCCAGTGATTTTGGTGTAGCTGTTATTAGAAAGGCTAAAGTTAGCCTTCCACATGAAACTCAAAAAGTTTTGTATCCTCAGATGACCTCGGAAGAAATGGAAACAACTAAAAAGATTCTCTTCCATAATGTTCCTGAGGAAAAAGCAGTCTCTTCTCACCACAGTTTAACAGACTTTGGTATTGCTGTGGCTAAAAAGGACAAAGTTATTCAGCCTTATAAGATCGAACGAACAGTTCAACCACAGACCGCATATGAGGAGATGGAAGTGATTGAAAACATGGTCTTAGCAGATGTCAAGTTGGAAAAAGGAGTTTATATAGACCATAAGGAATTCAGGGATTCCATAGTAGCTAAGGTAGAAAAGGATGGGGTTAGTAATCCGTATGACATTCAGAGGGTTGTGCAGCCTCATATTACTACAGACATGGTTGAAATGACTGAAGCCATTACCTCACCAGAATTCAAATTTGAGAAAGCAGTAACTTCCAGACACACTGAATTCAAAGATTCTGGCAGTGTTTCAGTTAGAAAGGATAAAGCCAGCAAACCTTATGAAATTCACAGAAGAGTGCAGCCTGAGGTTGACATTAAGGAGTTGGAAACTACAGGAGTAGTGGGCTTACCTGATACAAAATTTAAAATGGCAGTAGTTTCTGAACACAAAGACACCAGAGATTTTGGTCTTGCCTTAGATACAAAAATAAAAGTGATTCAAGCATTTGAAATTTCACAAAATGTACAGCCTCAATATGCCACAGCAGACATGATGACAGCTAAAGAAATGGCTTTACCAGATGTCCATAAAGAAAAAGCAACCACCTCTGAGCATATAGACCATAAATGTTTTGGAATTACATTGTCAAGAAAGGAAAAAATTAGTCAGCCATTTGAAACTCAAAGATTTGCACAGTTGCAGGTGGCTGAAGAAAAGATGGCAACAACAACAGACATCACTTTACAGAGTATCTTATGTGAAAAAGCAACAACTGGTGCTTGTATGGATTCCAAAGAATTGGGTACTGCTCTACTAAGAAAGGATGACACCCATCACTCACATAGAGCTGTACAGCCTCAGCTTACAACAGAGGAAATGGGATCAGTCAGTCACTTGATTGAACCAGCTCTTCAGTTAGAAGAAGCAATGACTGCTGATCATAAAGAATCAGAAGATTATGGCATTGCTTTATTGAGTGAGAGTAAAGTTTACCATCCTTATGAAACTTTACGAAGTGTCCAAGCCCAGACTGCCCAAGAAGATATTGGAACAACTGAAGAATTGATGCTTCCTGAAGTTAAGCATGAAAAGGCTGTGACAGTTGATCAGCAGGAATCAGAAAATTTTGATGCAGTTGATGTAAGAAAGGCTAAAATCTGTCAAACTCAGAGAATTGCAGAGTGTCAAATTTCTATGGAAAAAGGCGAGGCTGTTGAAGATGTTACCTTATCAAGTATTCAGTTTGAAAATGCATTCGGATTTATACACACAGATTCCAAAGAACTAAACTATGGTGTGGCCGAAAGGAAAAATGTTGGTCAACCTCCTGAAATTCTCCAGCTTGCTAAACCTGTAGTTGCAATAGAAGAAACTAGTACAACAGGAGACATAACTCTGCCTGATATCCAGTTTGAAAAAGGCGTGAAAACTAATCATGAGGAATCTGATGAATTTGGTATTGCTGTGCTTAGTACAGAAAATGTTAATCAGCCATATGAAACCTTGAGAATTCCATTGCCTAAGTTTATCCATGAAGAGATGAGTATAACAGAATTACTTTTACAAGATGTGCAGTTTGATAAATCAGTTCCTTCAGATCGCGATTCTCAAGAAGCTTCTCCTGAAAAGGCATTGAGTACTGATCACCAAGAATGCAAAGATTTTGATGTTGCTGTCATAAAAAAAGAAACTGTGAAAGAAATGTTTAATGTACATAGGAAAACACAACCACATTTTGTCACTAATGAGGTAGCCACAAGTAAAGATAGAGTTCTACCTAATATCCTGTATGAACAATTATCATGTGATTACCACGATCCCAGAGACCTTGATGTAGCTGTTGCTAGAAAGGATAAAGTTAATGAACCTTATGAGACCAGGAGAATTGTGCAGCCATTTATTATTACTGAGGAGATGAAAACAACAAGTAACATTACTTTACCAGACGTTGATTTAGGAAAGGGTAAAAGGAAGATTCACATGGATTCTGAAGATTTGGGCACTGCAATAGTAAGGCAAGTTGACGTGGCACAGTCTCATGAAATAGAGAGATATCCACAACAAGCAGTAGCTACTGAAAGCACTGAGACAGCCAGCAACATGCTAGATTTCCCATATGTACAGCCTGAAAAAGGAATGACAGTTGACCATCATGAACACCAAGAATTTGTTGTTGCTTCTGTCAGAGTGGAGAAAGTTAGTCAACTTCATGAAACTCAAAAAATAGTGCTGCCTCAAACCACAGTAGATGAATTAAACACAACTAAGGATATGGCTTTACCCATTATCCATCATGAAAGAGGAGTGAAATCCGAGTGTTTAGAGACTAAAGACTTGGATGTAGCTATTGTTTGTAAGGATAAAGTGAGTGAGCTTCATGAAACTCAGAGAGTGGTACAGCCTTGGATATCCACAGAAGAGGTAATTACTGAAGAATTTGAGGACTTTTCCACTCCAGTGCCTGAAAAAGATCGAGCAGATTGTTCTCTTGAAACTCAGAGTGCAATTCAGTCTCTAATAATTTCAACAGAAATTGATGGCAAAATAGAGGAATTTGCTCCTCCCACTCATATGTATGAAAAATGTTTGGAGACTACACATCAAGGGGAAGAGCTATTAGGTTTTAAAGCTAGCACACAGTTGTTAGGTTTTGATGTTAGTACTGTGTTTACAGAGACACTTAATGTAGAGGGCGATACTAATAGGGCTACCGATACTAATAGAGCTGCACCTACTCAGGAAATGAAGTTATGTGGATTTGAATCTCACTTGAAGGAAGGAGGTACCAGTGTTTGGTCACTTAACTCTGAAGAAAATAGGCTAGGCACAGACATAGTTTGTGATGAAAACAACCTTTCCAAGAACTTGATTAGGGAGGAACATGATTTGTCTGAAAGCATTGGAGATGTAGATCAGTCTCATATTACCAAGGACATGAACCTAAACATTTGTGAGGCTGAACAAGAGCTTGCAAAGATAATTAATAAGCAAATGGAAGAACTGATTAAGGATGAGGAAGATACCAAAGAGAACAGAATGCTGATGTCTGGTCTTTATGACAAAGAGAATGCAGCAAGGGCTAAAGTTATCTCTAAACCCATGTTTTCTGGAAGTTGTGATAAACCTAAAGGAGATAGTTCAGAGTCATTTGTAGCTTCCAGCGATACAGAAAAAATAGTAATACTAGATAGGGTTTCTGATGAGCTGAGGCACATGATAAGTAATTTAGAATATAATTTAGCCACTGGTATAAATAAAAATATTAAAATCACCCCTATTCTTGCAAGATTGGAACAACTGGAGCAAGAAGTGGCCACTATTGCCAAAAGTTCTGAAACTGTTGAATCCAGTATCCCTTTTACATATGATGTTATTAAGAATGATAGTGTAGTATCTTATTCACAGAGTGAACTATTAGAGAAAGGAGCTGAATCATCCTGTGACCCCAGAAATTTAGAAGACACTACACACATCACCACGATGCCAGTTGTTGTGGGAAAAGAGCCTGCCAATCTAACTCTTCCTGGAGGACCTAGTCCTACAGGGGAAACAAATGGAGTAGATGTTCCAGAAGCATTAACAGATGTTGAAGATTTACTAAGTGATGGAGATCAGTCACCATTAGTGAAAAGGAAAGTAAATCTTATAGTGCCACAAAAAGATACTGGTGCCATTACTGACACGGAAGATATGGATTTATCTGGAGAGGAAGATGAGTACATTCAGGATAAAAGAGATTTACCTACTATTCAAGATCTTGGTCTTCTGCCAGAACCAACCAGAGAGGTGGTTAATTTAACAGAAGGATTTTTGAGGCAGCCTAGCCCTCTTCTTTCTGGAGCTGAATCTGATGTAGAGGATGTTGAGGGAAGGCATAAGAAAAATCTCAAGAAGATGGAAACTTTAACTGAAAGTGAGACACTAGCTGGTGAACTTCAAATTCCAGGTGACACTGAAACTGAAAGGTTAACTGACGAAGAAAATGTTGAAGCATCAGGAGATGAAATTGAAGAAGCAACAGAAGCTGCTGAAGATAGCCTCCCAGAACATTATCTAGATCAAGGTGATGGCATTTCAAACAAAGAGAAAATAAATGCACGTGTTCCATTACCCAAAGTTTTTCATTCTCATTATGAAGAATCAAGTGATGAGGAGCAGTACCACAAACAGAAACCAAAACGGAAAACCAAAGGAGGATTAAAAGTAGAAGTTAATGAAGAAGGCACAACTGATGTTGAAGATCTAGTTTTCAGTGACAAGGGAGGTGATACTACTACCAAGAAAGAGAATAGTACATGTGCCAAAACAGAACCCAAAGATAAACCAAGAAAGAAAAAGCAAGTGTGTCGTAAAGCTGTACAAAAGCCTGTTATTAGCAAAAATCTCATGACTCCAACAGGAGATGCAGAGGGATTGACTGATGTAGAAATTTTAACAGGAGATGATGAAGATGAAATAGATGATGATGATGAACCATATTTGGCAATCCCTGGGGATGGTGATGGTGCCCTAACTGATTGTGAGGATGTGGAAGCTTCTGATACAGAAGATGTGGAGACACTTATTGCCAAACCAATTCAGAAACTTGAACCAGCTACTCTTCCACTTCCTCATGCTGAAAAGATCAAAATTAGTGAGACAGAAGAAGAGGGCCATGTAACTGGGGATGATACTGATGAGGAAGGATTTGAACTTGAAGACAAAGATGATGAAAAACCTTTAATTCCTAGGAAGAAAATTTCTTATGAGCCTATTGTAACTGTTGAGAAGGAAACCCTGGAAGTCGAGGAGCCATGTGAACCTGCACTAACAGATACGGAAGACTTTGATATGGATGATAAAGAGGAGGAAGAGATCTTCACAGATTTTGCAAGTCGCATTCCTGAAGAAGGGGAAATTTATACACTCAAAGAAATGGAAGGCCACTTGGGTCATATAACAAAAACTGAAATGATAAAGGATGTCGATGCAGATCTAAAACAGAAGATTAAAGATGCTGAAAAAGAGGGATTATCTCTTCAAGAGGCTCTCAATGATGATACACATACAGATGTAGAGGACCTAGATGAGGATGAAAAGCCAAGCAAGCCTAAAGCTAAGCAAAGAAAAGAGAATGAGACTGATGAAGAAAGTGTTACTGAATCTGATGTAGAAGAAGAAATACCCAAACCAACCAAGCAGGGGAAAAGGAAAGGACGTCGCCTGCCTCTTGCTCCTCAGATTTCAGAGGTTCGGTTTATTGAAACTGAGCAAGGACCATTAAGCATCATTATCACACCTGATACGCTTGAAAACAAGCCTGAGAGACTATTGAAAGATCAGGTAGCAAATGTGATCTTTTTAGAAAAGGAAGAGATGGAGTGTACTACTGATGTTGAGGACTTAGGTCTTTCAGATGAAGAAGGTGGCATTAAACATGATCTTAAAGCCCCAGAATCTTCACATGAACCAACCACAGACACTGAAGACCTAGACATTGACCCAACGGACTTAGACAGACCTCTTAGTCCTTTGCCTCCCAATGTTGAAAGAAATTTGTTCTCAAGTCCAAAGCGAGAACTTATTCAAATAAAGGAAGACAAATATGGTGTTCCTCAAGTAACAATCAGAAAACTTGAGAAAGATGAATTATTAGTTTCAGATCTTGAAGATGGAGGACTTACAGATACAGAGGATATTGAGGTGACAGAAGGTGAAGCTTTGAGAATTGTTGGTGTAACAGAAGATGATACATCAGATTTTGAACTTCCAGACAGTGGGAAAGTAGAAGTGTCAAGCAAAATCCTTCAGAAGGAAGTGTTGCAAGTTGAACCAGATGAAGAAGGAGGTAGCACTGATATAGAGGAATTACCCATGACTAGAAAACAGCGACGCAAACCTAAAACCCAGTCTAAACTGGCTGCCAAAGTGCAAGAGGACAGTCATACAGACGTTGAACTTTTAAGTGACCAAGATGATAAAATTAATTTAAAGATTCGCACTGAGACCCCTGATGCCCATACTGACATGGAAGATATTGAAACTTCAGAAACTGAAGAACTAGATATACCAAGTCATGAAAATGCACCAACCCCAGATATTATTGCAAATTCAGCTATCAGGAAAGTGGTGACATTGAAAGAAGGTCCTGATGGTATGGTTCAAACAGAAGAATCTGAAGTAGCCCCACCACGGAAGAACTTGCTTCATGTTGAAGATGAACTTGAAGGTGTAACAGATGTTGAAGACATGGAGGCATCTGGAGCTGAAGATGAGGATCTTGTCGTGGAGCATCCTCCAGTCGAACTTCCAGAGTATGATGGTTCTAATGTTAATATATCAGAGAAATCAAACCTTCCTAAATCTAGTAATGAAGCTAAACATATAAAAGACAATCTTCTTCTGCCAGAAGATAACTACAATAATCTCACGGATGTAGAGTCCCTCAGTGAAGGGGAAGGTAACAGGTGTGCATCTAACACCAATTTATTGTCCAGTCAGCAACTAACATATGCTGTAGAGAACTGTACAGTAGCAGAGCTTTCGTATTATTTACCTACTACTGACCCTAAACTCTGTGTACATCCAGGGGTTTCATTAGAGAGTGATCCTTATTGTGGTGAGTTGACCAGCCCTTTAGTTGTAGAAGCGGAGCTAGAACAGGTTTATTATCATGCACCTAAAGAGGATGCTCACAAAAGTGAGGTGGAATTAGAAGCATCTGATGGCTGTGTGGTAAGAAAAAGGCAAGTAGTAGCATCTATGTGTCAAGCAAGAGAAATACGTAGGTTTTGGTCCTTGGATCGAAATTCTCCTCTCAATCAAGCAGAAATAAATGCATTTGCTGCACCAGCAATCCACAAGAAAGGTTTTAAAACTATACTGTACTTAGAACAACCAAATTTACTCGACACCATCAGCATAAGTGATACACTGTGTGATTCTGGTTATTTTAGAAATGAGAGAATTTTAGACTTTGATTCTTCAAGCATAGATTCTTTTGATGACCATTTTAGTTACAGGGATTCAGATATTGTCACAGTTGTTGACCAGTTTAACCAGGAAAGGGGCAGTAGTTTTGACGACCTTCCAAGCCCTCACCTTAGTAGTATTAGTAGCACAGGGATAGTTGATTCAATGTGTTCAGGGAAGTCATTCAGCTCAGACCGTCAGTGTTCAGGTTCACCACAGAGTCCATTGTTTCTCAGTTCATATAGTAAATGTAGCAGTGAGGACTTCAAGAGAGAATCAGAATTGACTTTGTCATTGAGTGGAATCTCTGCTCTAAGTTGCAGCCCAGATGTGAGTTTACTTCAGGAGGCAGAGTTGTCTTCACTGGATGTTGAAGCGGACAAAAATAATCTAGGAGAAATAACCCTTGTCAGTAAAGATGATGATAGAACACAAAGTTTGAAACCAACAGAACCATTTTGTAATTCCTCAGGATTATGTAAGGTAGATAAATCCAAAAGGTCAGGCAGTGTAGAAGAGTCAGAATTTAGTCCTGTTATTGCTCATCCTGTATCTGAAATATTAAGAGGTCTTGCTGTTGAATGTCATGAAGGGTTTACTACAGAATGTATCCATGAATATGCCTCTAAGAATGATGAGATTTCTGCTAAAGAGTCTACTGAAGATAAGCAACTGGAAAATTCTAATACCTATAAAACAGATTGCATTAAGGGTTTTGCAACAGAGTACATTGAGACTCCTCCAACAGAATTAGTGGATGAATTTGTTCCAGAATACAAAGAAATAGATGCTGCTTTATGCATAAGAAATTCACCTACAGGCTTTGTACAGAGATCCATTACTGAATGGATAGTAGGGCGAAATATTGGTCGGGAGGATAAAAAGCCAGATTTTGATGGTTGTATGGAACATTCTAAAACTTACAGTCAGTTACCAGCTTTGCATTACGATGACCATTTGGTGTTAGGAAACTCAAAAGATAGAGGTACAGAATCTGTCAACCACCATACACTACTGTGGCTCAAGAGCCCTCAAGAATTATATCAAATGAATGTAAATGCTTATAGTGAGGCAGAATCTGGTTTCAGCACAGACTACATAACTGAACTGAGGCAGCTCAATTCTTCATCAAACCTAGATTCTTCAGTTAGGATTTCAGGACTTTCGTCAAACATAGATTCTTCAGTTAGGGTTTCAGGACTTTCAAGTGAATATTCCCATATACCATTTGAAGATTCTGGAGTTCATGAATATTATTTATCAGGGAGTTTCACAGGTTCTGATAAGTTGAATAAATCAAATAAAACAGGGTATGAAAGTGACCATATTAGTCTTGCCGACAGTGTCTTAAGTCTTGACAATCCATTAGACAGAGACTTAGTGGAGGATGTAGAATGCAGTGCATTGACTTACACTTCTGCACAATTTTCATCAGCATCACAAGTACCTAAACCATATATTGAGGGAGAAAAAAATTTGAAGAAACAGTCAGAAGATAAAACTTTAGATCCTGTAGCTGTGGTTCCTCTCACCTGGCGTCACACATTGCCTCGAACAATTAGTCAGGTAAAGTCAGAAAAAGCAAATGGTACTGGGAAAATTTCAGGAAATATTGCTAAGGACTTTGAAGAACTATCCAAAGATTTTACGGGTGTAAAAGGCTTAATTGATCAGTGGGAAGTAATTGTGAGAGAAGAGCAAATGAGGTCTCTTCCAGCATCACCAGCTGTAGGAAGGAAGGTATTACCACCATTTGATGGGGATGGGAGTAAGAAAGCTAATGCTGGGAACCTTGATGAAATAAGAAATGTGGCTGAAGATAGTCATACCACAGATTTTGTACAAACAACTTTAATCTCAAAAAGCAAAGATGTTGATAGCTTTGATGGAGGGGGAGGTAATGTAATCTCAAAAAGCAAAGATGTTGGTAGCTTTGATGGAGGGGAAGGTAATGTTATTGAGGAAGTAGCTAGTGTCTGTGACATCATTCAACAATTCGAAGGAAGGGTAGGTCGTCTAGGAAAAATGAATTCCCATAGACAAAGACTACGTCGCAGGTCACAGTCCCCTGCTAGCCGAAGTCCTTCTCATCATCGAAGGGTAGCAACAGTGAAGCCACTATGTGAACCCCAGTTACAGGTGGAAAGCAGTTCACCATTGCAGGAAGGGCAAATTCAACAGCATCATCAGGAACAGGTGCAAGAATTATTGGAACATACTGTATCAGCTGGGTTTGTTCCTCGGGTTGTGGAATCTCTGTCAGTTACCAAATGTTCCAATGATATATGGGAAGAGAGTCCACCCCAAGCAAGTGTCTCGAACCCAGAAGGTGAATTGTATTTTTTCCTGTTGTTGCGAATGGCCTTTAGGAACTTCGGAGCTGCATATAGTTTTGATGAGAATAGAATTGGGAGAAGTGTGTGTGCACTGCCAGTTCGAATGACACATAGATACAAAGCAACAAGGAAAAGAATATTGTATTTGCAATATGGGGCGTATATGGTTTAGATTGTAGCCATTAAGATTGGCATGGGATCTTACCTCTTTATTAGAGTAGTTTACAGAGTCTTTCAAAATATCTCACATTATGATGTAGTTTTAGGAGAATTTACATAGCTTCTTCATGGTTAGATCCTGCGAGTAAGTCAATCCTGCCAGATTCATTAAATAGTAGTGCTTATGCTTTGTGTATGTTTTGTAAATGTTAGAATAGACTTCTTGTAGATAAAATAGATATACTGTATATGGTTTCATATTAATTTTGTATGTTTTATTATTTTCTTATAATATGATTAACACCTCTATTTTCTTTCAATACATCAATTTAAATTTTTAGGAATTTTATGGTATTTTGCTTTTAAAACTCTTGGTAAGTTAACCATTTTCACATTTTAGTCTTTATACTTTCACACAACTTTTTCTCTCTATTCTCTTTTCCTCTCTGTCAGCTCCTAGTATTTTTGGTAAACGACCAATACAATCATTCTTCTACAAAGGTTTTTTCCACCCAGCAGGTAATTTAAGATTTGGGTCTTGAGCTTTGAACAGATACAAGCCTAACTTTTACTTTTATAATTTTCTTATTGTAAAGATACTTTAATTCAATAATTTGAAGCATGATTTAGCTTGCTTTCCTTTTATTTTTTTATTTTTTTATAGCAGATATTTAATGAGAAGTGTATTTTCTGTTGAAAGAATGCCCTTAGTTTTATTTCTTCTTTACAAGTTTTTAGCAAAGAACACTAACTCTCCTACTCTGAATGATTCATACCCTCTCAAGATTAAGTTGGAAAAGATTTATTCAATTTTATTATAATTTCTGTCAGTTTGAGAAGAAAAATTAAGGATCCAGTAATGGTGTGCTGCATTTTCCTTTAATTTTAATTTTCAATAAACAATGACAAAGTTATATAAATACATACAATATATATTATGTATGTATGTATGTATGTATGTATGTATATATATATATGTATATATATATATATATATATATATATATATATATATATATATATATATATATATATATATATATATATATATATATATATATACACACACACACACACACACATACAGTGGGTCCCTGGTAATCGTGGGGTTAGGGACCACAACCACCCTCTTTAGCGAAAATCCACAACAAGTTGGAACCTCCTGTAAAAATGCTTATAATTGCCTGCTTTAATAGTTCAAACACCAAAGACCCTCTCTAAAAATGCTTATAACTGCCTATGTTAATAGTTCGAACACCAAATATACCTTAAACTATCATCCTAAAACCCTTTAATATAATTTCAAAGTCATCTTACAACATTACCCTTAAAAATATATGGCTTACAGCTACGTGTGAAAACTACAGTGCTACCCCACTATTTCATGTGTCACTTTTCCACGCTGCATTTTGTCACAGATTTTTGTGGAACATATCTTTCCTTTTCTGCAGGAACTTTCACCAATTCATGGATTTTTTCTATGGACTGTATCTCTAAAATTATCACTAATTCCCTTTTTTTCATAGCAACACTATTCATTCACTAATTACTGTATTTTTTCATATTGTGTTCGTGAATAAATACTGTACTGATTTTTTTTTATAAAAATTATTTACAGTGTACGTATTATGATTTACAGTGTATTTGTTAACCTCATTCCAGGTTGGGCCCCAGACTGAACATAACAGATGTACAATTCGATTCTCTCTCTCTCTCTTCTCTCTCTCTCTCTCTCTCTCTCTCTCTCTCTCTCTCTCTCTCTCTCTCTCTCTCTCTCTCTCTCTCTAAGGGTAATGTAAAATGTATTTGAAATGATATTACTGTAAAGTGTTTTTGGATGATAGAGGATGTTGTACAGCATTTAAAATTTTCACTAATTATTTTCATTTTATTTTCCAGTAAAAGCAGACTGGGAAACAAAATGAAAATAATTAGCGAATATTATAAATATGCTCTTATCATCCAAAAACACTTTACAGTAATATTTCAAATACATCTTACATTACCCTTAAAGAGAGAGAGAGAGAGAGAGAGAGAGAGAGAGAGAGAGAGAGATTTGAATCGTACACCTGTTATGCTCTGTCTAGTGAAGTACACTGTAAATTATTTTTATCATAAAAATCTGTATTTAGTCATGAACACAATATGAAAAAATACAGTAATTAGTGAATAAACAGTGTTGCTCTAGGGAAAAAGTGATTTAGTGATAATTTTAATTGTTTTTACCAATTTATAAAGAAAATGAGACGACTTCAGTACTATGAGAGAAAATGGGTATGCTTATGTAAACAGGGGTAACTTGATTAGTTGTCAAACATTCTGTAAGACAAATTTATTTAATTTGTATTAAAGATTTATTTAATTTGTATTAAATATTTTATAGATATTTTGCTGTGTTTACATTAATATTAATATTTTAAAATGAGTAAATCATTGTTATAAGCATTTTAGGGGGCACATATACAGTACATAAGAGTAACAGCTGTAAAAGGGTACTAATCTAAAATGACTTAGGGTGTTTTGGGATGATGGATTGAGGTGTAATTTTGTTTGAATTGATATCAAATTGTTTTAGTATGATAATTAAAGGTATATTTTTGTTTGAACTACTAAATTAGGCAATGAACTTTTAAAATAGACAGTTATAAGTGTTTTAGTTTAAGGGGTACAGGGTATTTGGCAGTAATAGGCAGTTATAAGCATTTTTAAAGGGGATTTTACATTTCCGTGGTGGGTTCTGAAACCTATCCCCGCGAAAAAGTGGGGAACACTGTAAACTCAATTCCCACTACATTCAAACACAGCCGTTTCCTCTCAAACAGTATTGAAGCTGTCCCATTTTCTTTTTTTCAGATAGGGGAAACATTGGAAATTTGCAAATAGAGTTAAATACTTTACATTACTTAAATATTTAAATATGCATTGAAAAAAATACCAAATTATTGATAAAATCTTCTCTTGTGTATGTACATGTTACAATGATTCACTAATTTTCAAATATTAATATTAATGTAAACACAGCAAAATATCAGTAAAATGTTATTTCACTCACAGGATCCATTTGTACTGTACAGCATTATACTGATCTGTTATCATGATATGTATAATAAAAATTGTTAACGTAAACATTACAAATGATGGGTTGACATTTGTAATGTTTACGTTAACATTTTGAGAATTAGCTGATTAAGCCTACTACTGAAAGAACTAGGAAAATAATTTTTTAGTTGCTAAAAGAAACAAATGTATTAATGGAATTACTATTTTTAATTTTGTACATAAAAGTTTGTGATACAGTAATTCATATTTCATTGAGAGAGAGAACTGGTTTTTACTAAATGAAGTCTCAGCACAGTAGCTGGGGATGAGACTTGACTTGACAGGCTGGGGAGGAGAGTGCAGTATAACTTTGTGTTGCTTATGTATGAAATTCAGATTTTAAATATTTTTATGGTAATTAGAGATGAAATATCAACAGTGATAAAATATTCTCTTGTGTACTGTTATAATATGTGCAATAATCATAGAGTCAACTAAACTTGCAATGAAGTACAGTTCAATAAATCAGAGAAAGAAAAAATCTGGCAACACGTACCTACAGTAAAACAATTACAGTTGTCAGGACAGTCTGTTTTTTAATACATATTTCGATGATAATACATCAGTATAATACAGTATAAATGGATTCTGTAAGTGAAATAACTTTTTATTGATGTTTTGCTATTTTTTCACTAAAGGATATGTATACTGAGAGGTTGAACTAAGGTGTTTATGAACATTGGTAAGCTGTTTTGTGATTTTGCAGGATTTTAATTTAGCATTTTATTGATATTTTGCTGTGTTTACATTAATATTAATATTTGAAAATTAGTAAATAATTTTTTTATCATAAAAAATGTATTTAGTCATGAAAATAAAATGAAAGTACAGTAATTAGTGAATATTGCTCTGCAAAAAAATTTGTGAATTAGTGAATTTTCTCTATATATTTGGAGATAAAGTTCCACAGAAAAAACCCTTGATTAGTTGAAGCTACGATTGCTGATCTGCGATCTAGCGGGGATCCACTGTATGTATGTATATATATATATATATATATATATATATATATATATATATATATATATATATATATATATATATATATATATATATATATTGTTACAGTCAAACACGTAATCAGTCATTACGCGTAATGACTGAAATTTCAGTCATCACGCGTAATGCACTTAGGGACATTTGATCCCCCAGGAGCTAGTACTAAACACGGCAAAATACATTTGACCCCCCAGGGACTAGTACTAAACCCGGCGAAACAGTGTAGGTGACTCACTGTTTTGCCGTGTTTAGTACTAGCTCCTGGGGGGATCAAATGTCCCCTAAGTGCATTATGCGTGATGACTGAAATTTCAGTCATTACGCGTAATGACTGATTACGCATGTTGACTGTAACATATATATATATATATATATATATATATATATATATATATATATATATATATATATATATATATATATATATATATATATATATATATATATATATATATACAACAGGTTTTGACAGAGGAAAAACCTATTTTTGGTAGGTGCTGTGGGTCCTCAGAGGAGTTACTTTCAAGGTCCCCCCAGGGCTCCATAAGAGAGACCAACCAATCTTAAAAAATTCTCTTCTAGTTGGTCTTGGCTAGAATAGTGCATGGTGGCACAGTGATAGAATATAAAGGACTCAAGAGAAGAGGGCTCAATTTCACTGTCTACAACGGCTGCCTAGGTTCCTCCTTCATCCTTCACATACTGATGTGACAACAGCGCGTATGTCGGCCATTTTCTTCATAACTTATGGCAGATTTGTGCAAGTAAATGTTCGCCCCAGTCCCATGCCTTTTTGTCAGGCAAAATGGGTGGGTTTGAGGGCTCAGCAGCCACCAAATATGGGCTTCTCCTATATCAAAACTGTTTTTTGATAGCGTAGCTGCTGTTTGTCCTTAAAGGAGCTTACGAAACAGGTGACAAAATGGCTTAGCTCCTAATAAATCAATCCCAACAACCCAGATCAAATTTTGGTTCAAGGTGAAGCCACAAGTTATCAACCATATTCTGTATTCCAGATACCCATTAGGGTTCGGCAACAAAACAGGAAACAACACACGAACCTATATACAGTACTGTATATATTAAGACATGTAGTTCTGAGGTGACTTACCCAATTACGATGGATCTGGCTACAGGATTATTGCGCCTTTCCCAGCAGTATTTCAGATGACCACATCAAGAAGACCCCTGGTTTTCTGCCAAAGCACCCCTGGGTCCAGGACTTAGCATACCACTGATACACAGTGTAGTCAAATTTGCTCAAGCTCATGGCAATAGTGTTTCAGGAATACTGCCTCTGATGACCACTCTGCACACTAGGAGTCTTCTTCAAAAGAAACACTCCCGAAGCAAGCCAGCGATGTACTTACCTTCTGGATGTCATGCAACTTAGGAAAGGAGTGAGGGTCTGCCTTTTTAATGAGAGATACTAAAATCATTCTTAGCCCAAGTAGAGAGATTGGTTTGTTTGTTCGCTCGGAGGAATCCTTCTTGGGGGTGCTGAAGAGATGTGTTTGGTGATGAATAAATGCATTTTTCTCTATGGTTTCCTTTAAAAGGGCCTTCTGCATATATTCTTCCAAGGAGGGGTCTAGTTTTTGGAATACCCCTTTAGAGGAGGGGAAGGTGAGACCATTTCCACTGCACTTGATACTGAAGAAGACAATGCCCATTCATTTAAGTCCTATCGGGCTCCAACTCTTCCCTTGCCTTTAATAGGCAGCCCAGGAGTTGATTTTCCCCAGTAGGAGCATCTTTGTCTGCTTTGAAAGGGGTGCTACTGCTGCTGCTGTCCCCTCTTCTGTCGTTGGAAGGATCCTTTAAGAGTGACAGAAGGCTTGTATGGCCCCAAGTTATATGTACCAAGCTTTCTTTGGCTTAGGAAGAAGAAACTCTCAAGTTTATTGTTTCCCAGGTTCCCCTTTTCCAAGAAGAGCATATATTGTACAGTTCTACTGTCGGGCTCATTCAGTGAGTTGAGTGGCAACAGACTTCAAAAAGGTCCCGACTAAGGGGAAAGAATGTAATAGGGAGGTTACACTGGGAAGCAACATGTTGGAGCCCACCAAATGCTTCCTTTTGAGCCTTAATGTGACTCTCCAGAAAATCATAAAGTGCTCCCCAAAGGGTCTGCATAAGTGTTTTGGATGCAGCAGAGAACATTGTTCTGGAAGATTCTTGAAGCCCTCCAAAAGCTAGTTCTAGCACAGTCGTAGGAGATATATTATTGAGGAGGTGGAACCTAGCATGAAATTCAGCCTTGGCTGTTCCATCTAAGATTTTTATCATAGGGTCCCACATTGCTGGGTTACCACGTCCAAAGGGAGCTTTTTCCATTTCTTTGTAGAATTATCAGATACTGAGATGGCAGAGACAAATGGCTTTATTTATGCCACTAACACTTGTTTCCCAGTCACCACAAAATTTTGAAAAATCTATTTTCACATTACTGATTGTTTTAAAAGTGAAGGGACAGAAGGCTGGGACCCCTGGAAAGGGTATTGGTTCTCTAAAATTGTTGTAGAGCTATATTTTCTATTAAACTTAAAAATTGTTGCTTCTGTGGCTTTCATTCCTATATTCATAGGCAGGATAATCATCTCCCTCAGCTGTTTCTGAATTCCTATTGAAGGAGGGACCAAGTGCCATTCAGTATAAATAAGGTATTTTCCATCAAGTGAAAGGTTACACATTGTTGCATGAAACCAAGGGTTATCAGTAGCATCAGGGGCGGATATTGGTGCCCGTAGTACATTTTGAGTTGAAGTTTTATTGTCCAAACTGGCCATATTATTGTTCCCGTGGAGTAGGTAAGCTGTCTCTTAATACCTGTTCTAATTTCAACATGGATCTGGACAACTTATTCAACTTCTTTTTGGGCTGGAGATTTTTATTACCCTGCTCCCATGACCTAAGTTTTTTTGGTGAGAGAACTGATCTCTGCCCAGTCAGACTGTGCAGCCTCTCTATCCTCTCAATTAAGGGCTGAGAAATTTTTACACAGTACATCTAATTCAGTATCCAGGGCTGATCTGATTTCCTCTTGAGAATCATGGATAGTGTCTCATATACTGACTCTTGGTAGCAAGGATATCCTTGACAATGCTCATAACTTCCTCCTGGAATTCTGAGAGTATTAAAAACAGAATTTCCCTATCAGGAGCACCTGCATGAACTGATTGCTCCAAGGCAGTCGTATCACCACTGCCCAGCAGTATAAAAGTCCTGGATAAATTCCTATACCCCCTAGGAGATACAGGCACTTCAGACAGGGTTGGGTGGACCCTATCAGGATCCCCTTCAATATCTGATTGCTGCATGGGAGAGGGAAGATCCTCATCTGAGGTATCCCTCTCATGTAAAGCAGAAGACTGTCCCTGGACCTTCGGATTCAGAAGTGACTATATCCACTTCCTGTCCGATATTAGTGACATATCTCCCAAGGAAAGACTGTTTCCATCGGAGGAGTTGACACAGGAGGTTCTTAGAACCAATGCTTTGGAGTATTGGCCCAAACATAGATTCTGTTTGGAGACGGAAGGAAACACGCTGCCAGAAAGATGTAGTCTCCTCCTTCCGTACCCCTACTGAAACCTGGCACACAGAGACAGCTTAAAGCAAGCTCTTTCATCATTTAAGCTGGCTGCCATGAGCATGTTGCATATTTTACACATGTTCATTGACCAACCAAATTCTCCTTTATTCCTAAAAGGGATGTGTTCATGGCAGGTGGTATGAGCTGTACCCACAGGCAAAAAGCGGATCGAGCAATTCACTGCAACGCATAAAATCTGCTGGTCCTGCGTAAAAGCAGACCTGTAGTGATAAAAGGAACAAGTGTTCATTAGAGACTACCTAGTGCTAACTATATATAATCACTGTTAAGCAGCATACATAGCATAAAACAGGCTGACTAGGTCACAAGTAAGTAGCCATAGTATACTGTTAGGTATCATAACCAATGGGTTATATCTATAAGACAGTAGTAATGTATTAAAATATTAATTCATAATTACTGCCATAATTACTACAAGAAGTTAGGCTACCACGATTCTTGTTTTTGGGTAGCCAAAATATATCTACCAATGTTAAAAAGTCATTCACTAATGACTTTTAATACCCAAAATGTCTAACATTATTGCATTATTGTTAAATATTGCTTTGTTAGACAGGAAAAAAGCTTGGCACTATAGCATAGCCTAATGATCCAATCCTAACTCCTCACCTTGCAGGAGGCAAATCTAAAACTTGTCAGTGGGACTTAATCTTATGCACTTAACTTGCTTCTAAATTTAGTTCTTCCATGGTGACCAAAATAAGATCTTGGGGAAAATAATCTGGGAGCAAAGCCACAGAGGTTCACACTGCAGAGACTTAGAAAGTAATGAGGAAAATGGCTGACAGACACACTGTTGCCACATCGGTGTGTGAAGGATGAAGGAAGAACCTAGGCAGTCATAGGCAAAGGGATAGAGCCCTCTTGTCTTTAGTCCTTTATAATCCTATCATTGTGCCAACAAGCACTATTCTGGCCAAGACCAGCTAGAAGAGGATTCTTTGAGATTGATTGGTCTGTTTTATGGAGCCCTAGGGGCACCATGAGAGTAACTCCTTAGAGGACGAACTGCAGCTACACTTAGAAAATGCAATATATATATATATATATATATATATATATATATATATATATATATATATATATATATATATATATCAATCTATCTTTATCTATATATATATATATATATATATATATATATATATATATATATATATATATATATATATATATATTTATATATATATGTGTGTGTGTATATATATATATATATATATATATATATATATATATATATATATATATATATATATATATATATATATATATATATATATACAAATCCACAGGAAAAAGACAGGCAGAAGTTCAGTAGTACCAAGCGCTTTCATGTTTATTGACGCATCGTTGGGGTACGAATGAGACAAAAAATGAAGAAGGTTACAAAGTAAACAAAAAAAACAAGAATACCAGATGGTCAGTTGTCAAAGGGTAATAAACAGAAAGTTAATCCAGGAATAATCCTGGATCGAGCTGTCACAAACTGAACCTAAGACCACATAAAAAGAAATACTAAAGTTTAGGCTTAAAAAATCCAAAAACATATATAACCTTGAATACCAGATGGTTAATTGCCAGGGGTTAAACAGAAAAGGCTAATCCACGGTAAATTCGGGATCACGCGGTCAAAAACTAATCCAAATATATACTTAACCATAAGGCAAATGGCTTCTTACACATTCAAATTGCAGAAACATGTATATTAATTTTGCTTATATTTATCAACAACTTTTTTAATTATTAAAGCATCAAGTTTAAATAAACCAAGACTTAAATTTAGAACACTTTCATTATTTGACTTAATAAAACAAGATTCGATGATATTTCTTTTAACTGTGTCATTGCACGGGACTAAAGGTGGTTTTGATGAAAAACTTAATAAAAATGCAGTTTACATCGTTTCCAATGCACCCAAAGCATTAAAAGTAGGGTTTTCTTTGGATTTTTGACAATTTTCGACGATTTTTCGACTTATGACGCGGCATAGGAACGGAAGCCCTGTCATAAACTGGGGACTGCCTGTATAAGCATTTTTAGAGGGTTTTTTGGTGTTTTGAACTATCAAAATAGGCAGTTATAAGTGTTTTTAGAGGGGTTATAAGTATTTGTGGATTTTAGCTATTCGCGGGGGTTAGTGGTGTGCATCCCCTGTGAATACCTGGGGTGGACTGTATATATATGCAGTGGGCCCCCCATTTGTGGTTCCGGATTCGCGGCTTTACCTATTTGCGGATTTCTCTGTGGAACATATATACACATTATTTGCAGAAAATTTGCCAATTCATGGTATTTTTCATAGAGCAATATTCACAGATTACTGTATTTTCCTATAATTTTCATGACTAAATGCACTTTTTGTGAAACCTTTTAAAATATTCAGGTATAAGCATTTTTAGATTTTTTTTTTTTTTGGTATTTCGGACTACCAAAATGGCGAGTTATGGTGTTTTAAGAGGGGTTTTAAGTATTCACAGATTTGAGCTATTCACGAGAGGTAGTGGTACACATCCCCACAAATACCAGGAGTCGACTAATATATATATATATATATATATATATATATATATATATATATATATATATATATATATTTTTTTTATTTTTTTTTATATATTGTAATTCCTGATGCAGGAGACTATTTTTTTCCCCTTAAATAAGTCCCTGAAATATACCGTAGGTCCTACAGTAGCCTAACACAGAGGCAGGTTGTCTTTGCCAGTCGTAATCGGAACTCCTGTATATGACCTCTGAATGAGGAGTATAAATTATTCCAAATTAAAATAATACATAAAACTGTAGTATCATGAACAACAAAATAGTAAATAAAAGACTCATTCTCATATAGGTAAAACTTACTGCAGCAAGATTATCATACTCAAATCATTTATGTTTGCATGCGCCAAGGAAATTTCATATGGAACATGTCTGGGCAGTTTATACCACATACATTACTTGGTAATCTCTTCATGCTTTTCAATTCACTGGTATGTCAACTTCAGAAAAGCTAAAGAAATTAAAATCAGTGAACATGAAACAACACAAATTAAAGTGATTATTAAAATGAATGAGATGAAAACTACAATAATCAAAATGCTGTAGCATTCAGTCACTGTATATACTTTAATTTATTGAGATAGTTGAATGCACATGCAGAGCACTAATAAAAACAAAGTGGTCAGCTTGTAATAGTGCAGTTTTTTTTTTTTTTTGTTAGTCAAAGTTCTGGCGCATCTTCAAAGTTGGAGTATCTTCAACATTATATATATATATATATATATATATATATATATATATATATATATATATATATATATATATATATATATATATATATATATATATATATATATATATATATATATATATATATATATATATATATATATATATATATATATATATATATATATATATATATATACATATATACATATATACATATATATATATATATATATATATATATATATATATATATATACATATACATATATATATATATATACATACATATATATATATATATATATATATATATATATATATATATATATATATATATATATATATATATACATATACATACATACATACATACATACAGGCAGTCCCCAGTTACTGGCAGGCCTGGTTATCAGTGATCTGGTTTTTCTGCACTTGCCTAGCGACGAAAATTGGCGATTTTCGGCGCTGATATATGCCAATTTCCGCTTATCAGCACCGATAATTGTGTATTGGCGCCGATACATACATAACAGAAGCGCCGACAACTGAAAGCTTATTGTTGCCAAAAATCGCTGAAAAAGCCCCGAAAATTGCCGATTTTCGGTTATCGGCGATTTTCATGTATTGTCACGCCATCAGAATGGAACCCCCACCAATAACCGGGGACTGCCAGAGTGTGTGTATATATATATATATATATATATATATATATATATATATATATATATATATATATATATATATATATATATATATATATAATATATATATATATATATATATATATATATATATATATATATATATATATACATACATATATATATATATATACACACACATACACACATACACACACACACACTGTACAGTACTTGTGACAAGTACTTATGGTATCATTTAATGACAGTTTCTTCATATAATAAACCAGCAGACAGTTTACAAAACAGCAACCCAAAGTAAGACAATATACATAAATTGACATCAGGTTGTCTCCAGATACTGAAGCTTTCCAAATGATGTCTATCCTTGATACATGGCCAGTAAGTTACCAGATTGTATGAGACATGCAGCACTTTACTTGTGAAATTCATGGCCTCATTTTTGTAGCATAGGTTTCTAGTAGCCTGTGCTCCAGGAACAAGACCCCATCCCAACACATTGCTGACATAAATTGAAACAACCAATATGAATCAGAGGTCCAGAAATACTGTACAGTATAGGTACTTTCAGATCTTGTAATAAAAACCTTATGCAATGACAATTGCAGATACCTGTATATGATTTCATTTTCCTAAACTTCCCTTTGACTTGCTGTATAACTGGGGGAATAAACTTCCAAGTAAAACTACTGCCTTCTCTCTCATATTCCTTCACTTGGTCAGTACATATCAGTAAGCTAAATTATCTGATGTATATGGCCAAGGGAAGGAGGTAGACAAGTGGCATGTTTGTGTGCCAAGTTTAACCATTTAAGAATCTTTAAAAATATCTATTTTAGATTTATTGCAAGTTTGATTGCTTGGGTCTATCAGGTAACTGAAAATCAGATACTGTACTGAAATATTGTTCATACATACATATATATACATCCATATACACATGTAGTGTATACAAATAGAATCCATAAGCTGGAAACTTCTCAAATGTTGAAAACTCCATTTCTTGTGAATGTTTTCAAAGGTTTTATAATACTATTTATAGTGCTTTCCCATTTTATTAATCTAGATTCATTCAGAGGTCAGAAAACAGTCTAGCAACATATTGAAAATAACAAAAGGGACAATTTGAAAATCTTTTGTCAAGACTAAAGTTTACTGTATGGCCACCCAGGGTTTAATGGCTAATATAGTATAGTGAATTAGAGTAACTGTTTTTTTGGTATTGAATGTGGGGCTAAACCAGAGAACAGATACTAGAGTTGATGCTGTCTGGTCTTTAGATACAGGAAATGCCTGAATTTATTCAGATCAAGTTTTGTTTCTTGAATCCCATAACTGTACACACTGTCACATAACTGGACATGGCTTTGTCTGAAGTGCATAGTTTTCTTTAAAAAAAAAATACTATTCACTGTCAACAATAACAGTGACATCATTTGCTGTTGTGTGTATTTTTATGCCATGCATTGTATAGTGTAGTTTTATCATAACTTTCCATAGTTTGAGAAAGAAAACAGTACACTAATTTTGTGGTTGAATTTAATGATCATAATACATTTTTTAAAATGTAGTGCAGCTTAAGAGAAACAATGACATTTTTGTCAACTGCTCTGAATTGAGTTATACGTATGTTTTGCTATCCATCCACTTGGACAGGTAATCAATGAGAAAATTTATGGAGTTCATTTTACTATAAAATTCACTTAAGTTAGTACAAGCATTTAATTCCTTTTATCAACAGGAAATGTATATACTGCCGTATAAATAAAAATTCACAAGTACTAAGTTCAAGGCTTATGAAAAAATGCTAACTATGAGGAGATATTGTTTGTTGATAAGTGGATGATATGGATATATGTAGTATTTATTTACCAAATAAAAAAAATTGTAAACAAGGAAATAATTAAGAATTTACCTTACTTTACTAATTCTTGTATACCACTTAAATAATGTAATGTATTTAACTATTCACTTTGATGTTTTGGAATACAGCAGTATTGTATATTCATTGTAAGATATTTGAAATTATTTATAAGTCAATAGCCTTATCATGAGTTGTATTCAGAGGCCTCATTGAATTGTAATACCTCAAACTACAGTATATGAAGCAATGTTCATACTGCAGGTTTTATAGCAACAAGATTTTTAATAATTGCATACCAATGTTTCAATCCAACAAATGTTCACTAAATAAGCAGCTGCCCATTGAATTCACCTTTCAGTGAAGCTTGTTGAGACTAAAATTTTACTATCGTCTTTTACAAATTTTTTTGCTGAATATTTTTTTATAATTCCATTTATAGCTGCATTATGTTGGAAGTGAAAGACCCATTAATAGTGTCATTCTTTTCCTGTTGTTGGTGTTCACATAGTCAGTACAGTAGTTCCATCTTCATAATGAGAAAAAATTGATATATTACAAGGATGTTCCTTTCCAATAAAGCTGGTCATGGGAGAAATTTTAGTCATAATTATGTGTTGTTAGTATTTTAAAATTTCAGCCTTTGAATTGCAATTTATATTTCTTTTCTTTTCTGATTTGAGGAGACTTGGATATTTTTAGCATGTAATCTTCATACACTATATAGCTACACAACTTATATGAACAGAGCAGTTTACAGACTATAACAAACACTGTACAGGTATATTTTACTGGATTTCATAACAGTAGTGTGTGTGTGTGTGTGTGTGTATAATTATGTGTGATTCAACTTTTTTTTTTTATGTTTTACTTTGCACACTTACACATAAGCATATGAAATAAGAAAAGTAGATATTTACAGAAAATGTTTGAAAATTACTTGTTCCCTTTTCTGTACTCTTTTTGTGTTGGTCTCCATTATCTTCCTTTCTTAATAGTACTGTAATGGCTGCCCAGATTGATAAGCCTTGATGCAATGGATATTGTAAGCTTTGTAATTTAATAAGTTTTGTAAACTTAGCTATTCTTGTTGCACAGAATTTTGGTTGTTTTAATTTATATTTTTGGTTTATGAGAATCTAATAATAATTTTCCAAACTATTTTTTTTACCTCATATAATGCTTGCAAAATTTTTATATATTTTTCAGTTTGTTTTTAATGTAAGCATACCATGTATAAATGTTTCCCAACCAATATCTAGTATAAAAGTTTCCTTCCATACCACTTCAGACAATATTTTCTTTTTCCTTACCTTTACCTTTTATTGATTAATTCCTTTCATTTTGTCAGGGACCCATGAGGCAACTCACATTACTGAGCAGCAGCCAACCTCTCTCTCCCACGACCAAGGTAAATAATATACATAAGCTATGAATGCTTGAGTTAGTGTAGTCCATGGGGTATCAACATTTTCATGTATATTTTGTTCTTATAGTTCTTCAGTCTAGCATTCCTACCTGTCTTATGGTATTAGCAGAGCACTGTATACAGTTCATATTATAAATTTTCTTACAACATTTTAATTCAAGTGAGGCACTTGGGATTTTTAAAGCAGTCATTACTAGCTTTAGTTAGATGTTGTGGAGTACTGTGCACTGGCAGTGCCTCTTATACAGTACAGCATCATTATAGTTTTCTTTACCTGTTCACATAGTAATATTTTCTGTAACAGTTATGGTTGTCCTGTGGGTTTTATTAATATTTTATATCTAGTCCATTTAATATTAATTGTAAGTATAGTTTTGCCCTTTTTATTATAAAGTATACCATTTCCTGTGTATTTTGTATGATTGTTTGCTGTCATTTAATCTCACTTCTACTGATTTTTTCTATTCAGGTCCTTAATTCTCTATAGTTATATACTATTTCAGGTAAAGATTTAAATTAACCACCACATTCCTTCCATACATTTCTGCAGATCTTATTACTATTATTTGAAATTATTCCAAATGTGAGTAATTCTCAGTGAATTCCAAACTTAAGTGACTGAGTATCCTGTAAATAAAAATAAATGAGGGAAACAGGGAAGAAAGAAAATTGTCAGATTATTTTCAAATGTTTGCATGGCATTTTCCATACTTTTGTTTAGTATTGTTCAGGTATTTTATCAAAATTATTCATAGTTTAGTAGTTATGGAGGCTTTTGTACCACCACACTCACAAACTAGAGCTCACAGTGTGTATTTTATTTTTGTTACAATAAATTACAATAACTTTTATGGGAAAACTACCATAACAATTGACAGATGTCAACTTTACCCCACTGTTGCTAGGCTAGCTCAGTCACATTGAAACTTGGCTACAGTAACATTGTGATGCATCAGTCCACAGTCAAGGTGCTCAGTCTCGAGAAGCACATTCAGAGAGTAACATGTAAAACATCAAACTTCTACTCTTCCATAATTTTCAACCAGTTTCTGAAGAATTTCACATATGCCAGGCCAAGTTGTGTCTTGTTGACAATATAGAACTGTTTTCTTATATTTGGAAGAATGAAAATGTTGCCAGTTTTTTGGCTTATGGTGAACATGAAGATGTAAATACAAGGTATTTATGTTTTGCTAACAAGCAATTTTTTTAGGTTTCTTACAGAAGGTCTAAACAAGGACCGGTTACCATATTAATTTGATACCTTTAAAGCGATTATTATAAGATCAGGTATTTGAGTTCTTTCTTTTTACTTGAAGCAGGCAAAAAGTGAAAGGGTTACAGAATGGGTTTCTTAAACAAAAATTTGTGAGTTGTGTCCTGTATTCCTAGTTTAAATCTTATAGCTACATCCCAGTAAGTAAAGATTTTCCCCCTCCCAAAGTGGATAGCCACCTTAACAAACGTATGCCGGTGAGAATAACTGTCAGAAAAGCTAAAACAGTGTAATTAAAACTCATTTGTTACCTCAAGTTATATTTTAAAAATATTTTTATTACACTACATAATGGTTTGTGTTGTGCACTGCAGTATCATTGCAAAAAGAAAGAAACAGTATTTCCATATTCATGCAGTGTTATGTATTTA